>NC_088800.1:70463280-70765477 GCF_011386835.1 Chrysemys picta bellii | reverse complement strand
AAGGAAAAGACGGATTATAAACAATAATAATTTCTAGTTTGATGCAATCATCATTTAGTCACGGGCTGCTTTAGCAATATCAGCGATGGTTTGATTCTTAGACTTGCCAGTCAGAAACGGTCAAAGGGGTGTGGTTTGGAAATCAGTGTGGTAAATACCTGAATCAGTGTGAGTTTGCAAATTAACCAAAGGGAGATCAGGCATTACAAATAGCACAAGTGAGGGCCAGGGGAAGAGGTGGAGGTGTGAGGCAGATGGAATAACTTTGGCTCATATAGACAGAGGTGAAAAAAGGGCCAGTCTAGGGGAAGTGAGAAGGTCTGTGTGAAAAAAGAGGTGACCGAAGTAGAGCTTAAGAGGTAGCAAGGGGGAAGGTAGTGAGGTCCAGGGGACAGGGCACTGGACTGGTAGTCGTGAATCCTGGCTCTGCCACTGACTGGCTGTGAAACCTTGGGCAACTCACTTTGCCTCTCTGAGCTTGTTTCCCTTCCCACCCTCTGTCAGTTAGACTGTAAGCTCTTGTCTCTTACTGTGTGTTTGTACAGTGCCTAGCACAAAAGGGCCCTGATCTTGGATTGGGGCGTTAGGTGCCATATTATATAACTAATCAGGTAAGAAGTCCTAGGACAGTGGGGAGAGGCTGGAGTGGTGCTGGTGAAGGAGAAAGAGGGAGATGATTGGAATGATAGTAGAGAAGCTGAGGAGAGGATGAGAGCTGCCCTTAGATACATGATGGAAGGGAGGGCACTGGAAGAGGATCAAGACAGCACAGCTCATGTTCACTTTTAATTCTATTTTCTTTTATTTCCTGACTTTCAATGGACGGGACCTGCAAAGACGAGTTACTTTTTCTATTAGCCCCTTCCTAACATGAATTAGTGTTAATTGCAAGCAGCAGGCCTGCCCTGGGAGCAATCTGTACATGATTTTCCTCTCTGATTTCTAATTGTGACTTTTCAGGCGGTCTGGGCTGAATTTTCCATCTCGCTAAAAGTTTTGTCATTTTCTTTCTTCTTCACTATTACTGGGAATGTCAAGACTCTGCAGCTGCTTTGGCCCTTGTTCTTTTGCATTGCTGTCCCTTTATTTATTAATTAACAGATCATCAACTTTGCGCAGGGCTGTGGTCATCAGAAAATACTTTGTTTTCTGGGATGAGGAAAGTTGCAGGCCTGGTTTCCCCAGCTGGCCAGACTGCTCATCAGAGTTCTTTGTTCCATGAGCTTTCTCCCTCATTAATAACCTGCTTTATTTCATAAGCCTTTAGTTTTGGAATGTGAGAAAATATTTTGGGGGATAAACAGTTTCTTGCAGCTCAGAAGGTAGATTACATTTATTTCTTTACTGTGGCAGTGAGGCTCTTTGTAAAAACAAATCTAAAGATAAATTACATCAACTACCCACGCTAGGGTTAGCATTCGATAAAACCCCATCACTGCAGCCACCCCAAAACAAGATAGCCGGGTAATAAAATGACCAAGGAATAAAATAAACTGAGCAATCAAAAATGAAACAGCACAAGACACACACACAGATCAAACACAAACTGAACAAAATGAATCCGCTCCCTGCCATGGCCAGCACTGGGTGCCAGACATGGATGCTGACAAACCAGAGATATTCCCCCTATGTATTCTTAGTCACTAATATCAACATTTCGACCCTGTTTAGCAAGATACTTAAGCATATGCACTTAAAATCAATTGGGACTATTCACATGCTTAAAGTGAAGTATGTGCTTAAGTATGTTGCTGAAATAGGACCTTAGGGCCTAAGAGAAGAAGGATGGCTTAGCAGTGCTTAAGGGACTAGCCTGGGAAATGGGGGAGCCAAGTTCATTTTCTTGCTCTGCCACAGACTTCCTATGTGACATTGGGCAAGTCACTTAGTCTTTTTGTGCCTCCGTTCCCTATCTGTAAACTGGGGATAATAGCGCTGCCTTACCTGATGGAGGTGTTGAGGATAAATACTTTCAAGATTGTAAGGCGTTCAGACAGTACTGTAATATAAGTACCTAAAATAGGTAGATTAGAATTTTGTAAATATGGCGTATGGAGAGAGAAGGCTCTGCTGGTTCCCAGAAGAGTGTTCATGCATTGTGCCATGACACCTTCCTCAGGCTCAGCTCAGTCCTGTTAGACACAAGCATTTCCATTATTAATAATTAGTTCTTCAGGAGTATTGCTTTTGCTGCCTCAGGTCCTGCAGTTGGGTTTCAAGTGAAGTTCTGGCGAACATGACTTATAGCTGTGAACAGAGGCTTTCCCATCAGAAGCTTTGATTGTCACAGCTGACTTCACATTTGACCACTTCAAAAGGATGTTTCAAAGGCATGTGTCCCTGTGTCAAGATTTATTCACAGAAGATCTTTTCCCCTTCCTTGCTTAACTTTAGATGATTCACTGTTCTTTAGTTATTTTAAGATGCCTCCTTGCTGATGAACGTAATTAATTGGAGGATTGTTACCACCACTTCTTTTGTCATATGCACTAAGAAATAGAACGGTTTTACAGTAAAAGCTAATACTTAATGTCAATAGCCACATAGGACTGGGCTAATAACATTATCAAATTCATATGCCAGCAAGCAGTAACACATAGCCACTTAGTACACAATCCTTTTGATACTGATTGAAATAGAGGGTCAGATCCTCCACTGGTGTTGATCAGTGAGACTCCAATGAAGTTAATGGGGCTGCACCTGTTTATACCAGTTGAGGATCTGGCCCTCAGTATTTATCAGTATTCAGTAGGTATGAAAGAAGACCCTGATGAGCACTGGTGCAATACTTACTGACTGAATTTGTTCCAGTACTAAGTTTAACATGTTTGTTATTGGCTTTGGTTATTTTTTCCACTATCATCAGACATTTCTTCCTGTTTAAAGGGTTGCTGTCAACCTATTTCTTCCCCCGCCCCCCAATTTGATTTCCTGTAAAGAAGGTAAAGCTCACAGTGTATCCTAGGGGATGACTTCTGTGATTAGTTGAATGCGTGACAATGATTTATTTTCTTTGGGTTGGTGGGGAGGATCTAAGCAGGCTGTGTGCATGTCCATCAATAGACTATGGATCTGAGTCTGTTCTTCGGGTCAGTAGCAGTTTTGACATAGAAGTCAATGGGCAGAGGATCAGGTCCTTATACATAATACTTATTTGTGTGCGTAAATACAGTAATTATGATTAGAGAAACTAAGTGGTGAGGTAATACCTTTTAGGGGACCAACTTCTGTTGGTGAAAGAGACAAGGTGATAGGTGACCTGAAGAAGAGCTCTGTTTAGCTTGAAAGCTTGTCTCTTTGACCAAGAGAAGTTGGTCCAATAGAAGATATTACCTCACCCACCTTGTCTCCCTAGTATCCTGGAACCAACATCTACAACATGGCAACAACAACACAGCAACAATAATTAGGATTGTTGTATATTTTAAATGCCCTGCCACCCAGGTGCTAAGGACACTGTACCATAATACAATAAAAACATTCTAAAGGACAACATAAAAAAGCTGTGCTCATAAAATGTAATTCAAACAAGAACAAATTGAAGTGTGGATAGATGTTGCCCTCCAAAAATCCTGTTGAATAAGATATACTAGGCTGTAAGGAAGTTAACTAGCAATATTTGGAGCTAAATAGGTTAATTATGTCTCTTCTGATACAGTTTTGAACTAGCTGTGGTCTCTGGTTACCAGATCTCATGCTTTTCCATAGGTGGAATCAAAAAACGTTAATATCCAAATTAAATGCAACGTGTTGCTTGTAGTTTTAATTGAGTTACCCAAGGGCAGGAGACTGAAATCAAAGAAAATGAATTGAATGTCCATGGAAGATCAGTATTGGTTCCCTTTCAGCGATAATTCAATACACATTGTTTTATGCAGCTGTAATCTGTAACACAATTGTTTGCCAATTCTATTGCATTTGGAATCTCCCTAAATTTCAAAACTGCCCCGATTTAGAATAGGGATTGAAGGGTAAAGCCTAGTCCATGCTTTTAGTATTTAAAATACACTATTTAGCAGGTCTAATTACATTGTCTCTTTCCCATCCTGCATTACAAATTTATTTTAAAAAGCCTTTTAGACCAAATCCCGCTTGCCTTCCCCACGCGGGCAGCCTCAGTGAAGTCAGCAAGGGTGCTCCTGTGAATGAGGCGAGCTGCATTTGGCTCTACGTGATGTCCCCAGCTTCTCCTGACGTCCAACGCATGTTTGCTTAACTTAGGCTTTTCTTTTGTTCGGAGGGAGGCTTATCCTGCTCTGTCTTTTAAAAGCTATTCTTTGTGCTATTAACGGCTAAACCGGAGAAACTTAAGGCTAATGGAGAAAAGTGAATTGTTATGGAACAAATTTCCTTACAGACATGTTGGAGTATGGATCAGGGTGAGAAAAGCAGATTTTTAAGCATGAAAGAGAGCTGGTCATTCTTCCAGTCAGAAGCTGAGCAGAGCAGAGCATGAAGAAAATAATATGATTTCTGCATGAGGAAGATCTGCATACTATGCAAACTGGCCACCTTTGATTAAATCTCCACTTGCACTAATTTCAGAAATACAGTGAAACCTTAAATGACTGACCAAGATACCAGCACAAATTGATTGTTTAGCAGAGACATGGCCTTTAAGTGAAAGCTGAACAAAATTATACTGTACAATTCTAAGGGTCTTTTAAAGTGGTCTATTAAGTGAGAAGGCTGCCTATTGAGGCCACCCTCACAGTACTGTTTTGCTGGTTGACACATTGCCCTCCATAACAATTTCCCCCACATTTTTCATGCTCAAGAAGGCTACGGAGAAAATTGCTAAGCTACCGTATACTTTTCACATCAGTGCTCTGTGGCAGCTGTGGATACAGCTGTCTCTGCTCAAGAGGGCAGTGATATGTTTGTTTCCACTCCTTGTGTTTTCATATGGTTCTCAGTTATTAAAAAAAACAAAAACCTTCATTGAAATCCAAGGTGCCAGAATGTAGGTGACATGATAGAGAAATGGCTACTAACCACAACAATAATTGTGAATCAGTCATAATGCTTTTATTAAAGAGGAGTATATGGCCCTGGCATAGTTTAGAGCAGTCTTAGGGATGCTCTAATTTCCACTGGCAGGCTATGATCCTCCAATGAGGCTATCTACGTGCTCAGTTTCAATAGGGCATAGCAAGTTCCAGTCATGACTCTTTTCCTCAATGAAAGGCCCCCAGCAAATCCCCTTCATTGCAAACTGTCAGTGTGGAGTGGGAGTCAGCCCTCAGCTCTATACCAGCAGGAGATTCCTCTATCCCAGGAGAATAGGGAGGGATAGCTCAGTGGTTTGAGCATTGGGCCACTAAACCCAGAGTTGTGAGTTCAATCCTTGAGGGGGCCATTTAGGGATCGGGGGGGGGAGAGAGAAAAAATTGGTCCTGCTAGTGAAGGCAGGGGACTGGATGACCTTTCAAGGTCCCTTCTAGTTCTATGAAATAGGTATATCTCCATATATTAATCCTCAACTGGTGGGCCTGAGCCAGAATATGGCCCCTTTGCCCCGCTGAAGTGGTGCAAAGAGGACAGCACTGGGGAGAGAACCTGGCTGCATCTCTTTTCTATAGTCGAGGGATGGCCAAACTTACTGAGCCTCCAAGCCACATACGACAGTCTTCAGAAGTTTGAGAGCTGGGGCACAGGCCTTCAGCCATGTGGGAGGCACCTGCCGGGGCTCAGGGCTTCAGCCCCACTCCTGCTGAGACCCTCCCCTCCCCATTGGACAGAAGCCCTTGTCCCACCACCCTGCTGCAAGGCAAAGGTGCTGAGCTCCCCCGCCCCCCAGTCTGGTGGGCAGAGAATGGGGAGGGCCTGGGGGGCTCTGCAAGACATACTTTAACAGTAAAAGAGCTGCATGTGGCTCGCAAGCCACAGTTTGGCCACCTCTACTATAGTCTGTGAAGTGTCATGTCAGGGGTGGTGCTGGATAAATGTGCTTTAATTGAAAAAAATCTTTTTACCTTTTAACTTGGACAAAGAAAAATGCAGAATGTAAGCACGGTAATGGAGTTTTAAAAATTCAGAACTAATACACACGTACAATTAATGGGCAAAATCCTGCATGCCTCACTCATGCAAGCAGAAGTCAGTGGGATAGTACATGCATCCTGTGGGCAAAATGTAGCCTGTCGATGTACAGTGCCACTCATTTAGTTAGGCACAATAATTATTTTCCTTGGTTCAGAAAGGATACAAAACCAAAGATGACAGTTATCAGAAATATTTGAATTGTGTCCGTTCATGAGTGTACAAATGTAATGTTATTGCGTCTTTCTTTTAAATATGGCTATATTTCATGGTCTGTAAAAATATAGGCCCAACTGTTCTAGTTGCCATGCCAACTACATATTTATTCTGTTGTTTTCTCGAAAATGTCATTATTGGCCCTGGATTACATCATTTTACAAGTTTGGAAATAGCTGCATTGGTGTATTGCTCCTTGTCATAAGTGCTTGTATTTGGATGATTTTGTTATAATTATGTAGCAGATTTCTGAACTGAAACTTTGCTTTGTATGTACATTACAACTAGGCCCCTCCTGCGTAAATCTAGTATGGACTAAATTGGCCTGATATTTCCCCACTTCAACCAGAGCAAACAACAAATGCATCCAATTCTATATGCTATATTGTCACTATTCAACAGTTGGCTGGAATTATCTAAATATTTCAGTGGTTCATTTTCCCTTCTTGAGAGAATTCCCTGAACATAATGACTTTGTCTTTGTTACATTTGAAGGGGAAATGCTTGACGGACGAGGTTGCGCCTTGCACAGCAACCTTTATATTGCAAGGGAGCACTAATATTATGTCCCCTTATTTTTGGCATATGGCAGTGTACAGAATTTTGTAATGCTAGCAGGTTAAATCTGATAAGTTTTCTATTTTTAGTCCACAAATTCCCTGCCAATCTTCCTGTATAATCATCAAATTCACTGCCAACTCACTAACCACTTCCAAACAGATGGGGAGAATGTATTCATGGTTTTCTCTACTGGCTTGGAGAACACTAGCTGAAAGTCTGACTCCTTGGAAAAAAATGTGATTGGGATTTCATGGTACGGTTAGATCTCAGAATATGGTTAGAAACCCCTCACATGAAAGCCAATAATATTTATCATGGATTATCATCTACTAGGGTTTCAGGACACAGTTAATGTACTGATTAGCCATCTTGGCATCTTCCCTTTAGCTTCATCTGTTGAATGTCATTTGTAAACCAAGGTGACCTTTGAGGATGAAGTTGTGGGAGAGGATGCCTAAGGCCACTTCATCAATAGTAGAGACAAAAGACTGGTATGCAGTCCCAATGAATCACCAAGACTAGTCTAGTTCCATTAGCCTCTGAGGGCAGACCATCCAAACAGATGCTTTGCCCTGACAGGAGACCTGAATCCTTGCCTCTTGCCAGAGGAGGTAATGATCAGTCCATGGCAGGGACAAAATTTCCCTTCAATCCCCAACCCCTACGCTAGCTCATGAGTGTACGTATGAACTGAGCAAATGTCCCTCTGGGATAACCCCACGGCTGTCATGACGGCCATGAAATCCTGAGCCAACTCTCAAGATATGTCACCTGTGTAAACGTTAAAGTTGCCCAGCACAACTAGTCTTGGTTACATCAATGCCCCTGGGGTGTGGAATGTCACCAGCTTATACAGGGACTCTGTAGTTCCGTAAAGTGAGAGCTTCCCTTGACTCCATCCTATGGTTCACATACAATATAAACACTGTATTTGACTTTGACTTTCCGTGGGAGATGGATGGTTTAACAACCTTATGTGTTTTTGGAAAATTCAGACCAAATTAAGTTCATACTACTTTTCTCTGTTTCGCTTTATAAATCCAGCACACTTGTGGGAGAGGGAGCTGGATTATATTCTGTTCCATGAATCCTGTTAACTAAGTTCCCGTCTTTACTGCAAGTGAGGCATAAATTAGAAACTATCCAGCTTGACTTTAAGGACCTGATTTGAAGAGGTGATGATTATCTGACTACTGCCAGAGACAGGATATTGGGCTAGATAAACCGCTGGTCTGACCCTGTATGGCTGTTCTTATGTTCTTATCTGCAGCTCCCATTGACTTCAGTATTGCTGATGCTCAACGCCTCTGAAAATCAGACCCTATCAGAGTTCTGCTTGCGTTTTCAGGGCTGGTAGATAGGAACTAACATCTTTTTATCTGTAAATTGAGTAGATTTGAACTGAACATTATTGAGACATAATCAACATGGAACCTCAAGATGCTAGTTATCCAGAGTACAACCGCACTTTAAGAATTCAGTGTTAGCACCAGAGTATTAGTTTAATTTCTAAAATGCATTTGACATCAGTGCCTCCCACCTCTCTTTTTGAATCTAGACAAGATGATAAAATAGGAATGAGGAGGATGTTATGTCATATCTGCAGATAAATCCATCTTTTGTGTACAAAATGGATATCTAACCCATTATGGAAAACTAATGGAATCATTAGGCTTTTGCTTCTCTGAGTTTATATATAAATGCAGCTATTAAAATTCACTTTTATTAACCTTTGGAATATAAGTTTAAACACAGGAGACACCAAATTGCATGATGAAATATTAATTTAATTTAATGTTAAGCAAGCACTTTGCTGTGCAGTCCTACATAGACTGGCATTACGAAGAGCCCTGAGAACTATCACTGTTGTGAATTCCTGGGGAGTGAAGTGCACTTTACTCCCCAAGTCTTTTCACCTGCTCCCTGTCCCTTTCTGCATAAAATTCAAACTTTTTGTCCTCCCTTTCCCTTTGGCTTGAGTGGTTAGTCAATATTGGGGCCTTCAAGGTTTGTTTCCTTTCGAAGGAAAAATGGATGATACAATCAAATACATTCTTTGCTGCAACCCTGTTTATTGACAAAGAATCACAAAATCCTGTTTCCCTGACCACAGTAGGAACAAACAGCAGCAGGCAGTTTTCTGGCTCAGAAATCCCCAAACCTGCCTCTTCAGTGAGTTCCATGTCCAAGCAACAATGTGTCTGCTCCCTTTTGGGGCCATGTACATGACTACATCTCTCTCCTGTCTTTCCTGTCTCTCATATGCACAGATTGTTGCCAAAAGATCCCCTAACCCCTGCGTTTGAAACCAGTCCCAAGGAAATCCCTCAATCTCTCTGGGTTAGTTTTTGCTCAGGCCTTGCCATGAGGCCTATTGCCTTGGGTGGTAGCTTCTATTGTTTTCAGCTATCTCAGTACCTAACAGGGCATTTAATTGTTCCTTACATTTAGCCTGAAAGAAGGATACTTAGTACAACCATTGGCTATAACCAGGTCTGTGATTGTCTATATTGCAAAGATGCACTTGATGGCAGCCAGTAACATCTTCCAGCATAACACCTTGCTCTTAATGCTTGGTTCAGCTCCGGTCCTGCCTCCCTCTTATTTCCCATTGGCTCTGCACCTCATGCTCTTGTAGCGCCTCTTGTTATACCTCATACCTTTTCCTCTAGGCCAAGAATTCTCACTCTCCTCTTTCAATCCCACTTTCTTTGACTTACTCTCATGATTAATTCCACACTGGTGCTATCTTCTCCTCCCCCTCTTGTCAGACTCAGTCTCTGTTGAATTGGATTTATAAAATATCATATTATTATTTGCTCTAACCCTCATCCCTGCTGTCTTCACCCTTTTCCTCTCTCTGTGATCTTCACATCATCTGTTTGTGCAATTTTAATTGGAAGCTCTCTGAGGCAAGAGTGTATTTTTTATTAATCTCTGTAAAGTGTCTTGCAATGTTATGACCCCAAATAAATGCTTAACAAGAATAAAGAGTGAATATATCTACTACAGAAAGTTACTATGGATTTTATTTTGTTGGGAAAATGGAAGGGAGTGCAATTCTGCGAAGTGAAACAAGCCAGAAATAAAATTTACAACTATAATACACCGTTAAAGGCCATCTTAGTAATTTTATTTGCCCAATGTTTTTTCTTAGGTAATTCAAAGATTCAATACCTGCTGTAGCCATCTATTCTCTAGTGGTCTGGAGTCATACTGCACAACTAAGGAGCATACTTTAGGAGTACCGAGTACCAGTACAAATACGCAATGTGCTTTTAGTGAATGTAGGCTCCCTGACCATGAAATGTCATTTTGACATGACAGTGAAGGGATGATATTAATGATTGGATAGAGTGCCTTGCAGCTAGTTGTCAGAGTCATGAAATAAAGATTATTTCTTTGCCAATGCATTGAGCAGCTACTTCTGATCATAAGGTAGTAATTTACCAACAGTTATTAATTGGAAGAGTTAATAAAAATAATTCTGATGCATAGATTAGAGTGACTAGCAGCGGGGAGGACAATGCTTCCTTTTAGCTGATGAAGGAGATGATGTGGGCTTGGAAAAGGAAACATTTAAAAACAGTCAGTTCAGTCTGCTCAGCATCCTTCAATTATTTTACTTATTTGGCCCAAGCATCAGCCAGCACTTTTCCACCACCGCTGCTGCTGTCTCAAACAGTCACAGCAGGAAGAACTGCACTCAGGGTGACTACCTATCAAGCCCTTGCAGACATCAGCAAAGAGCTGAAAGAACTCCATATATTTAGATTCATTACAAGACATTTCCTCTGACACAGTATCTTTTTTTTTTTCTCAAATCAATTCAATACTATGCAGTAGCACAGTAGTGGCTCTGCAAAAAACCCCAGAGCAAAACAAAAACAAACTCACTCCTATCCCACAACACCATACTGACATTTCTTCTCTGCATTGGTTTCATTAAATGATCCATGGGAATCCAGAGCTTTCCTATTATGTGTCCCTGAGGTCCTACTTCTCAGCTAGGGAAAGTTCTAAAGAACCAGAATTGTGCAAGATTCTCTCCAATGTGTTGTACGCTGTGTGTCATAAGACTAATATTGCACTGATGGCTTGATTTGCATATTAAGTGATGACAAATGTAAAGTTCCTTTGCCATGACTTCAGAGTGTAGAATTTAGTTGCTTCTGCAGGTTATGGCCACCATGGTTGGCTTTTCAAGCCCACATGGAATATATATGAATGAGCGCTGATTTTGGGGGCATAATCCAACACCATTGAAGTCAACAAAAAGATTCACATTCACTTCAGTTTGAGTTGGACCAAGCCCATGCTCCTGGGAGGCCCTGCAATGCCACCAGCTCAGTCACAGTATTAAAATCAGGGTCTTGACTACATATTTATTAGGGGACCCTGGCACCCAGATATCAGATGAGGAAACCCTAAAGCCTTACGTGCTCTAAGTTCTCACTATTGGCCCAACCACAATATTATGGGGTCCAAAGGAGTTCCACTCTGTTCTAACTCCTACGCAGTCACAAGGGTTTCTCTGCACTCTTAGGATTTTATGGGCCTATTTCAGAAAAATGACAAATGAGTGCTTGTTTTGTCAGCTTCCTACAGAAAACCTTTAAAGTGTCAAACTTTGGAGGAAAGTCTGGTTCTGAACTTTACAGCTTGGGCCTCCCCCTTTAATGGGCCAAATCAGAACACGGAAGGTTCCAGTCACTTCCAGTAGTCATTTTCTCCAGTGAACCAGTCTATAGAGTAGCAGAACATATTGCTATGGCAATTTGCTCTCCATCATGAATAATGAAGTAAATACAATAGAGCATGTGGTCATACATATTGCATAGGCTGCAGAACCAAAACATGAAAGAGTGGGGTAATCATGAAAGCCACATTTTGCCATTTTAAAATATATAAGTGACACTTTTAAGCACTGTGAGGAATCTGCTGAGAGGCAAGGTGGCTGAGGTAATATCTTTTATTGGACCAGCTTCTGTTGGTGAGAGGGACAAGCTTTTGAGTCACACAGAGCTCTTTGTGTAAGCTCAAAAGCTTCTCTTTCCCACCAACAGAAGTTGGTCTAATAAAAGATATTACCTCAGCCACCTTGTCTCTCTCTAATCCTGGGACCAACACAGTCACAATAACACTGAAGACAGCCATGAATCTGCTGAGCAGTCATAGCTCAGCAGAGGGTGGCTCAGCAGATTCATCACAGTGCCAAATTCTGCACTGACTTACCCCTGATGCTACCACCTCAGATTTCAGTGTAAACCAGCACTTAGCTCATACTATTCTTCATTACTCAGCAAACCATAAATGTGCAAGGCAGTTTACAATACAGATACACCTCTACCTCGATATAACGCTGTCCTCGGGAGCCAAAATATCTTACCGCATTATAGGTGAAACCGCGTTATATTGAACTTGCTTCGATCCACCGGAATGCGCAGCTCCGCCCCCCAAGAGCACTGCTTTACCGCATTATATCCGAATTCATGTTATATCGGGTCGTGTTATATCGGGTCGAGGTGTATAGAGCGATCCCCAGCCCCAGAAAGTTTACAATCTAAATTAAGATGAGAAATACCAGCAGGCAATACACAAGCAAGGTAGGAGAGGGGATTGTTATTATTTTAAACTTCTGTATGAGTGTTTTGCCCCTAAAGGAAATTCTTGCTTTGCTTGTATCACATAGCAGCAGCACTACTTGAAGTCTAATTCTGCCCCGCGTTTGGAATGTGCAACCTCCCAGTAAAGATATGAGAGTCGCTTGCCAATATCTGATGGCAGAAATTGGCCCTTTGTGTTTTTCCTGCTGGCATGAACTTTGTATTCTTTCCCAATGAGGGATTAGTATTTTTGGCAATGAACTAAGTGGTGGCAATCTCTTCAGAAAGAGTAGTACGTAACAACTGGAGTGTAGACGTCATGTTAAAATATCTGGGGAATTGACTTATTTGGAGAACCAGAGTGAAATCCTGCCCCCACTGAAATTGATGGGCATTTTGGCTTTATCTTCAGTGAAGCCAGGATTTCATCTTAAATCTTTGCAAGGGCCTGATTCAGCCCCAGTTGAAAACAATGGAAAGACTCATTTGACTTTAATAGGAATTGGATGGGGCTCAAAAGAGGCTGCTGTGGATGATATTGTTATTTTCACAAGCCAGATTTTGGCCCCCAGGCAATCAAACTAAGTGTAAAATGTGTGCGCGCGCATGCATGGACCTGCGCCAGTGTGTGCTTCACTTCAAAATGCCAATGCACACACAATGCTATCGTTGTCCAGCTGTGCACTTACACCAGAATGATGGAGAGAGTCATGCAAGTAAAACAAAAAAAGTTGCTGTTTGTTCAGAATGCTAAACACAGTAAGTGACCCAATTTTTTACTGATTGCGTCATGGATCCTCCTGTGAAAGATGTTATTAATGTGCCATTTGGGGAATATCTCTGAATTTTCCACCAGTGCTAAAGAGGGCTTGCTTACATTCAGTAATGGATCAGACACCACGAACACTGCATGCCCAGTGTCAAGACACTGTGCCATTTCATAACCTATGGAAAAATTCAAACACTGGGCAAACTGCTTTATGTGGAATGCACTTATACTTTTTAAGTATGACAAATGAGCATTAAGCTTATTACTTGTTAGCAATTTGTCAAACCTCCTCTTCATTACCATGTTGAGAAGATCCTTCCCAAAATGGTACAGCTTGCAAAAAGAAACACAGAAGGACACCCCCACCCCAAAAAAGGTATTTTTGGGGAAAATCACTGAGGGATCTAAAGGTTTGGGTACACTGCAGTCAGAGGTGCGATTGCAGCATGTGTAGACCTACCCACCCTGGTTTTAATTTAACGAGCACGAGTACCAATAGTAGTGAAGCCTTGGCAGCATGTGTTTCAGCGGGGGCTGTACAACACTGGCTGGGACCCAGAGTATTCACATGGGTGGCTAGCCTGGGTTGAAGCCCATGTTGCCACTGCTAGTGGTACCTGTGCTAGCGAGATTAAAGCTAGCTCAGATATATCTACACGTACGGCAATCACACACACCAGTTGCAATGTAGAGAGAGAAGGAGCTATAGTGTGTTTGCTGCACCGGTGTTGATGGGGAAACTGGGAATCATGCTGATAATAGCGAGTGTTATTCTTTGTGTTTTGGCACAGACCTCATTAGGCTAATAACACACAATTAAACAAGCCATTGTAAGAGGGGCCCTATTTATCAAGAAATATAGAGTAAAAGTGAGTCAAATTTTTTCTTGGACAAGCAAAACAGATAAGATGAACCATTGGAACCATTGGCAAGGTGGGTCAGTGGGGAAAAGGTAGGGCTGAGGATTATAGGTCATAACAGAACCTGAACTCTGCTTTATTTCAAGGGTATTCTGGGTACCTTTCACACAGCCTAGCTTCATACCTAGGGGTCTGGGCAGCCACGTCACGTACACACGAACAGCAGATTTGGCCTCTGCAGCTATTTTTTTTATTTAAGCAAGTATTTGTGAACCATATCTGTAGGAATCCCTCAGCTCTAGCAGTATCCCAGAGGAAGTGGTGGAAGCCCTGACCCCTGGGACATTTAAAATCAGATTGGGCAAAGCACTAGTAGGTAGAGCCCTGCAAACCCACAGATGTCTGCATCCACGGATACGATTGTATCGTTCACTATCTTTGCAGATCGTGGATCGGGTGCGTATCCCAATTTTTGGATCCGCGCAGGGCTCTAACAGTGAGATAGGATGCAGGTGCAGGTCTGGATGCGGATACAGTAACTCCTCACTTAAAGTTGTCCCGGTTAATGTTGTTTCGTTGTTACGTTGCTGATCAATTAGAGAACATGCTCGTTTAAAGTTGTGCCATGCTCCCTTATAATGTTGTTTGACAGCCGCCTGTTTTGTCCACTGCTTGCAGAAAGAGCAGCCCGTTGGAGCTAGCTGGTGGGGGCTTGGAACCAGGGTGGATCAGCAGCCCCCATATCAGCTCCCAGCTCCCCTAAGTTCCCTGTGCAGCAGCTGCCCAGCAGGCTATCAATTGCCGGCAGTTCAGCTGTCCCTCCCTCCACTGCCATGTGCTGCTCCTACCCTCTGCCTTGGAGCTGCTCCCCGGAGCCTCCTGCTTGCTGTGCTGGGATGGGGGTGGATGATGACACGACAGGGCTCAGGATGGAGGGAGCTTCCTGGGAGCAGCTGCTGTCTCAACTTGCTGATCTACTTAACAAGGCAGTGTACTTAGAGTGAGGTCAGCGTACTTAAAGGGGCAATGCGCAGCTCTCTCACCCACAGGGTGTGTCTCTCTGTCTGCCATGCTGTCTCCCCTCCCTCCATTCGTGCTGCCTTGTAGAGTGTGAGGCTACATTAACAACAATGTGTTAACCCTTGAGGGCTCAGCCGAGTGTTAGTTCATCATTTAGCAGTAAGGCATTCCCTGGGAAATATCCCACCCTCTTCCACCCTCTGACTCCACCACCTCAACCAAGCTTCACAATCATCATTTCTGTGTACAGTATTAAATTGTTTGTTTAAAACTTATACTCTGTGTGTGTGTGTGTATATATATATATATAGTCTTTTGTCTGGTGAAAACAGTTTCCCTGGAACCTAACCCCGGAGCCCCTGGACTTCCAAGAGCTAAGCAGATCAAAGCAAGCATCTCTATCACACTGAGATTTAAACTTCAAAACTCCTTATAAGAAATGGAAAGGGAGATGGATATTTTTTGCTGTTTTTAAAATTAAATAGGCAGCTAGTATTGTTATGAAGAACAAGTTTAAGCTTTGTTGTAATGTGCGTTGTTTGTCTGGACTGCTCAAGACCTGAATGCTTGTGTAGGAGGAACTCTGAGTTGGCTTCTTAAATACCTTCCTGCTGTTTCACATCTGATACTCCATGATGAAACCTAGGAGTCTTGTCTTATAACAGGCTTATTCAAAGTGACACAAGCTACAAAAGTGAGAGCTTGGAAGTGTGTTGCCGTTTTCATAATGTAATAAAAATACTGTCACAATAAGTGATAATTAATAAATAGTGTGTAATAAGCATGTCATAATAACAAGTTTTATGTTTCCAAGATCACTGCTTTTATAATTTATACTCAGGTCAAGGAGAATATCCCTGGAAATATTAATTTTTAGGAGGGGGTTCGCAAGACTTGACATTTTAGTCAAAGGGGTTCACAGGTTGTTAAAGTTTGGGAACCACTGCTTTAGGATGATGTGCTCTCACTTTTTCAGATTTCTTCATTCTACAAACAGCAATTCAGGAAACATATGCTCACTTACTATTTTAGTTTGTACACAGGTCTTTCCCTGGATTCGCCCATCACATAAAAATCTATCGGGTGAGGATCTGATGTGAAGCCTCAGAGTGGTCATTTGCCTTAAGGAAGGCAAAATGCATGTGGTGTCCCTCAGTTTATGCTCTGGCAGGGGGAGCTGGTTTCTTCCTTTCCCAAGCAGCCACAACATAACCATACATCCCCTCAATGTCTCTCTTTGGTGCAGCTGCCCTCTGGGACCCCCTCCTAGCCTTCATGCCTCTAAGTGAGACAAGCTGGTGAGCTGCAGTGCTGCTCCAATCAGGTACTCTCTTCAGGTTCTCATGCTGCACTCCTCACTGGAATTAGAGCTACCTGCTCCTCTGTGCCCCATATTTTTAGATATCCCAGGCCAGATCCTCACCTGATGTACAGCTCCTGCCTCCACATCTTTATGCTTCTGCGGCTGAGTTCTACTTTTTCTAACTTGCCTTTCTAGCTCGTGTGAAATGATTTTGATCATTCAAAAATATAGAGTATCCATTTGAACACAGCCTGGATGCCCTTTGCTGACAGAACCCCTCCCCATTCAAATTTTTGTGGAATTCGGGATACAGATTGCAAGGAATCCGCAGATCACCATTGGCCCTGCTGATAACTTGCCATATCAGAGAGATTGACAAGCAGACTAAAAGATCATTTGGGGGCAGAGTACAATTGGGGATGCTCTGCTAGTGAGAGCAAAGTCCCAGCTTTACTAATGTTTTCCACCTGTGTTGTGTTTACAAATCAGACATTTGGAGGACCAACAATCTGCTCTATCTTCCCTCCACTCAGGTCCTACAATTAAACCATGTTTATGGCAGATAGGAGAGTGGCTGATTTCTGTAATGACAAAATCTCTATTGAAGTCTGATGTGTATAAAAGCATGGCTTCAAAGCAAATAAATCAAGAGGCTACAGTATAATCACCTCACATGGAAGCACAGCTGTTTATATTCCTTATAGAAAGAGAGATTCAGAGCCAAATCCAGGCTGCTTGGTGCTGGTTGTTCCCTTCCTGCTTCTCAATATTTTAATAATTTCATTTTTGTAGACACTGGTCTCAATGTTAAACCATCCTCCAGAATTAACAAATCAACTGGATGCAGGTGGGGATCATAAGATATTCCATGCAAAGCTGAAGCATTGCTTGGCCCTTCAAGGTCATGTGCAAATCGTGTTGTCTTAATTACCATCTGCTATCTCCAAAGGGAACTGCAAAGTGTTCTGAGGAAGGAGAGATAATTAATCAAATTAGCCTGCAGAGGAAAGTTTCCCTGGCATTCTGTGACTTGTTGAGCTAGCAGCCACTCTTATGAATCTGAGGTAATTATTATCAGCCAGAAGATAAAGCATGTGCAATGTGTGTGTTTAGTACTAGTTAGTTAGTATGCAGTTAAAATTGAGTTGTACTTTCCCTCATCTGTACACCCACAAAGTGGCTGGGGCTCCCTTTTGAACCAGTCAATGCCTCCACCATGTGGAACAGAACAAGGCACACCTTCCTTTTCACCCCCCCAAACCTGAATAATAGAATATCAGGGTTGGAAGGGACCTCAGGAGGTCATCTAGTCCAACCCCCGGACAGATTTTTACCCCAGTTCCCTAAATGGCCCCCTTAAGGATTGAACTCACAACCCTGGGTTTAGCAGGCCAATGCTCAAACCACTGAGCTATCCCTCCCCTATCTGGTGCAAATGCAACTCACTGTGGTCAGGGAAGTAACACCAAAGAGGAATTTGGCTCATTGCCTCTATAATTCTCCAAGGATAGGATGCAAGGAACTGATTGACCTCACTGCAACTGAGTTCAGAATCTCACTCAAAGAGGACCATGTCCCACAGATAAAGTAGTGATTAATTTAAAAAAAACTTAAATTCTCTTCACTATCATCCATGGCAACTGCCCCCCACTTTACATACCGTACACTACTGCAGAATAACTAGTGCTAGCCCTTCTCCTGCAGAAATGGCGTGTTCAGTTACCTCATATTAAAGTTCTGAGTGATTTGTTTTCTGAGATAGATTTGCTGTAAATCTTAATTGCAGGCTGTTTATATATCATAGGAAGTTGCTGCACATGCCATCTCATTAGCAAAAATTGGCTTGACTAACTGGTTGAGCTGAAGTATGAATTTTTGTTAAGAAGTGCAATTTAAAACAAAAGTCCTATGTTCCAGTAAAGTTTTCTAGAGAGACTGGCAAGTCGAGTAGCTGGGGCTAATTTTCAAACATCAGGACCTTAATGGGATGTCCATATTGTACAACTGGATGCTCAGATTAACCACTAAGCACATAAAACGGCTATGCGCCTAAGTGCTGCTTTGATCCTCTGTCTGAGGGACTGCGACATCCTGTCTATCAGCCTATGCCTGAAACCTGGGCTCCCTGTATGATTTTCTGATACTGTGGATCTACTTCGTGTCACTGAAAATTGGACCAAGTAAGGGACCATTGGCCCTGTCCTAATCCTCTTCAAGCTAATGGATCTTTTACTTGACTTCAATGACATTTGTATCAGGTTCTATAAGAGCAGACACAGAGTGGTCATGTCATGTACAAAGTCCTCCCACCAATCCACCAGTGCACATCAATCACCCTGGTAATCCAGTTCTGGTCCTGTCCACAACAGCTAGCATAATGGAGTGTGATTAATTGTATAGCAGTCTGGTGATGTGTGCAAACAGAAGCTAGAATCATGTCATTATAAGCATTTTTATTTGTATTCAGCAAAGCCCTTAAACGCGTGCTTAACTTTAAGCACATGCTTAAATCCCACTGATTTTCCACTGGTTTAACTAGGATTGTAGCTGCTCAGCATCGCTGGAGCAGCCCAAAGTGCTCGGAGCATGCTAAGTGCACCTGACGCTACATGTCAAGTTGGGATAAGCTGTGGTACAATGGGAGTTTTACCCCTATGAATTTTGCAAGAGATTTTCAAAGGCACAAAAGCCAATTGGGTGGCCTTTGCCTTTAAAAGTCAGTGAGCATTGGTCATTTATCTCCCCCTGAATATACAAATACAGTGTTATTCAGATTGGGTAGATCAGCAAGGATCAGTCTTTTTTATTACGTGACAGATTCTGATCCTTTGGCTCCATGCTTTCAAAAAAAGCTTAGAAGGTGTTAGTAACTCCAAACAAACCTTACAAGTAATTCTGTCAAAATATCCACCAGCATTAGATGACGTGTCTGATCAAACAGGTAGCACACCCTCTCTGCGAAACACTGGGCTCTGCGGTTTGGGGTTTTTTCTCATCCACAGGACATGGAATTACGGGCTTCTGGATTAATCCATCTGTAAACAGCAAATCACTGCCTGAGATCATTTATAAAAAATTCAGCACACAGCCCTGTCTGCTTACCAGCAGGAACCAGATGATCTCAGCAGGCCCACAGTGTCATAGCCCCTCTAGTCTATTTTATTAAGAGCCATTAATACTAATGAATGTGAGTTATGCTGGCACAGGAAATGCTTTCATTCGAGTTATTTTAAACTAATCTATTTTAATGGTTAACTGGGATTTTTTATTTTTAAATCAATACTGAGCTTTTATGGACATCAGTTCACTGGAGTTAACCAAAGAGTTCACTGACTGATGGAAAATATTTTGATGTCTACTTTTTTTAAATAACTAAATAAACAGGCTTTTTCCTCCTCCCACTTCTTTATGGTAAACTAGGAGGCTGGTTGCAGGGTGGATTGACTTAAATCAAAACAACTTAAATCACCAATTTTAATCATGATGTAAATCAGCAAGAAGAAAACCTTGATTTAGATAATTTATTTCAATTATGTTTTGCATTTGAACTTTTTAGTTATTTTCTAAAAGGAAGTTTGATTCTTATTGACTGGTAAGCATTAAAATATATTGATTTGCAACTAAAAATAGTCTTTACGCTAAATTTGGTACTTCTTTTTGCAAAGCAGAAGAATACACTATATTTATACACATTCTAAGCAATTACATAGCTTAACTTACATTTATTCAGATTCTTAATTTTTTACATTTTTTTATTATGTTAGAAAATGGTGACTGATGCATTTCTTATTTACTAGATGATTATTAAATTTTTTACTTGTGATTTATTGTAAAGCTCAATTTGGATGGAAATGCAAATTCAATTAAAATGCACAAAAACAGCATTTTAGTTTTATTTTAACTTCCTTAAATGTGCTGGATACATAAGGAATATGCTTTTATCAAAAAATTTATCACAACATATTTTCCATTTAAAATTAACTGATTTATTAAACAAAGGAAGTGTTATCTGAATTGAACAGTTAGAGAATTGAACTAATCGTTTCTGGTCACCAGATCCTCCAGGATTTTTGAACTAGTAGATCTCATCCTCTCACATCTAGTTTTTATTCATAGATATGAAGAGGAACACAAGCTTTCCTGTTTTTCAACTCCTAATTGGTTTCTTAACTTTGAATGAACTAGTCACTTAAATAAACTAGCTGAATAACCTGCAATTAAGAAAATATTCTCTCTGCACCAGTAGAAGAGTCTACTGCTTAAGCGCTTGACCAAACTCTGGTTCCAGGTGCTTAGCTGATAACTTCCACAAGTTCAGTGCTTTGATTTTCTTTAAAGTTTGGCAGCAAACGTACTGCTTATTATTTATGTATTTATTTGTTAGTTAGTTGAAATGCTTTTAATAGATTATAATAAGTTTAGGCCTTCTCTTAGGTTGTCAATTTCAAAATTAATTTTAAATGTGTTTTTTTTTAAATGTATTTAACTGCAATTTTAAAAATCTGATTTAAACAAAAAATCCCATCTTTCTCCACTCTGAGAAGTGGTGTCAGTGGGAATAGAATCTGGACCACTATTGGAATATGAAGTGTGCAAGAGTCAGAGGACTGGATCTTATGAAACTGTGCTGCTTTACACTAGCTGAGGATCTGTCCCACCAGAAGGTGTAATGCCTGGGTGGAAGATTACTGTTTCTGAAGATTTGGGGCCTGACCATTTTGCACCATTCTGCCCTAAATTGGTTGCCTCCTGTCAGATTTTTTTCTGCATAGTGGAGGATCCTCAGATGGTGTAGACTCACCATAGGAGTTTCCATGACACCTTCCGGGCTGTGGCCAGTGCAAGAATGAGTGTGACTGGGGTATACATCCACCTCAGGCATTCCTGGCTGCATAAAAGCCTTCTGGAGCCATAAACAGTCAAAGTAAATTAGAACAGTACCTAGGTTGCTCTAATTTACAAAAAAAGATCTGTCCAGTACCTGGAGAAACTAGGAGCAGAAGAACAAAATGCACCCCCTCTTCCTCAGCTGTACCAAGAACAACGGAATGTTCAATGACATTAAAAGGTGGGAAATTCCAACCTGACCAAAGAAAATACTTTGTCCCGCAACAAGTGATTAAACTGTGGACTCTCTGCTGGAGGACGTGGTTGAAGCAGAGGATTTTACAAGATTCAGAAAGGGATCGGATGTGTATATGGGTAAAATGAACATCCAGAGTTCCCATTATCAATGACAACAAAAATCCTGGAAGGGATATTAAACTTGTGCTGCAGGGCTTAGGTAAATCTGTAGCTATTGGAGAGCAGGGTGAGACCTAAGGTGGGGTTTATCTGCCTATTGTAGAGTTCTTACACTTTCCCCTGAAGCACCTGCCATTGGCCACTCTCAGTCAGGCTACTGCACTAGACAGACCTTGAGTCCAATCCACTATGGCAATTCCTGTGTTCCTAATGCTTGGCCAGAGCTGAGGTTTGGACTCTTTGTCTGGTTTTCACTCTCCCATAGACACTCAAAAGCGTTTCAGTTGTAAGAATGACTAAAGGCACTGCTACACTAGAGTTTACCAGAGCACAGCTGCACCAATGCAGCTGCACTGCTGTGAGCTCTCTAATGTAGCTGCTCTAAGCCAACGGGCGAGAGCCATCCCGTCGGCTTAACTATTTCAGCCCCATGAGCGGCAGAAGCTATATCACTGACATAGCACTGTCTACGCCGGCATTTATGTTGATATAACGTGGGTCAGTCAGGGGGTGATTTATTCACCCCCCTGAGTGACATAAATTACGCCGACATAAGCTGTGGTGTGGACACAGCCTAAGTTTCTCATTTCTTGGAAAGGCTATTGTCCTCACAATCTGAAATCAATAAATAACTGGCCCAAGCTATCATATTTCAGGTAATAATAATGCAGATGATATGGCATCTCACCACTTCATCTCTGGCAATTCTTTCATCAGTATGATTTCTACTGCCCATTTTTAATGCAATTTTGAACTATCGTGACAATACAATAAAACTGCTAATTAAGTGGTACTTACACAACTACAGTGCTAAATTTGGTGCATTTGTCAAAGTGACTTCTTAAATGCTTTTCAGATTGTATTTTCTATATTGCCATGGCTGCTTGGTTTTTTTGTTTTTCAACTTTCTTAAAACGATGTAGTCTAGAATTTTTAGTGCGGCTCAATTTAAATTGGATTCATCCCAGGCCAAGTGGATTTATATTGCTGTTGCATTTGAAGTTCCTAATTTGCCAGACTGATTGCTAGTGGATTGGTGGTAATGCATGATAAACACAGCCCACAGAAGAAGATGGCCATGAACTAAGGTGTGTCACAACAGTAGATCATCCCTGAGTTGCTTCAGGAAAGAGGAAGAGATAAGCAGTGTCAATAATAGACATGTGTGCAGTGGGCCAGATTTCAATCTCAGTTACAGCAGTGTAAATCAGGAATAACTCTGTTAATGTCACTAGAATTACCTCTAGATTTATGCCTGTGCACTGAGGTCAGACGCTGGCCCATTCTGCTTTAAATGGACTCAGATTTGGGCAGGTAGGTGACTAGTGCTTAAAATAAAATGTTATGTGCCAAACTGTGGCATTTAGCCACTGGCCTATGGAAGGAGTGGTGTGGAGAAGCACCAGAGGGAGGGATTGTATCTCAGGGGTTGGGACATGAGTGCAAAGTGTACAGGGGTGGAGGTGGCATTCAGCATGTTTCAACAGCTGGATTGAGTCCATACTGGGAGACAATGCAAGCAGATTTAGAAAGATATGGGTCATTTAGGTGACTGGACCAGTGGGGTAACAGTCAATGACAAATGTCAGTCAATGACAATGAATGTAAAATATTGTAAGTTGAGCTGGTCAGGAGCTAAGAAGAGCCGGGAACCAAGGTTTATGTTCCATGTTAGAAAGTCCCCCTCTTCGCCTGTCCCCATGAAAACTCTGCTTAGGAGCAAATCTCCCTGAGCTAGCCAGTAGATAGAACCATTTGCTGCAAATATTTTCTTCCTTAGAGTCACTTGTGCATTAAAAAATGATACTTTTAATAGCACAGCCCTGTTTGCCATCACATGGAACTTGCTCATGAAAACAAGAAACCTTGTTTTCAGGCTGTTCACTTCCCAGCCTTATTAATTTGTTGGATTTAGGAACCCAACAATCCCTGAAAGGTGTAATTGTTTCATACTTACTAATAGACACAAATATCAGTAGAAAGAGAAGCTTGTTCTTCATCAGTATGACCTAGTGGAGAAAAAAATAGTTTACATGACTGGAGTCTCCTAAGAAAATAATTGACTTGTTGATCTGTAATTGCCCAGAGCTGAGTGGATGATTCAGATCACATTCCAGGAGTGCATTCCTCCATTATTCCTTTTATACAGATAATCACTTTTAATAGCACTAGAGTCATAAATGCGAATAGAGGACAGTCAGAGGCAGTTACGTGGAGATCACCTGTTGGGTCAAGATACTAGAAACCTCATTTCCACTGAAGAAAATAGAATTATCAGGCAATGATGCTGCCATTAAGAGTTATCATCTTGATAGCGGTCCTCAGTTATATAGCTTTCTTTCTCCCAAAGGATCCCAAAGCACCTTAGAAACATTGCCATCTGCTTGTCCAAACTACAGGCCATATGAAAGGAATCATTTCTCTCATCACTGAAAAAAGGCCATCTCTGGGGTGAAACGTTGCACACACACCCCACCACATTAGGTAACAATTTAGACTAGGATATGAAGAATACCATCATCAGTTTTACATGGATCGTCAAAGGTATTTTGATGCCTAACTCTGATTGAAATCAATGGGGATTAGGCACCTAAATATCTTTGAATATCTGGGCCTTTGAAACTACAATGGGGAATTTAGGTAGGGAGAATATAAATTATCCAAATAACAGGGCTAGGCATTGTGTATGATGGTTCTCCCATTGCCAATGCATCATCCAAAGCCTGTTGAAGCCAATGGAAAGATCTTCCATTGATTTCAATGGAGTTTGGATCACACTCCAACTTTGGAAATCACTACCTGCTTTAAATCCAGCTAACGTAGGGATTTTATGGATACAGGGGGGAAAAAATTGAGGATGGGGAAATCTACTGAGTGAGCAAGATTGCCCTTTAAAATAACTCACCTGAATCATCCGGCTCCCATGTATTAGGTGAACTTTGTTAAAATATGGTTATAAGCCAAAAAGTGATTGTGTAAAAATAATAATAACAATAATAATTAATAAACAACTACGACTACTACTACTTATGCTAGATTTCTAAAGGACACAGGGACAAATTCTACTCGGACTTTCATTCCGTGCACCTTCATTGATTTCCCTGGGGTTGCAGGGTATGTAAATCAATGCAGAATCCAGCCCATCAGATTGAGGGATATTCCCATTTTAAGAACAGCAAAGTGCTGTATAAAATGTCTCTGTCACTAAATATATATTTAAAAACAAAGAACTAACAGCGCTGTTATGAAATCTAATGATTGACACCAGCCGCCTCCTTTGTTAAAATGTGTCATCACTGTAAGTAACAATTTTACACTTCAGACACATTCTTTATCCCCAGGCAGCCAAGTTCCAGGAGGAACCCATATTTATCTGTAATCTACTCAGACATTGGAATCTCAACAGGGATTCTCTTCTGTGCACTTGCTAACTGAGAACAGATGAGCTTCTGGGGAGGCCTGTCATTCTCAACCCTGCAGCAGTAAGGTTTAAACTAATCCACGGGCAAAATGATTGTCTTCTGCAATGAGGAAAAGGAAACAGTTTAAACACGGTTAATGCTTAGCATTTAAATGGTTTCCCGAAGGATCTTTTCTTTTTCATAAAATATTCCTCACTCAAGGTTATATACTTACCGTGATCTATGTCAATAATAATAACTAGCCTTTATACAGCACTTTTCATGTGTAGATCTCAAAGTACTTTACAAAAGAGGTAAATAACATTATCTGGATTTTACGTATGGGAAACCAAGGCCCAGAGAGGTGAAGTGATTTGCCCAAGGTCACTCAGCAGCTCAGTGGCAGAGCTAGGAGTAGATCCAAGTGGCAGTCCAGTGCTCTAGCTGCTATTTGGAAGCCTCTACTGAGAACAGTGCCCCATTGTTGTAGGCCCTATGCAGACACATCATAAGAGACAGTCCTTGACCCCAAAGAGTTTATAATCTGAATAAACAAGATGCACAGAGGTGAAATGAGCTGCCCAAGGTCACATAACAATAAGTTTCAGAGCCAGGAGTAGAACCCCTGTCTCCTAATCAGTGCTCAACTTGCAGGACCTCACTGCCTTGCTACTTAGTGCTGTTTTTGTCGGGCGACCTGGCTGCGCATCCGTATTTGACAACTGAATAATACAAAAATAGTTATTGCAACAGTGATGCAGCTTGATCGAAAGGTGACAATTCCTATTACTTATCAAATTAAAATCCCAGCTGCTGGCCATAATATCCACTCTTCCTTAAGAAAGAAAGTTAGTGCTCTATGATATTTATGTACCTGACCCTGTAGGCTGTGTATATAGTCTATACTCTGACACTACACAAAATGTGTAGTTACACCTTGTAGTTATCTCTTCAACCCTTCATTTTGTTAGTATGAAGCCTGCATAGAAATCAATTATTTTAGCCACTGGACAGCTATTAGTTGCTAACATAAAAATTGCTGTATACTAATGAATTCCAGAATCAGACTCATACTGGTGCAATACCAATTTCAGTGCCTGCAGTACATTTGCCGAGACAAAGGAGACATCACACTGTTATTGTTACATTAGTCTAATTTTGAATATGCAGTTCTCCAAGTGCAATATTTTTTCATTAATTCAGACCAGACATTTCAAAGTACCCATCAGGAAAACGAAGTGTCTGCCAATGTAAGCAAATACAGAAAGATATTGTGCTATGTGTTTTGCAAGAGATACAAAAAAAAAAATACTGCATTTCTCTTGCAGCCAGGCTGCTGTGATGTTCAGTGGTTGTTCTACTCTAGCAATAATGCTGATGTCATGGTGGATGTGACAGGGCAAATCCATCCTTGATGTAAGTGGGTGCAGATCCGTCAGAGTCCATGAAGTTTCACACTTTGACCACAGGATTCTGTTTGGCCCTACAGCACCTCACGTGTGGACAGAAGGGTGAATGAAATAAGGAATTAGACTGAAAAATTATCTTGCCATTTTCCATGACAACCATTTAACTAAAACTGACAACACTACAAGAATAAAAATGTTACAATACAGGAAGTAGGAGAGAGCTGTCGTTTCTGGCTAATCCACATTGATCCACCATTCATTCCTTTGCTTATAGGTAATGAGGCTGATTATTTGTTATTCTGACGAGAGGAAGATAAGCAGAGCTGGGATCATAACCTGCCGTAGCTGGCTGAAGAACATGTGCATAGTTCATAGTACTTGACCAGACTGTCATATGCTATTTCCTAAGTGGTGCTGATGTTGTATCATTCATATACAAGTCCTTGATGCCTCTCCAATAGTTTCCAACATCTCCTAGGCGGCACTATGTGTATTACATTTGTTGGTTTGGCAGACAGTTCAGAAAAGGAAATTGGCTATAAATCCTTCTTTGTTTGCTTGTTGTGGGAGGAGACGCCCTTTAAGAGTGTCGCCTCCCACAACAAGCAAACAAACAAGGATTCTCAAAGGGGAAATGGAGAAATGTTGTCTGAATGAATTAGTTGTCTTTGCTCATCAGAGAGGGAAGAGAGAGACTAAGGCTACATCTACACTACAGGGGGGAGTCGATTTAAGATACGCAAATTCAGCTACGTGACTAGTGTAGCTGAATTCGACGTATCGCAGCCGACTTACCCCGCTGTGAGGACGACGGCAAAATCGACCTCTGCGGCTTCCCGTCGACGGCGCTTACTCCCACCTCCGCTGGTGGAGTAAGAGCGTCGATTCGGGGATCGATTGTCGCGTCCCATCTCCGAGAGGTCGATTTCTACCCGCCGATTCAGGCGGGTAGTGTAGACCCAGCCTGATGCAAATAGATGTACTAGAAGCGGGACAGAGGGAATACAAATCCTGCCAGCATTTGTGAAAGAGGGAGAAACAGATCCTGACCACTGGGCAATACTTAGCAGTGGTAGCTCTATTGAAGAGAGTTGCTCTTCGATGGTATTGCCTAAATGGGGTAGGCTAGCAGTTCTCATTGTGACCCCATTTTAATGGGGTTGCTAGGGCTGGCTTAGACTTGCTGGGGCCTGAGGCTGAAGCCGGAGCCCGACCGCCCAGGGCCAGAGCTGAAGCCTGAGCTCCACTGCCCGAGGATGAAGCCGAAGCCCTGGGGCTTCAGCCCTGGGCAGTGGGGCTCAGGTTAGGCCCTCTACCTGGCTTTGGCCCTCACACCAGAAGCAGTTGGGCTCAGGCTTTGGCTTTGTCGTCCCCATCCCCACCACCACCACCGCCTGGGGTTGGGGGGCTAGGGCAGACCCAGACTTCGGTTCCCCCCCCCCCCCCGGGGTCATGTAGTAATTTTTGTTGTCAGAAGTGGGTCACAGTGCAATGAAGCTTTAGAACCCCTGGGGTAGCCAATTGTTAGACTACACTCACAGCCCGTTCTTAAAAATGTTCAAAGGACCAACTAACTGAACTTAGCTAAATGTATTGTGTAAAGAGAAAGCAGAAAAGGAGAAATAGATACCCTCCTTCTGGAGAGCAAATTCTCACCGTGTATTTACCTTACACAGAAGGTGTACTTCAAAGATACATGTTTCAGCTAGTAGCATTTATAATGTGATTTTGCAAGTTACAAAACTCTTTACACGCCATTAAAATCCAACTCACCAGTTCAGAAGAGTTGCTTAACTCTTTGTTTTGTTCAGTACTTGTCTTCTCTTTTTTTTGGAAATTCCATTCCAAACCGGCTGGACATAGTGGTACATCCCAACCTGTGCTAGGGCACACCATTCATGTATCTTGACTTTGGCTGGCTTCCTACTTTCTAAAACCAAAACTGATTTCAACTTCGCAAAGTGTTGTGGGACATTTGATATGGGTGAACAGAATTTTGGACAGAGCATAATGCATTCAGTTAACATGTGTATATATATGTGCATATTAATACCATGCTATGTAATACCCATTAATGTGGTGTATTCTACAACTAACATATATGTATTGGCTAGCAGATGGGTAGTACACTTCGACATTCTTTTGTGAACCTTTTCTGGGTTCTGCATTTATTTGTGACCCTCAGATGAAAACTACAGACTTTTGCCACTTCTGCTGTCCTAAAGTTGCTCCAATAGTTAGCAATTGTAGTAGGTTGCTATCTTAGATGTTGGACTAAAGCGAGACATAGTCACATATTTAACCAGTGTGTTACATTATTCCATTTAATACCTTTTTCCTCTCTTCATTCCTGACCTATTACTGCTTCTGTTTTCCCACAGTCCTCCATTCCCTTTCTTAGGGTTTCATCCACTCTTTTTTACTGGGTAAAACTTCCACTGAATGAAAAGTTCAATTTACAGGATCCTCTCACATTTAATATTCTGCTTTTCTCACTTTTTAGTCCATGTTTGGCCCCTATCTTTTGTCTTGAAGTTTTTCTTTAAATTATCATTTTTAATTATTTTTCCAAATACAACAAATGTCTTGAAGCTTTTAAGAAATCTTGTAATGGAAATTAATCTCTTCTGTTTGAAATATGGAAGAAAAAACACTGACCAAGAATGCTATGTGTGTATGCTTTTCCTCCATTGATGGATTTGAGAGAGGTCCAAACCAAAACCCCAGATCTCACATTCCCTCCCTTTGAAAAGCTTGGGTCTGAACTTTTCAGTCTGTGTCTATCACTATTTGCATTAGCTTTGTATACAGGAAGGGTGGAGCAGTGCTAATCTAGCAGTGTGGAGAAAAGTACAAGGAGCATCTGACATATGGTAATTTTTTTCCATATCAGGAATAATATTTGACAAATTTTCTTTTAACAAAGAGCACCAAGAAAATATTTCCAGACCAGTCTTTGAGATGCTGGCTTCTGGGGGAGTATTCAGAAGATTGTCTTTAAGCCCACACACTAAACTGGAAGGTTATCATGAGTCCACGTTATCAATTTCACTTGACAGATGAGCTGCACACAGAGATTCTGCTTGAAGGCTAAGCCATTTTGTCACTGTCAAATGAAAATCCATGAGTGGAGGAACACAGGCAGTTATGCTGTGATAACCTTCCACCCTTAGAAGCTTTTTCTGATGCAGCCCATACAGTAAAGTGCAGTGCTTAAAACCAAATGAAGGACCAGAGAGGTAGTTCTTTGAAAACAGGATCTGATGCTGGATTCAAATACTTTTAGAATACTGACAGATACAGTATTAGAGCGATCCCAGTCTGGAATACCACCTGAACACTGCTGTATGTTATGGGCTTATTTTAACCTGACTGGGGGCAACATGGAGCCATAGTGGTTTGGGATAGCTCAGGGAGGGATTCTGTTCCAGGTGCATGCAGGCCTCCCAGGCACAAGAGGGAACACACCCTTAAAACGTTGCTGCATGTTCCCCTCTCTTTTGCAGGCCTAGCTTTGCTGATTGATGCAGAGGAGGGTTAGGACCATGGCCCTACCACCTCCTGGACATCTCTGGAGTGGCTGGCTCCTCTGCGAGGCACTAGAAGGGAGCAGTCCCCATGCTCAGGAGAGTTCAGAGGCCTGAGCCATACCTGGTTGCAGCTCAGCCAGCTTATGGAAGAAGGAGCTTGTGCCCAGGAGCGGTGCCAGGGTTTTTGCCACCCTAGGCAGCAGTGCTCCTCCTCTGAGCATTCAGGGAGCCTGCGGTCTTTGGCGGCGGGGGTCCTTCCGCTCTGTGCCTTTGGGGCACTTTGGCAGCAGGTCCCAGAGTGAGTGAAGGACCCGCCGCCAAATTTCCCCCGAAGACCCGGAGCGGAAGGACCCCCCCGCCGCCGATTTTCTGCCTAGGGCGGCAAAATGCCGCCTCCAAATCCTGCCACCCTAGGCCACCGCCTAGGGTCGCCTAGTGGAAGCGCCAGCCCTGCTTGTGCCATTGTAGAAAACCCAAGCAGGGACCAGGGACAACCTAGCTTTGTAGCTGATAAGCAGGTCCCTTGCTTTCTTCTCTCATTCCCTTTGCTTGTGTAACCCACACACCTCCTGGGTGTGGTGTTCTGTCCCATCTAGTGGCACTGAGACCACTTAGAGAGATTGAGTTTGCTCTACAGCCTTGATTGATAGCCAGCTGGCTTTTAGCTCATGTGGTAGAGGCTCATGCACTACGCTCCAGATGTCCCAAGTTCAATCCCGCCCGCTGACGACTGGGGTCCGTCGGCATTGCACTTGTGCAGTGCAAACTCTTCAGAGATGCTCACATAATGAAAGGCCCCTTCATGCTGAAACAATTCAGTGAGGACTTGTTGTAAGGTGATGATGGAAGATGGTGACATTTAAATGTGAGAAATACAGGACTATGGACTTCAGGTCACAGTTACTGTCATTAATTGGTTTCTGTCCTGGGCATTTTCCAGCCTTGATTCTCCCATGCGCTCTGCAGCAATGTACCTGATGCTGCAATTTGAGTTTAACTCACAAGGGCCCATGCTTAGCAGAGCCAACTGAGGGCAGGTCTTCACTACGGGGGGGTGTCAATTTAAGATACGCAAATTCAGCTACGCGAATAGCGTAGCTGAATTCGACCTATCGGAGCCAATTTACCCTGCTGTGAGGACGGCGGCAAAATCGACCTCCACGGCTCCCCGTCGACGGCGCTTACTCCCACCTCCGCTGGTGGAGTAAGAGCGTCGATTCGGGGATCGATTGTAGCATCCTGACGAGACGCGATAATTCGATCCCCGAGAGATTGATTTCTACCCGCCGATTCAGGCGGGTAGTGTAGACCTAGCCTGAGAGAGGCTTGAGAAAAGAATGAAGCCGAACTACATGCCCTCATATTAAACAATGGCAAAGGTAATGGCATACGGCATACCCCTGTAATTCATAGTAACGCTGAGCCCTGTTCTGTAATAGTTCCTCACATTTAGAAGCACACAACTAGTCCCTCTGGAAGTTGGTGGGACAACACATGTGACTAGGTGCTACCCAAGAGAAGGGTTGCATTAATGGGACCTAAAATTCCTGACCACTGCTCTCAGATGCGCATAGACTTTAGAGTGTCTAACTGACCACTGTCCCTTAAGTGGTCACTTTCCCTCCAGCTCTTCTTTCTGTAGCATTCCAAGATTCATGAACAATTAACTCTTCTCTCATCCTCTGATGGAGTACAAACTCCCAGAAGCAGGTCCACAACAAAACTGCAATAGCTGTATCTTCCCCTGATTGCTGCAATCTGGAACAAAGTTTTAAATACACCCTCTGTTGATTTAGGCACTGTCTACACCAGAATCTTAGGGTACATCTACACTACAGGGGGGAGTCGATTTAAGATACGCAAATTCAGCTATGTGAATAGCGTAGCTGAATTCGACGTATCGCAGCCGACTTACCCCGTTGTGAGGACGGCGGCAAAATCGACTTCTGCGGCTTTTTGTCGGCGGCGCTTACTACCACCTCCGCTGGTGGAGTTAGAGCACCGATTCGGGGATCGATTGTCGCGTCCCGACGGGACGCGATAAATCGATCCCCGAGAGGTCGATTTCTACCCGCCGATTCAGGCGGGTAGTATAGACCTAGCCTTAGCAAAAAATCAGAGCAGGTACCTGAAATAGTGGTAATAGTTCTACAAGCTCCCTGATCCAGAGGAAGGGTGGGCTTGTCGGGACTGGGATTCAAGAGACCTCCTGGCTTGAGCACGGACTTCCTGTGAGATCTTGGGCAAGTCACTCTGTTGCTGCTCTCCCTCAGTGAAATGGGGATACTGCCTCCCAAATGCCCCTCTATCTGCCTTGTCTATTTAGGACCTGACCCTGCAAACGATTACACGAGTGCTTAAAGCATGCAAGTAGTTCCAGTGATGTTAGTGGAAGTACTCATGTACTTAAAGTGAAGCACATGAGTCATTGTTTGCAGGATCAGGCCATAGACAGTGAACCCCTGATCAAGTGTTTACATAGCAGCTACCACAGCAGGGTCTGGATCTCAGTTGTGGCCTCTAGATGCTACTGTAATATAAATAACAATAAAGCCTTCACCAGGTCTCCCACCAGTGCTGTCAGCAGAGCAGCTGAATCGGCAGCAGTCCCAGAGGAAGCTTTTTGTTAAGCTCCCTTAGTATGGACAGGGCCATATTCCCAAATCTCTCAAGCTTTTCCACTTCACTCCCTTCTGGAAGCTTCTTCCCAAGATGCCCTGTGTTTGGCTCACTAGCCCACACAGCCTTGCTCTCAAGACTCCGTGACAGCCCTGGGAATGTATTCTAAGCCCAGAGACTGAGGGCTTGTCTCTACGGCAGGGTAAAGCACGCTACAGGGGTGTGATTTCTAAACACATTGCACACTAATTGGTCCATGTAGGCCCTACTGGTGCGCACTAACAGTTCCCTGGTGCACTTTAAGGGAGTGCTGTTCAAAACATTACTATGCTAACTGCACGAGGGAACCTTTTGTGCACCCCAGCAGAGTCTACATAGACCAATTAATGAGCAGCACACTAGTGCGCTTTAGAAATCGCTTCCCTCCCTCCCCATAGCGTTCATTGCGACTCTATGTGGAGAAGCTCTGAGTTGGGAAAGGAAAAGACAGTTTTACCTCATTTAAATCAGCTCTGCAGCCGCTGAATCAAAAGAGCCTGTGTAGCATCCTCCACCACAGGCATAGTACTCAGGATTTCTGCTAAATAGGCCCCTAATAGGCCTAAGGGGCTAGATACACTCAGCTCTGACTTGGACCTTAATGTACCATAGATATGATTATCTTAACACAACATGCTCTTATTGTGCCATTAGCCCATGTTGCAGATAAGAATCTTAATATAAACAACTTCAGATACCAGGCTTAGCTTTCCATTGACCTACCTACCTCTTGTTTAGCACAGTAGTACTCTCTGGTCAACGATATGTGTTGCATACAGCTCTCAAGCTTTTCACCTGACAAATTAATACAATATAGCTGCACTGCGGTACAAACTCTGAATTCCTTGCAGCTGTTCCCTTCCCCCGCTTTCTTTTATTTTGGCACAGTGAAAAAACATACAGCAAACCCAGCATCAAACTGGTTCAAAGTAAGCCCTAGTTCTTTATGTTTGCTCAGTCCATAGTCCATGTGGCCATCCTACTGAGGGACAGTATCCTTCCACGTTGGCATTATTGCAACCCCATGAAAGAGAATGTAAATCACTTTTTTCATGTTACTTTCCTGATGGCTGTAAAAACAAATTGGTATTGAAAATTGTTCTTAAAAAGTAAATATTAAGGGCCCAATCCTACAAAATGCTGAACAGCCTCAACTCTGACCTCAATAGAAGTTCTGGGTCCTTGGCTCTTTTACAGGATTGGGCCATTCTATTCAAGCAATGTGAAAAATGGTTTATGGTTTCTTATAGTGGGTTCCTACACGCTAGTGTCATGAATGGTGTCACGTTTCAGTAAAATGGCTGCTCCCATAGCCATTGTGGAAATTCCAATTACAGCCACAAAGCTTAATTTGAAGTATAGTTTACAGTTTGTCTTGCAAAAATTGCTTCTTCCCTTAGTCACTTTTACTACTCGCTGTAGAATTGCTTTCTTTTTTGCTCTGAGCCACCTTGATGAGGCTGAATTAGTCAAAATAGAAGTGGAGCAAACTGCTGACCTCCCTCATTTCATGTCAGTCAATAGTCCAGTAGTTGAAGAGGACTACCATGGAATGTTTTCTCCTATAGGTGATGTAGTAGGAAATCATTCATTTCCTAAGTGCCAGCTTTGCTGAGTAGGCAAAAGTAATCCAAGTCATCGGGTGTTGAGAGGTGGTGGTGGGGTTGGCTGACCTGTATGTGAATGTTACGTCTTGGATATATGTAATTGTTTTAGACAATATTCATTTATGTACATACTAATTCTCCATTGCCTCTGTTGCATCTTGTGCAGTCATCAACACCAGTATGAAGTGAATATAAATGCAGCTAAACCCAGATGGTAGCATTTTCACATCCCTTTGCACAAACATAAGTAACCACATAAGGTGCAGGACAAAACGCCATTGCTACGCACATGATTCCCATATGCTCGGTATGTATCGCTAGGGAGCCCAGATTGTGGTATAAATAGACAGCCAGACATATGTAGGCATTATGGAAAGTTACTGGTTACATAATATTAAAGCCATATTTTCAGTACTAAAATTCTCATCTGATAGAAGACCTTTCCACAACTCTAGCAAGAGGCTATGTGAGGGCATTTCATAGTGCTGGGAAGGTTATGGATGACTACCCCAGGGGCAGATATAAGTTCAAGAAGGAAAGGGTTGCCTTATCTACCATCTCACACCTTTCTCTTAGGTCTTGTCTAAATACAGAAATGGCACCAGCTTAATTAACATAATATCTTTGACATGACTTATTAAACCTGGAGCAAACCCCTCATTGACACACACAGATCAGTTTAGCTTGTGTATTTAAACTAATTATTAGTTAAATGAGTTCAACTTCTGTGTGTTGACAGGGTCTTGGTCACTTACACAAGTGAAGTGGGACATGCCCCTGGCACATCATTCTTTCAATAGGCTAAGCTATACCTCCACTTCTACTAGCTCCATGGCATCTAAGTGAAGCCAGTCTCCTTTTGCGCAGCTGACGATTAATTCCAAATTTGTCCAATTTAGGATACTTCAGCACTCTTCTGATGATTTAGTGCACAAATAGACAGGAGGCTATTAAACTTGATAACAAAATGACAAGGTGAAAGGAAGGAACAAATCATAGAATCATAGAATATCAGGGTTGGAAGGGACCTCAGGAGGTCATCTAGTCCAATCCCCTGCTCAAAGCAGGACCAATCCCCAACTAAATCATCCCAGCCAGGGCTTTGTCAAGCCTGACTTTAAAAACCTCTAAGGAAGGAGATTCCACCACCTCCCTAGGTAACCCATTCCAGTGCTTCACCACCCTCCTAGTGAAAAAGTTTTTCCTAATATCCAACCTAAACCTCCCCCTCTGCAACTTGAGACCATTACTCCTTGTTCTGTCATCTGCTACCACTGAGAACAGTCTAGATCCATCCTCTTTGGAATCCCCTTTCAGGTAGTTGAAAGCAGCTATCAAATCCCCCCTCATTCTTCTCTTCTGCAGACTAAACAATCCCAGTTTCCTCAGCCTCTCCTCATAAGTCATGTGCTCCAGCCCCCTAATCATTTTTGTTGCCCTTCACTGGACTTTTTCCAATTTTTCCACATCCTTCTTGTAGTGTGGGGCCCAAAACTGAACACAGTACTCCAGCTGAGGCCTCACCAATGCCGAATAGAGGGGAATGATCATGTCCCTCGATCTGCTGGCAATACCCCTACTTATACAGCCCAAAATGCTGTTAGCCTGCTTGGCAACAAGGGCACACTGTCGACTCATATCCAGCTTCTCATCCACTGTAACCCCTAGGTCCTTTTCTGCAGAATGAGCATTCTTGTAGCACAAAATCAAGATGTCAAGAACAAAATTAATCCAGGCACCAAGGGACATGAAGAGAAGAAATTCTTTAATTGTCTATATGCTAATGCTAGGGGCCTGGGTAATAAACAAGAGGAATTGGAATTGCTTATTTATGAGCATAAATTTGACCTTGTTGGTATTACTTAAACCTGATGGGAAGATTGTCATGGCTGGAATGTTAAAATCACTAAGCTATTTAGGAAGAATGGAGTGGGCAAAAGAGGATGAGGAATGGAACTCTATGTCAAAAATGCCATTCTCTGTTTCCAAGTCACTGACAGCTTGGAAGCAAATAACCTTACAGATCAATGTTCTATAGATAAAGCACAAGACGGAGTATTAGTTGGTGTCTGCTACAGACTACCAAATCACACTAGAGAAGAGGATGACTGGCTCTTTAAGTACCTAGCTATAAAATGTAGCGGGGAAACTGCCTGAGTGATATAGGCTGGAGGTATCATGTCACTAGTACTAAAAAATTCTTGGAATGTCTAAACATTATATTTGACAACTTCCTAACTCCAAAAGTGTTTCATCCAGCAAAGGAGAATTTTATATTGGACCTTGTCTTGACAGATAAAGAGAAACTGATCACTGAATTGAAAGTTACTGGTTGATCACATTGGCTATGTGCAAACACAATACAGTCCCAACCAGTACTTACGTACCTGATGCTTTAGAAGGGACAGTTTCATAAAGCTGAAAACAATTATAAGCCAAATCAGCTGGGAGAAAGAACTTAAAAAGAAAAAAAGTGAATGATGATTGGGAACTGACAATAAATGGGAATGATAATGTTTAAGAACATTTTCTAGATGTTCTAAAAAGTCACATCCCTACAATCCAGAAGGAAGATGTTATGGGGTGCATAGATTCCACACAGGCTCAGAAGGGTTTAAAGGGAGTCAGAGAGCTCTATAACCCCATTTGATAATCCTGGAGGACTTGATTGACCTTTCCTGTTGCACCGGGGGAGGCGTGGTAGATTGAAGTTAAAACAGGGATAAGACCCAGGAGGAGAGGCAGCTTGGGATACCTGTCTGTCTTAGAGGAGAAGTGAAAGCAGCAATAAAAAAAAAAAAAAAGGACAGAAAGGGGAAGTTGATAGCAATGAATATAAATCAGAAGCTATAAATTATAGAAAATTGATAAGGGAAGCAAAACAACACAAGGAGAAATCTATGGTCAACGGAGTTAAGGACAATAAAGAGACATTTTAAATATATCAGGAACAAAAGGAACCTTTACAATGGTGTTAATCCACAACTAGCTGGAAATAGTAGAATTATCAATAATTATGCAGAGAAGTGTTCAATAAATATTTCTGGTTTGCATATGGGGAAAAAGCCAGATAATGTACCTATATCATATGAGGATGATATATTTTCAATTTCAGTGGTAACTAAGGAGGATGTTAAACAGCAGGTACTAAAATTAGACATCTTTAAATCAGTGATTCTTGATAATGTGCATCCAATAATTTTAAAAGAGCTGGCTGAGAAGCCCTCTGGACCATTATATTTATTTTTAACATATCTTGTAACATTGGGGAAGTTTCAGAGCAATGGAAGAAAGCTAATTTGATATTTTTTTTATGAGATCACAAGTTTGGTTGATAAAGGTACTAGTGTTGTTGTAACTTATTTAGACTTCTGTAAGGCATTTGACGCTTACTGCATGGCATTTTGATTAAGAAATTAGAATGATACAAAATCAATATGGCACACATTAAATGGATTAAAAACTGATAAGTACTACTAAATGTAGTGGTAACTGGGGAATCATCATGGAGTAGGTGTGCTTCTAGTGAGGTCCTACACGGACTGGTTCTTGGCCCTAATGCTATTTAGTATTATTATTATTAAGGCTGCAAGTCTGTCATGGAGGTCACAGTTCTGTGACTTTCCAGGACCTCCAGGACTTCTGCAGCCAGCAGTTGTGACTGACCCCAGGGCCAGCTGCACTGCCCTTCCCGCGCCCCCCCCCCCCAACAGCGGCGGTCCTGGGCCACCCCCCATCAGCAGCAGTGGGAGTCCCTAGCTGTTCCCCGCCGGTAGCAGCGGTGACGGTCCCTGGCCAGGGAGGCTGCCCCCTGCTAGCAGCAGCAGCGGTGGTCCCGTGTTTCTCCTCCTCCCTCCACCAGCAGCAGTGGTCCTGTGCTGCCCCCCCCCCCAGAACCAGGGGGCATCCCAGAGCCCCCCCAGCACCAGCAGGCACCCTGGAGGCCTCCCTCCAGAGCAGCCAGTTGCGCCCCCTGGAGCCCCCCAGAACACCAAAGATTTAGTCAAGGGTATATAGTACAAGTCATGGACAGGTCACGGGACCATGAATTTTTGTTTATTGCCTGTGACCTATCCGTGACTTTTACTAAAAATGCCCATGACTAAATCTTAGCCTTAATTATTATCAATAACCTGGAAGAAAACATAAAATCATCACTGACAAAGTTGCAGATGACACAAAAATTGGGTGAGTGATAAAGAAAAAGACAAGTCACTGATCCAGAGTTATCTGGATCACTTGGTAAACTGGGCACAATCATACAATATGGGTTTCAATATGGCCTAATAGAAAGTCATACCTCTAGGTAGGAGCAAAGAATGTAAAGGCTATAATTACAGGATGGGGGGAATCTCTCCTGGGAACCTGGTTTTGGTGGTAGCCGTGTTAGTCTGAATCAGCAAAAAAAAAATAACAAGGAGTCCTTGTGGCACCTTAGAGACTAACAAATTTATTTGGGTATAAGCTTTCGTGGGCTAGAACTCTAAAAAAAGACTTGGGAGTGATGTAGACAATCAGCTGAACATGAACTGTAGTGCAACGTGGTGGCTAAAAGGGTTCATGCAATTCTGGGATGTTTTACCCGGAGAATATTGAAGAGGAGTAGAGAGGTTATTACCTGTATGTTTGGCACTGGCACAACTGCTACTGAAATACTGTGTCCAGTTCTGGTGTCCACGCTTCAAGAAGGACATTGAAAACTTAAGTACTTGTGGCACTTTAGAGACTAACAAATTTGAAAACTTGGAGAGGGTTCAGAGAAGAGACACAAGAATGAGTAAAGGCTTGGAAAACACATCTCATAGTTATAGACTCAAGGAGTTCAATCTATTTAGCTTATTAAAGGGGGGCTAAGGGGCGATTTAATCACAGTCTATAAGTAACTACATGGGTCCAAGAAACTGATAATAGAGGGCTCTTCAATCTAGCAGACAAAAGTATAACAAGATCCAATGGCTCGAAGTTGAAGGTAGACAAATTCAGAGTAGGAACAAGGCACATGTTTTTAACAGTGAGGATAATTAACCACTGGAACAAATTAGCAAGAGTTGTGATGGTAGATTCTCCATCACTGGAAGTTTTATAATCAGAATTGGGTGTTCTTCTAAAAGAGATGCTCTAGTTTAGCCACAATGGACTTGAAGCAAGAATCTATGAATTCTTGGAGTTTAGCTATTTAACTTCAACAGGTTCAGGAGCAAGTCCTTAAAGCTCTGAAATATACCAAACAACTTCACAATGGGCTAGTTTTTGCTCAACAGGAATTGAGGATGCTTAGATGTAAACTATGATTTATTTATCAGTATTTAACCCAGTTCCCCAGTGTGCTTGGCATTGTACAAACCCAGAATCAAAAGATGGTCCCCACCCCAACGAGCTTACAATCTAAGAAAACGCGTGTACAATTTGGTGGCTTTATTGTTCCAGCCAGACCTGCCACAGCAGATGATACAGGAAAAATTCCTATCTAGTCTAGCATCAGCAATTATTACCAATGGGCATATCTTAACTTAACGCCTGTAGGATAGCTCAGTCGTTTGAGCATTGGCCTACTAAACCCAGGCTTGTGAGTTCAATCCTTGAGGGGGCCACTTAGGGATCTGGGACAAAATCAGTACTTGGTCCTGCTAGTGAAGGCAGGGGGCTGGACTTGATGACCTTTCAAGGTCCCCTCCAGTTCTAGGAGATGGGATATCTCCATTAATCTAATCTAATATGTCCTTAAAAGGAGGAGGCTCATTGTGCTATTGCACATAAGTGGTGGAGTGCTGCCATCTTTTGGTTATGCAAATCAGGAAGGGTAGAGGGGAGCTATGTTGCAGCTAGTGTTTGCAAGGAAAGCTTTACCACCCCTTATTTGGCAAGCTACACTAATCAATGTTACACTGTGGAGCTTTTTTGCTATTTTAAAAATTATTCTCCAATAACTGTTGAGTGCTGCAGTCCTTATGGAGGAAAAATTCCCATCAACTTACTTATTTGTCCAACCAAAAAGCCAAAGAGAGATTCTCATCCCTCAACCCCTCCCCATAGACGCTGGCCCCTGTATGTGGCTGCACCAGTAAACAGGGCCCCTACAAGTATAGGAGGTGTGAGGGGGACTAGAGAGGGATTTCTGCAGCACATGCCTCTACAAGATTCTGGGCAGCTCCAGCTGTCCATAGGCAGCCCTGGGCTGCTCTAAACTATGCTGGAGGTTGCAATGGCCCTGACCAGCCCAGAATGCCAAGAGTGTGACGGTGGCTTAAAGGTGCTCTGCCTCCTGGAGGTGCAGCACACAATTCCACCCAGGTAGTATAGAGACTGAAGGGTAGATTATGGCTGGCCCTGTGTGGGTGCACCAAGGTAGGTGCAGAGTCCTCACTTCTGCAGGGGCCAGCCACGTGATGAGCTCTTGCACTGCTGACACTTCCAGATTCCTCAAGGGGCAGTTGAGTGCAGAAGAACCCCATTGCTACATGCCTCCTTCTACATCAGCCAGTAGACAGCTGCCAGCATGGTAGGGTCTGTGCTGCACCCTGGTCTGTGGTGCAGCTGTGACCATTGCTATATATGCTCCCCAGTGCTCCTGCGGGCATATCTCCTGGCTCTGACACAATGCTCTGGGAGATGCTGTGAGCAACATTCTTTGGCTCCCCACTGCTGTGTGCTGTGGCTTAAAAGCCACATAGGGCCCTGAGCACAACAGTGAAAGGAGAGATGAGAAAGATAATTCTACTGCTTAACGCTAGTGCCTGGCACCTTATCCAGGTTACTCACGACATGCAGTTCACTCATTTCTGAGTGGAAAACTCTCAGCACGTTTTTCCTAGTAGGCCAAAGAGTCACTAGAATTAGTGCTGGTTGTGCTGCAGTGAGATAGTACCTGCCAAAATATTGTATTGCCTCATTTCTTGGTCTAAATAACTTAGCTGATTAAACCACTGTTGCTACTGGCTTTCTTTCACCAGTGCCTCTCAGAAGAGCACTCCCTTCATGTTACTCTCTCTGAAGGTGCTGGTGTTTGAATAATAGCCACGCGGAAAGGGCTGCCTGAGTGCTACCGGCTTCATGGTTTGCCGGGCAGCCCCCAGACCCTGCGCCCCCGGCCGGCGCTTCCCCAGCGCAGCTGGAGCCCAGGAGGGGAAGCGCCCAGCCGGGGGCGCAGGGTCTGGAGGCTGCCCGGCAAACCGTGAAGCCAGTAGCGCTTGGGCTTCAGGCAGCCCCCATGCTTCCAGACCCTGCGCCCCCAGCCGGGCACTTCCCCTCCCGGGCTCCGGCGGCACCGGGTCCGGAGGTATGGGGGCTGCCCAAAGCCCGTAGCACTCGGCTCTTAAACAGAGCCGAAGAGTCGGGGAGGAGCAGAGCCACCGCAGCCAGAGGCTCTGCTCCTCCCCTGACTCTTTGGCTCTGTTTAAGAGCCGAGCTGCCTCAGCGCTACCGGCTTCGGGCAGCCCCCATGCCTCCGGACCCTGCGCCGCTGGAGCCCGGGAGGGGAAGTGCCCGGCCGGCGGCTGGGGTCCGGAGGCAAGGGGGCTGCCTGAAGCCCATAGCGCTCGGGCAGCTCGGCTCTTAAACAGAGCCGAAGAGTCAGGGGAGGAGCAGAGCCGCCGCGGGAGGGGAAGTGCCTGGCCGGCATTTTCCCGGACATGTTCGGCTTTTTGGCAATTCCCCCCGGACGGGGGTTTGAGTGCCGAAAAGCCGGACATGTCCGGGAAAAAGAGGACGTATGGTAACCCTAGGCACTGGCAGTGGTGGCTCGGCTTAGCTATGCTGAGTACTAAGCTGAGCAGCTACGTATTTATCCTCATGCCAGCTCCCGTTGAGCTGGGAATCCCACCCCTAGCTCAGCGTGTAGCCGGAGCCTTGCTGAAAGGGATGTTCGTACCAAAAGGATACAGTATGACTTATCAGACAAACGGTCTCATCATAAAATATTCATACTCCCATGTGTGTCATAGGTATGACTGGCTGCCAAGAGTTAATAGAGATTTCCCTGTCGCTCAGCTGCTAGGAAGCTGTGCTGCTGGCACTGCAGGGCCTGGCCTCTGTCCGCACCAGTGCCAGGAAGTTCCAAACGGCTGCGGTGTGTGCAGCTGAGTGACGTCTGCGAAGCTTCCCAGACTCAGCTCTCATTTAGTGCTTTACCGAGCCAAGGCGCTTCACAGACTTTGTTCACAGCGCCTCCAGGCAACCTGTAGTAGTTTAGACAACTGGCAGGGTCCTGATTCCAGCAGTCTCTCTCTTGAATCTACAGCCTGCTGCTTCGGAAAAAACATGCCTAAGCAATGAGTGCAGTGTGGGGCGCTCAGCTCAGCGGGGGCCAAGACACTGGAGCAGATGTCACCAATTAGCAGCATTTCCTCTCCAGTGGCCAGAACTGCTGTGCACATCCTGCAGCTGCAGCTCAAAGCAGGAGCTCTGGGCTACGCTGCCAGTTGGCTGCCTGACCAGGGGAATGTAAAGGGAGCTTCCCTCTACCTACGCAGGCAGAAGCTGCACTGAGCTTGTCAGAGCTGGGAGTTGCTCTTCTCACTCATTTCAAGGGACAAATCCCAGGAAATGGCACAACAGACAGTCTGGGTGAAAGAGGGCTGCTCTGAAGAGAACTTGGTGAAATACAGTGAGGTCCTCGAAAAGAATCTTCAGCCCCAACAAGTGTGTCAGGATAGGCAGACCTACGCAGCTAGTAGGTCATAGGAGGAAAGAGAACATGGCCTACTGTGTCCTGCCTACTCAAGGTTTGGCAACTGTGGGTTCATGCTGGACACTAGCTTCCTGGTTATGCCCTTGTTACACTCACAACACCCACTCCACTGGGCGATGTAGAGTCATTGAGGATATCTCCTTTGCTTTCTAGCCCCTGCGTGGGCTCTCCACTCCCCAGACTCACGATGCAACAGAAATTCTTTGCTTTCACCACAAACAGGCCTTGCATGGGTGTACAAAGCAAGATTTAGCCCCACATAATCTGCCGTTGTCCTTAAAGCCTTCCAAACAAGCTCATTAACGTTCTCATGAGCGTAGGTTGTGTTCCAGTCCCACACTATGTTATGCGTGCACAGTACAGTCCCACTGTAATATCAATAATCCCTAGAGCTATACAGCTAGCACTTTCCTTAGGGTTTGGTGGTGGAATTTACAGTGCACTAGTAAGTGTGCATTGTACTGCTGGTTTTATTTTTTACTGCTTGTGCTTTGCTGAAGGCTGAATGATAAATACTGTCCCTAGTCAGAGTACCTTTCAAAACTGAACTTTAGAAAGCATAATGTCTGTTCGTTTTCTGGTAAGCATCATGTTCTGAGCTAAGCATGATTGCCCAGAGTATTGGTCTGACACATCCATCCATCAGTAGGCATAACCATGAAAATGCACCAGCCTTTTTTTTATTTTCACTTGCATAGTTCCAGAAGGGTTTATCTACAAGGCTTGCCTTTTAAAAGAGGAAAGGAAACAAAATATTAGAAGAAAATCAAAATAGAGATTTGTGGACTAAATCAAGAGATATGCACAACTATTTCTGATAAGCAGGTTGCAGAATACAGGCTTATGGTGAAATACCAGAAATCCTTTGTAGGTTGTAAATTTGGTGTTGATGGATATTATTAAACACTTCAGCTATTTTAGATCTATTAGTTGCTTGCTTCTGTTTTGCTATTTATGGATACCTTTTCTCCAAAATCTTGACAAGAAGAATTTTTCAGTTTTATAATATGATCAAAAGGTGAAATACCGACAGTACTTTTAGGGGGAAATCAATCACCAGCAGAATCCAATCTAGTCTTCAGATGGGGAAGAAAAAGCATTTGAGTCTAGTAGTTTGTGGACTGGGAGATGTGGGTTCTGATCCAGGTTCTGGCACTGATCCACTGGGTGGCCTTGGAGGCAAAGGGAAGAAAGAAAGGAGAAATGTGCTGGACAAATATGGAGCAAAAGCAACTGTGATGTCATCCAGTTACTATAGTAACTCCAGTCTTTATTGATGAATAATAGCACTGGGATAGGTCATGCTTCAATGAGTATTTAAACTGACTGGGTTCATGCAGACACAGTATTTTTAATATGCTGTGTCTTGAAGGAAAAAAATAGGCATCTGAAAAATAATTCTAAAGGATTCAATATTTAATTTTGCTGGTTGATGGAATTTATTTTTCAGTTGTTACAAGGCTCATGAGAATTGCAATTGCTACTGGGAATAATAGGTTTAGTGGGACTTCAGCCTGCTTAAGGACTGAGGGAGATGGACACAACTAAGCAAACGTAATGTAGGCTCTCCTGGGAAGTGAATTAATACCAGGGCTGGGAGGGGGTGAGGAAGCTCTGAAGTGTATTCTATTGGTATCTGACAGCAGTAGTTTTCATCCCAATATATTTATGAAATGATAAGTTGGGTTTTATTTCACACAGCTCCTTCACTAATTCAGCCTACCTGTTAAACAGCTAATTAGATGCTACTTGTACTAGAATAAAATATTTTTAATACAGAGCAGATTTGTTTGTCCTTTCTTTGGTATGTCCTCTGGGCTAGAAAACCCTGACCTGTAGGTGCTGTGGCAGAGCTGACATCCTCAGCTGCACCTAACAAATGATAGATATCATACCATGCATTTTGATCACTGCTGTGTAGTTCTGAGTGGGGCATCTTTGGTAAGAGACTTGCTTGTGGCATTTTCCCTTCTGCCCATTGCTCTTTGGGGCAAGTCCGGGGGTCCCCGTTGCTGCAACAGGACTGGTGCCACTCCACTGGTCAGCAGGGCCGGCTCCAGGCACCAGCTTACCAAACAGTTGCTTGGGGCAGCCACTTCGGAGAGGGGCGGCATGTCCAGCTGTTCGGCAGCAATTTGGCGGATGGTCCCTCGCTCCTGCTCGGAGCAATCGCGATCACGGCTTTTTGTTTGTTTGTTTGTTTGGCTGCTTGGGGCGGCCAAAACCCAGGAGCCGGCCCTGCTGGTCAGCAGGGGCAGGCAGTGGGGAGGCCCCTGTGTGGGTCTCCAATATGCTGTGAAGCGGCAGGCAGGGAGTGGTAAACTGGAGAGACTGGGAGGGGAATGGGTTGGGCTGGAGTATGCACTGCTGCAAAGATCCTCCCTCTTGAGAGTGTTTTTTGGGGGGAAGCATAAGGCCCCCTAGGGAGGCCACTTCTGCCATTCGCCCTGATAGCTGACCGTTGGCTGTAGAGCTTAGCACGGAGCAAGGATGCAGTCATCTGTAAAGGAGAATCAATACATCAGCTCTGAAAAGCTACCATGAACAGTCACCAACCCAGGCACCAAATCTACTTCTCCACCTTTCCCATGGTGATTGATGGTGATGAAAAAATGAGTTATGTGCACCTATCCTAGTAAAACATGCTATGTGGGGGGAGGATTTTGTAAATTATCTATTTGAATCTGACATTTGGTGTAGTGACACACATATATCATGAATGTAAGGCTGTCAATATATTACTTCCCTAGTAGAGGAAAAATAAATTGTTGAGATGCTGAACTCCAAAAAAGTAAACAAATGGCCTTTTCTGAGTGAAGGCCATTATCATTTATAATCAGAACGTTGAACTGGCCCATTCAAGCCATTGTTCCTGCCTTTGCATGGATCCGCGGTGGTGAGTCATCGTGGGCAGACCCTGACAGCTGGCAGAGTCCTTGCAACGTTTCACAGTATTCACAGCAAAAGCCTCGTTTTCCTGGCGAGGTGAACTGAGGCTGGGTTCCAATTTTGTCCACATTCTGCACAAAAAATAAAGTCACATGACTGAGAGGTGATGTCAGGAAATAAAACCTTTACTTGCTTGTTTTAACTGAAAACAAAATCACCTGCAGCCGCTTTGTGGATTCTATAGACATCAAGCAAACTCATCTCTGTGGGAGACAGGAAACTGGACTACCTGGACACTGGGGTCTGATCCAGTATGGCAGAACTTATGTTTCTATGCCTCAACTATTCAGGGGCTGGTGCAGGGTAAGGCAGCCATTGGAACCATCTCATGACTGTCTGGAGCCACAACGGTCAGACACATCAGAGTCAGGCCATAGTGCTTGTGTGGTATGACAGCAAACTACCAGCATAGTGGAGCGTTTTGGAAGTCTCAGCAGAAAGGCCAAAGATTTAATGGGCACTGAGACCGAGCTGCCTTCTTTTTTATAACGGTGGTTCCTCAAACTGAAGCTGAAGGTAAAGTGCTGGGCAAGGTTACACTGGTTATCATGTACCTCTCCAGAGTTTACGCTGGTTATCATGTACCTCTGACACCTTTCATGACCCCAAAAAAAGAAAATACAGTTACCTGGAATCTCATCTTCCTTACAGCAATAAATCTAGTGTGAGGGAGGGGGAAGGAGGCCTAGCATGCATGTGCTCACAGAGGTCAGCCACATGTACACCAGACTTGACAAACCATCAGGCTGCAGCAACGCTATAGGCAAATAGTCAGGGTAGCGACAGAAATGGCAAATCACAATGACACACACCCGGAGAGATTTGGCTCCGTTTGCTGCAAGTGAAAATGTTTAGGTCACTTTTTCAAGCGCAATATATGTGACCTTTAGCAGTGGAATTCCACATCCCTGAGCTCTTCTGAATTCTCTTGGTTGCACCCACAGAGTTGGAGTCACCTGAAAATAGATAACTGGTGGATTTTAAAATAATGCCAAATATAGCACTTCTCCTGCATAGCCAAGCTTCTCCCCTGCAGCAGCCCCTTTATGTACCACACCTAGAGCTCAGCCTGCAAGGGCAGGTGCACTTTCCTCTCCCACTACCGTCACTGGGAGCTGAAGGTGCTCCGCACCTTGCATGATCCAGCCCTTAGTGCAGGAGCTGTGCAGCATAGGATGGGTGGCTGCACTGAGTGACAGCGTCTGCTTAGCCCTTCTGCACCTGCACAGCAAAGTGACTGCGCAGTAAACGGGGGCATTTGCGATGGAGTGCGAGGTACAAGGCAGAAAACAGTAGGTGTTTGGAAACTATTGGCATTTCCTGCAACATCGAATTTATGTTTATCCTGTTGCTCCCTTGACACAGAGTTGGGAATACTGGAGTAAATGTAACTACTGCAAACAATAAATGTCAAGATTTTAATCCCACCTGCCGAATTCCCATGCGATAATCACCTGGAAAAGTGTTACTGCAACTCACTGCCACTGCTGCCTTCAGAACCCTCACCTCATGATCATTTCAACCTTTGAAAAGAAAGCAATCTTCCCAGGTGCCCAAACGTGCCTTTGCAGGAAATATATTGGATGAGAAAATGACATAATTGTTGCCATTCGTGTCATCTCTCCTGTTTCTTTTAACATAAAATTCAAAGATTTTAAGAGTATTATTCTTATACTTAGAATGATGATGCTTAGCTCTGACATTGCACTTTTTCATCTGTACGTTTCAAAGTACCTGAGAAAGAAACAGTTAATAATACTTACCTCTTTTACATTTGGGGGAAAACTGTGGCATAGAGAGGTAAAGTGACTGCCTTAGATTATACAGCACATCAGTGGCAGAGCTGGGATTAGAAGCAACATCTCCTGCTTCCTAAACCAGTGCCCTACCCACTGGATCATACATCATAAATGTCTAAGCTTTAAAAACAGTATAGGGATGCAGTCAGCATCACTAGCCCATAAATCTGATCTCCCCAACCATGAACCTGCCCATGCCCCTAGGTGAATGTATGCACAAATGGCTGCCTTGCCTTGATACATTCAAGCAGGTCTCATTGGCATCAATGGGAGTTCCACCACTGGTCTCAGTCTATGGCCAAGATGTGGGTAGAGGCCCACACCTGTACTCATTTGGGGGTATCTTGGTTTTTGGGTGTCCAACTTGAAACACGCCAAGCAAATCTAACTACACCCTGGGAAATGAAGGAGTTGATCCAGATCCAACTCTAAACCTTGTGGCTCAGCCCTGTCTCTGTTAGGGGCTGAACTGGAACACTGAGGCCGAACACCTCAGATTTTTGAAGTTTATATTCAGATCCAAATCCGGCTCAGCTCAACTGTGCAACTCAGGCATCTCTCTAGTTCTTATCATATTGCTGTGCAGAAAGGTGTCAGTGGCTGCCCTGGCCTGGGGGAGAGTGCAGGGGGTAGCCCTTGATCCAAGGACAGCCCCAGACCTTGTTAAAGCCAAAGGATGTGCCAAGTGCACACACTCTTGCTCAGTGGAAGGAGCACTTAAATGTATGTAATAAATACCTGCTGCTGGCAGGGAGAGCTATCTCCACAGGCAATGGCCTGCATGGTGGGTCTGGGCTAAACTGTGTGGCCTGAGAGGTTTCCCTGGTTATAAATGCAGGGGCTAGGATATTGTTTTGCAAGCTGCGGAGGTGCAAGGCAGAAAGAGATGGAGATGAGAGCGTGATTGCGAAAGAGCAGAGACCAAGCTTCTTGGGCACAGAACTTGCTGGAGTGGCACATTTGGGATTTTTGAGCCAGGAAACCACCTGCTGTTTGCGTCTAGTGTTCAAGGAAACAGGATTTTACCTACATTTTTTTGTAAATGAACAAGATTACACCAAAGGATATACCTGACTTGTATCATCCATTTCTCTTCCTGACGGAAACAACCCTACAAAGCCCTGAATTTTGGCTAGCCACTCAGGCCAAAGGGGCACTAATGTCTGAAACAAACATATCGCAGAGAGTCTTGTGGACTTAGCGAGTGTAGGCTACTAATAGACTTTTTGAGTCTTATATGCCTATCCCTAATTTCCTCATTCTTATACAATTCCCACCCGAATAACTGGAGTTGTGTGCACTGAATGGAACAGAAACTTATATGGAAAAGGCAATTTACGTAATATTTCAACTACTTAAATCTAAATGTTAGTCTAGGAGCTAAATCTTGCTCCTAGTGACACCAGAGTAAATGTGAAGTCCATCCAGGTGGAAAGCAGAATTTGGCCCTACATGGGAGAAGGAGGAATTCATCTGATGTACAGCTTTGGAAAGAGAAACAAATTTATTTTTAAGCCTGGCATGACAGTTATCTCCCCTCCCCCACCAAACAAATGAGGTGGGGGGCTAGGAGGCAGTATTTATGTGTAGTTTCAGACCTACATAATTCATGAGCTGAGTTGTAATGAGGCTTATCTCAACCTAATTAAAGCCCACCTATTAGATATCCTGTGTTGCTTTGCCCTAATGTATGACATAGAGACCTCTTAGCTGTAGAGGCTGAAACAGAATTTATTTGAATTCATTCTAAAATTAATTTAATGTCTGTCTGCTGGGACAGGGTGAGTCAGAGCACTGCGCTCTGACTGTGAATGTTCTGCAATTTATTTACACTGAAGTTTAAAGAAGATTGATGGAACCATAAAAACATTACTGAGGAGACATCATAATGGAGCCTGGGCAACAAACCACTAGCTCTCAATTTTCTTGTTGCGTCTGTTCAGTATTGTGCGGCCCTCCCCCTCACCATGTTCTGAAAGGGGGAGCTCCAAGAATACTTGGGGAGGGGAAGGGCTACACGCCCTTCTGCTGAGAGCATAGTGCCACTTCACAGAGAGCATCTCCTAGCTGAGGCTGGAAATCCTGAATCCTGTGCCACTATTGCAATGGCTAACAATGTTCTTCAGAGTTTGACAAACTGTTTTTTTTCGGTTTGCTGGCAACTAAAACAAAAATCTTTTGGGGTCAAACCAAAAATGAAATTTTTCTAAATTTTTGGTGAGCCAAAAAGAAAAAAAAATTACTTTAGGGCAAAGTAAACATTTTGTTCAACCCAAAACTAAACAACTACATATGGCACAAAGGTGCCTACATTATTTTCATGTTCAGTCTTTATCTGCCTCCTCGCCTGATCCTTGTGTTTTCTCACTCTGAGATCCTGAGCTGGAAGGTGCTGTGGATTGTTGGTCACACATAGAAGAGGCACTTGACCTCATTAGCCTCCTAGCAAATGTCATCTGGATTGCCAGGCCTGGCACAGTGCAGGTGCAAAGGGAAGAAGCGAGTGGGGCAAGGAGTTCCTCACACATACACCCCACATGTCTCTGTACAGGGTCTGTGAAGCAGGGTCACTGTTCCGTGCTGTCTGCAGTGACCCCTTCCCCAAAGGCTACCAAGGAGAGCCAACAAGCCCCAGTGGGGGAGTGCATACCCCATTTAAAGGGCGCCTCCTCCCCCAGCTGCATTTCAAGGCACAGTCTAGCTCTTAATATCTAACTTTCTTACTTTGAAATCCACCCTGGGGACCATGAAGTTAATTGGAAAAACAGATGATTTTAATGGAGTCAAATTCAATTAGAAGAGCAGGAGGGAGTTCACAGCAGTTCTCACAGCCTCTGTCTCCGCCCGTACAACTCTCCGAGCAGGCTATTGAGTGCCAGCACACCCAGCTAATGCAACAGGCTGGACGTTCCTTGAGGATAGGACACTGTCACCTAGCAACCAGTGCAAGCTGACTACCCCTTGGGTGGGTATTCATAAATACATCAGTGTATTTATTTGAGACCCCTAGTGCAAAGTCCATCTTAAAATATTACTGGGTGGATGTGTTTTGGCTAAAACCTCACATGGATTCCACAGAAGTGGAAACTGTGAGCCATATGGTCTGAGAAGAGTCTGCTGCCTTTAGTTTTCAATTTCTGATATGACAGAAGCACTCCATTTTGGACTGTGCATTGCTTGCATTCATTTATCATTCTGCATGGTTCTTATCAGTCTCCACTTGTTATTGTCTCTCCAGCTAACCCTTCCACAGCAATTATTTGAAAATATTAGCCTCCTCAAGAAGACCAAGGGTTGAATGTCATTGAAAATGACCCTAGAATTGGTCCCTGCAGGTCAAGGTTGAAGCACATTGGTGAGGAAGTGGGCACTGCCATTCTGCGAAAAACTGCAGTATTTCTACTTTTTGTCCTGATGTAGCCTGTAAAAATGTTTCCAAAAATTGTAATATTGTGCAGAACAGAAATTCCGATTTTTGACCAACCCTAGAAGTACCACAGGGGTATTAAGAGTCTTTTACTTTGGTACTGTAGTTGGTGTAATAAACAAACTTGTTAACCAGGATAAGATTCTTCACTCAGACATCTTCCCTTTTGAAATTATTGAGACATCTGCTCCAGAGAGAGACCCCAAAAACTCTGGGGTTTCCAGCCTGGAGATTTCTATCATTGCTTAATAAAAAGGACTAAAGCATAATCCTTCAGAGCAAGGCAAACTCTTCTTTTGAAATCTGGAATATGAGTCACCAATATGTTGACACATACACAATTCATTAAAATCTGGTATTTATTTCATGAGCAGTGTCTGCGCATAAAAGTCATTGGAATTAAGTGCTGTATGTTAAAGTTCAATTACTTCTGACTCCCACTGAAAACAGTGTTGGTATTTTGAAGGCATACGTGTGCCCACGTCCTTGCCACGGCACTCTGAGAAATGTATGTACCTTCACACAGCTGCTTACAGACCATTTATTCTGTAATGAACCTGAAACTTTAGTTTCGAGCTCTGCAGTTTTTGCCAGCTGAGCAAATTTACATATTTATCCAAAAAGAAATTTCTGGAAAGAAGAGAAAATATGTCTACATTACAAAAGGGTATGTACTGCCTAGAAGACAGTATAGTTCACATGCCATTATGAAAAGCTTGCTACATTGTCCTGCAAGAATAGAAAAACTATGGGCCAGATCCTCAGCTGGTGTAATCGTAGCAGCTGGAATTGCAGCAGCTGAGGAGGTGACCTTCTGGATACCATCTGATCTCACTTACACCAATGTAAATCAGAAAAAAAACTCCATTGAAGTTACTCCAGTGTGAAAGTGGCATGAAACCAGAATCAGGCCAAGTGATTCTGAAAAATGGGAGCAAATATTTTATAAAAACTCTAATACGTGTGATCTCTAAAAAGGAATCCACCAGGAAAGACTAGGATATGAGCATGTTTTCTTTGGTCAATAGAGGCAGCGAGCAAGCCATGTGGTTTGCTTTTTACACAGCATCAGCTAAAGGACTGGTCCTGCATTTTGTCTGGACTGATATCTCTGGTGTTCCTGTGACCCAGAGACGTCTCCCCTCTTGGTGACGACTGGCAGAAGGCACAAGGGTGTACAGAGTTACAAGGATTCCCTGGGTCTGGTCTCTACATAATAATGGTAATGTAAAGTCTCTACTAAAAGCTTGTGTCTCTACTGATCATCATAACCATTGCAAAATGTATGTACAGATAATATGTAAGGAGTTATGTGTATAGACTGAAAGTTATGCTCTTATGGTCTGTGAGATGAGGCTGGTCAACAGAAGGTGACCAACAAGTTTCTTTCAGGAGGGAGACGCTTATCTACCTGTCTGGCTATATGTATATTGAATATTGTATGATTCACAATGGATGGACCATTTACCGTCTGGGCAAAATGCTTAACAAGAATTGTGAAGTCTTCATGGGAGCTTCTCTGTGGGGCAAACAAGCAGCAGTGGTTACCCTATTTATAAGTGAAGACAGTGGATCATTGGAACTATATCTGGGCGTACAGTGGTACACCCCAGGTTTCATTCACCTAGGGACAAGCTGCCATCTGGGCTTGTCTTATGACCTGAGGATCACACCCGATCTGGCTGTTTAATGCTAGGAGAGAGACATTGATTGAGACAGGAGATGTCTTGTTAGTTAAGTTTAGGCATGTTGTAGTTTTATTTTAAATGTAGCCATTTGTTTCCATTAATTCTACTTGCTTCTTCTCGAATCACTATTCTTTGTTAAATAAATTTATACTTGTTTTCATCATAAACATATATAAGTGCTGTGTATTAAGTGGAGCGGTGATCCCGAGGTGTAGCTGGTAAGCTGGGGTGTACTGTTCCTTTGGGACCTGTGAATTCTGTGACTGTCCAGCGGAAGAGGGGCTGGAGGCTCCATGGGGATGCTCAGAGGATTTGGGGGTTGGAGTGTGCTTACCCCTTACCTGCAGGGGAACAGTAGAGCCTGCACAGGCTGAAAGGGGAGAGCTTGGGTTGCCTGAGGCTGGCGGAGTCGGGGAGCTGACCCCTGGAAGGCACAGATAAGGCTTCCTCTCACTAAGGAAGTGGTAGTGAAGTGCCTCGCATCCCTGGGTAGCCCCAGGAAGCATCACACTTCCCCACAGGGAGTGGCAGCAGGATTGTAAATTTAATGCTTTTTCTCTTCTTTCTTCTTCCATTTAATCAAAAAGGAAGAACATTTACCAGAGGGTCTGATCCAACAGTTATGTTGAAAGGTTACCTGTCGTCACTGACTTCTTCTTTTATATTGTGAGGATTCTGATGAGCAAAAACCAGTTGCATTCTTTTCAGACCAGTTATTTTAAAATGACACAGTCATCTTTAGATCAGGTACACCATCTGCCCCTGAATCACCCTGCCAAGGTATGTGGCTTTACTATCCCATTTTCCTATATTTTTAAGTGTTTTCTCTCTTTGCTTGCTTTGTGAAAGACCCACATGAACAATGAGGGAAATGACAATGCAGGAGAAGCAGTGAAACTGATCAGATAAAAGAGCTGGCAAATGCACAAAGCCAGCTGGAAAAAATAGAGGAACTTTTTTTTTCCCCTGTAGTCACTTCCATTTATTGTAATTTTAGAGGCTAGTTGTAAGTGAACAATTTTCAGACCGATGTGTGACCTTTGTTTTTTAAGCTGAGGGTTCCCTTTAATTTTAGATTTGTGTATAGCTTTACCACTGTTCCTGTAGGAAGAAGACTTTGCATCGGTGAGAGTTGTTTCCTTAGTGCTGCTGACCGAGAGAAAATGCAATGCAATGGTGTCTGCTGCAAGGTAAGAATACCTGTAGTGGGGAAAGAGACTCCTGTGCTTCCTCAGGTATACTGGGGAAGACCTCTGACTCCCCACAGAGATCCAGCTGGACAGGATGAGAGACAGACAGATGGAGCACTCCTGAGGAACTCAAGGTCAGCATACAGTGAATCCAGCTCTGAGAGATGAGCTCACTCCTGAGCCTCCAGGCCCACTCTAGTCTCTTCCCTAACTGCCCTTCATACCGCTACCATGAGAGACAGGAGGGGTGCAGCGGAGTGGTCATTTATTGAGTGGCCAGGAGTCGCTTTGAATGTACCCTGGCCCTTTTAGTCCTGTGACGGGTTGGGTCACAGGAACCCCCTTGGGACTGCCACCTGATGTGCTGAGACTACCTCTGAGCCCATTTTCCCTGGCAGCTTGGGACTTCAGAACCCTGCCTTGTTGAGCCGACATGCCAGTCTGCTTCAAACACAGACCCAGGTCTGAACCACGTCTCACAAAAGCTGCAGACTTAACTGAAAACGGCTTAGAAAGTGTTCCCGTCTTTAGCACCCAGGTACCCAGTTCCCAATGGGATCCAAACCCCAAATAAATCCATTTTACTCTGTATAAAGCTTATACAGGGTAAACTCATAAATTGTTCACCCTCTATAACACTGATGGAGAGATATGCACAGCTGTTCCCCGTATTAATACTTGCTCTGGGTTAATTAATAAGCAAAAAGTGATTTTATTAAATATAAAAAGTAGGATTTAAGTGGTTCCAAGTAATAACAGACAGAACAAAGTAAATTACCAAGCAAAATAAAACAAAAACACGCAAGTCTAAGCCTAATATAGTAGGAAACTAAATGCAAGTAAATCTCACCCTCAGAGATGTTCCAAGAAGCTTCTTTGACAGACTAGACTCCTTCCTAGTCTGGGTCCAGCAATCACTCACACCCCCGTAGTTACTGTCCTTTGTTCCAGTCTCTTTCAGGCATCTCTTTGGGGTGGAGAGGCTATCTCTTGAGCCAGCTGAAGACAAAATGGAGGGATTTCCAGGGCCTTTTATATTCTCTCTCTCTTGTGCAACATCACTGCCAAAAGATGGAGTTTGTAGCCACCTGGGCAAGTCACATGTCTATGAATGATTCAGCTTTTTGTAGGCCGACACCATTGTTTACATGTTAGTTTGAACGTTCCCAGGAAAGCTCAGATGTGGATTGGGATCTCTGAAAGTCCATTGTTAGTTAAGTACTCTCAATTACTTGAATAACCCCTTCACACTATGTTGACCAAAATTACCTTATGTGCTTCCTACAGTAAACACTTTAAATACAAGCATAGAGCCAATGCTCATAACTTCAGATATAAAAATGAAACATGCACACCAATAGGATGAATATATTCAGTAGATCATAACCTTTGCAAACATATGTTACATGTCATATCTAGCATAAAACATATTCCGGTTATGTCTCATTTACACTCATAAGCATATTTCTATAAAGCATTATGGGGCACAACATCACAATCCCCCTCTTGCTGGCCCCTCAAGAACAGCAAACAGGTTTTCATGTGGATAAAAAAACGCCCTGCCTGGGTCTGGTTTAATAACAGAAACAGTTCTTTACAGCTCCGGGTCCCAACACAAAGTCCATCACCACACAACAGTCCTCTGGTGTCCTCTCCCATCGCCAGAGCTCTTCTTCTGTCTCAGTCTGTTCTCAGAGCCCATCCTCCCAGCTCTGCCTAGTGGGAGCTTAGCCTTCTGACGCTGCCCTCTAGGCCCCCAAACTTCTAGGCCCAAACTCCATCTGGGTTTCCCCACAGGAACCTCCCACTCCCTGGGCTCCTCTCTGTCACAGCTTCCTGGGTCTCTGGATCTTCCTTGAAGGAGCCCTTCACACACTCTGCAATTTCCTGAGCTTCCTCTCATTGCTGCAGCTCTCTGTAGGGCAATCATCATCCTGCTCTTTCCCGCATGCGACTCCTTCTGTAATCAGGTTTGACTAGCCCCAGCCCTTAAGGGGTGAGCCACCCTGTTAAAAAAGGAAATGGCACCCAGTTGCCCTACCTCTCCCTTCATCCCCTCAAAAAGCAGGTGAATTGCTCCTGGAATGGAAAAGAGGGGATCTAATGGAGAGACACAACTCTTCCCACTCTCCTCCCTCCTGGTGGTAGGGTAACCCACTGGTCAGTGTGTGTTACACATCCTTCTCTGTGCCGGATCCAGAGAGGGTGTGAGTCTGCTATAGCCCTCAGCTACCTGTCCTAGGCACATCAGCAAATGGCCACCCCAGCAGCCGGCAATCATCCTCACAGTTACTGAACATTTGCTGGCCTGCTCTGCATGGGTGACCCAGATGAGCCAGGCTATCACTTGGCAGCTGTGTTACCATCCAGTGTTTTTACAAGGTTGCAAAAAATCAGTAAGAAACACCACATCACACCTTTTGAGGATGAATTCCATCTGTGATAAATGAAGGGGAGAGAGGTGGCTCCCTTTGATGGACACCCAGCCAGCCAGTAGCTATAAAATCACTCTTGGTAGCTGTTCTCTAATTGCTCTACCAGTAAAGGGTTAAAAAGTCTCATTGCTATGCATAGGTAAAAGGAAGTGAGTGAGCACCTGGCCAAAAGAGCCAATGGGAAGGCTAGAACTTTTTACAATTGAAAAAAGACTCCCTTTTTGTCTGTCTGTTGTTGTTCTCCCAGGGGAGAGGCAGACAGAGCAACAGCTATTTTTAACATGTACAAGGGTGGCAACCCCCTTCACTTTTCCCCTCTCCCCTTATTGTGCAGCATCGTTAGGGTTTGGATCCTGACACTACCAACACTGCAGCACTGACCTCTACCACTAAAGCTATAGGACTAAATACAAATAAATAGAATTGAGACTTCCCCAATTCACTAATTACTCTTTTTGGGTGTAAAATGTATAGCCTAAGGACCTAATCCTGCTAGGTACTGAGTGTAATAATGGTGGGACATGTGGGACTAATGGTAATACCCTTGTTATATGGCAGGTCAGCACCACTGGACTCCTCTGTAACCTCGAGTGTCTCTTGAGTTCATTGGGAACTCAACTCTCTCTGAGTTCAATGGGAAGTTCAGGGCACTTTACAGGATCAGGCCCATAATAGTAAAAATTGTTTGCACCATTACAAATCCTGCATGGAGGGCTGTTGTGATTGTATTCTAGCCTTTTAAAATGAAATCCAAAATACGGTTAAATTGACATTAGTGGGGAAAACTACAAAAATGAAAAGTGAAGTGACTGGGGGGATATAAAATGAATTTGTTAGTCATTACGGCAATGTTTTCTATTATATACAAAGAGCTACTAGGCACACACATAATAAGAAATCAGTTTCTTTTTTGGTGCCCAAAGTGTCCTTATTCTAGTTACGTAAGAAAGGAAGGTTCTTGCTAATTCATTATTGCTTTCTGGATCATGGAAGGCTGGTTGGACCAAGTACACCACTTATTTATGCCAGTGCAACTTCAGTCAGCCTGAGTCTGCTGCCTAAACTGAGTGGGATGGCAATGCTGTAGCTGAGAGGAGAATCTGGTCTGTTATCATTTAACTGAAGTGCCTTTTCTCTCGGGTTTTGGTATATTTGGGAACTGACACCTTATGGACGTGCCAAGAGAATGCTGCACATAAAAGATTGGCAGTGCACTTTGTTTTCTCTTTAGTGAGCCAGCTTACTTTTAGACGATCTGTTTTCTCTGACATATTATAGAATCATACATTTCAAAAACTGCTTGTAAGGGCTATTAGTGTTTCCATGTGGAATTATATTTGCCATAAAGTCAGCAATAGTCTTAGTCGTAAGAGGGCTCCCAGAAAACCCCTCCTCCAAAAAAGTGATTTATCTCAAATTGAAAAGTTTATTACTTAAATTGTATCCACTCAAATTGCTCAAATCAAATTGTTGAGTCACAAATACTTCTATAAATGAATTAGGCTGAATGACAATTCTTTTAAGTCTCCATACTCTGACAAACTTCTTTTAAATCTGGAAAGAATTTAAATGAGTTACCACACACAAAAATACAACACCTGAGGAAAACAACAAGGAGTCTGGTGGCACCTTAAAGACTAATCTGTTAGTCTTTAAGGTGCCACCAGACTCCTTGTTGTTTTTGTAGATACAGACTAACACGGCTACCCCCTGATACTTAACACCTGAGGTAAATTTCTAGGGCTGATTTCCAGAAGATACCCAGGCTGATGCTCAGATGTAAATACAGTTAACACAGCTGTGAATGTAGAACAGATATTTGCATGTGTAAGTAGCCAGCTAAGCTACTGGAGTTTTCCTGCTATGCAACTGGGTCTGCTTAGTACAGCCCATCCTGTGAATCATTACAGTGCATTACATCAATGGTGGATTACTGTATGGGCCCATGGGGCCCGTGCCCAGGGACCCCGACCAATTTGGGGGCCCCCAGCAGGATGATTGGAACTTTGGCCCCACCCTCTGCTGTTCATCTCCTGCCACCCCTACACAGAGCTGGCCCACCATTCGCCAGAGCCCTGCTCTTTCCCTCCCCATTCCTCCCCTGATGCTGAGCTGCTGGCCAGAGCCCCTCTCTCCCCACCTGCCCCTCCCCCCATGGAGCCAGCCCAAGCCCCTCTCTGCCTCCTCCCCACCCCACGCGGAGCTGGCCCGAGCCCAGATGCTCCTCCCCCACAGCCCCTTTTTTGGCAAAAGTGCCCACTTTTGCCAAAAAAAAGATGGAACGTCTGGGGCAGGACTTAAAAAGGTGACTGTCCCAGCCAAAATGGAACATATGGTCACCCTAGGCTGTGGTAAGAGCCGCCCAGGGAAACCGAGCAGCTGTGGGGAGCTCCAGACACTTCCACCTGCCTTGGATGGGGGGCCAGCCTGTGTCCCTGCCCCCCAGGGCGCACCGCCCAGGGCAGGTGGAGGGACGGGGCTCCCCACAGCAGCCCAGGCTCCCTGTGCAAATCTTACCCCAGCCCCGTTTCTGGCCAGGTCAGGGGGCGGAGGAGGGGAAGCAGGGGGCAGGGCTCTGTTGCAGGGGGTTGTTCTTTGTGCCCAGAGCCCCAATAAATCTTAATCCACCTCTGATTACATAGATTTCAGGCTTGTCTTCCATGCTGTGTTTGTCCATGTCGTACCCAATTTAAATCTGACGGGGGCCTCTAGATGTAACAATAATACAAATAAATAGTCATAATGATTTTCCCAGCTGACTGCTGCATGCAAGATGCCCAAAACTGGATACCATGCAATTTTATTAAGCTTAGTTTGCATAAAACAGATCATCCATGGATAGGCAAAAGGACATGCGTGACACTGACAATCCCCTTGGATAATGTCTTAATTCTCTCCTGGATCATAAAAAACGTTCCTTTTAGTCTGCTACCTGATCTATCTTTCAGTAATCCTTTTTTGTATTATGCTATAACAAGGACTTTAACTATCTCCAAAATCCAGCATGGCACCGACAGTATTATTCTCTGGGAAGCAAGAGACTGAATAGTGTACAGTGGGCAAAACTGAAGGATGAAGTGTAGAACAGAGAGTTAGTGCAGAATTAGGCCAACTCTGATAAACCAAATAGATCAGGTAGTGTCCAGGTCAAACAAATCCAGAGATCTTTGCAAGATTCCACTTCTGAGTACACAGTCTAGGCCTCAAAGATGTTTGTAAAGTCTACTAGAGGGGAGTTGATAGAACTCCCATGTGGCACAGGAATGTTTGTTGGGGGATGGGGTGTTGTTTGTCCCATCTGGCAGAGGGGGGTTATTGGGGAACTGAAGGCTGCAACTGTTGACATCCGGTAAACTGGTGTCTAGTTGTCAGTATTGGATTAGTCTGTACAATAATGGCTATTTTGCTCATATGAAGTTCTTCTCAAGAGGCCCAATGTCTTCTGCAGGCACTGGGCTGAATTCAGACCTGGTATAAGAAGGTACATGCTCTAACAATTAGCTCCATTGACTACTAAGTATCAGTAATTGCCTAGGATAAATCTTCAGGCAGCTAGAAAAATAGTGGCCTGCACTGGGTCCCTTCTGGTCAAGGGAAGCAATCTTGTTGAGGATTCTTTCTGGGTGTTCCTCCCCAATTATTCAACTGGAGGTGGGCTTTGCTCACATATCTTGCAGAATGTACAGAGGGCCCTGCTTCTAAATCTGGAGGATCCCTATAGGTCCATCTGAGTTCTAGGGCATGAACATCTGTGCAGAGGCCCTGTGTCTCCATGCCAGCTCTTGGCCTCTGGCAGCCTTCCCTGCTCCCTGGTAGCATACAGAGTAGAACATCTGAGCATTGTGTATTAGGGTGCATCTTTTAGATTTGCTGATTTTAAAATGGAACATTGAGAGCTTCTATGAATTCAACCTTTTTCTCCCTCTTGATGCCACAGAGTTGCCACCTATAAGCTTTAAGAGTCATCATACTGTTCATATAAAGAACAGCTATTTGTTTACCAGTCTTAATAGACAAAAAATACTCAGGAATTCCTCTGATTGTGTCTGAGAGGGGATCTTGTAATTTCTTCCTTCAACTGCATTGCATCAAAAGTATTAAAGTGGATCCAGGGAATTGTTCTTACCCAGCCCGCTGGCAAGCTGCAGCTGAGTTGGAATGGCTTGCTGTGGAGTGAAACAAAATATTTAATCAAAGAAGGAACCATCTCGGACTGGTAATGACTGGGTTTATAGTGTGACCTTTACCCACTGGGAGGTTGAATGGCATATGCTAATCCACTGAAGGAAAAATTGTGCACCAAGCAGACACTAGAAAGACTGGTTTCTGAACCAGCTGTCCATAGCCATTTGCTGCTTGCATTTTCCTCTAGAGGAGATAGAGGCAAATAGCTGCTAAATTGCTCTTCCTGACTGACATCAGGAGGAATGAAGCTGCCAGCCAGGAAGGATACAGGTCCAGAGTGCTGGCCATGGAGAAAGTCGCAGAGCTTTGTGTTTCTCTCATGTAGGGTAACCAGATAGCAAGGGTAAAAAATCGGGACAGGGGGTGGGGGCTAATTGGCACCTATATAAGACAAAGCCCCAAATATCGGGACTGTCCCTATAAAATCGGGACATCTGGTCACCCTACTCTCATGTCACTGGAAAGGCAATTGACACAGAGTCCTTGTTTTAGACAGATGAGAGACGGACAGAGTCATACTTAATACCTTACAACTGGGTTTGTTTTAGTGTGGGAATGTAATGTCGAAACTAAGGCACCAATTGAGCTTAAGTAGTTTGCTGAAACTTCAATCGTGTGGGGCCTAAATGACTGGCTTTCAACAAAATACTGTCTTGTTACAATCAATACTAGGGAAATTTTCAGAATCACTTAAGGGATTTAGGAGCACAAGTCCATTGGAAGGTCCATGAGTTTTAATCTCATTCAGTTGGGGGGTGGGAGTTAATTGGACTTGTGCTCCTAAATGACTTAGGTGCTTTAAAAGCTCTCTTCTTAGACTACCAAATGAATATCTCCCTCCTCACTTTATCAGGAGATAGAGATGCTGATTTCAAGCCACCCACTGATAACACTGGTCTACAATTTTTGAGAAGTCGTCTGCTTCAGAGATAAAATGTGCTATTTATTATGTATTTTGATGTGCTGAATTCAAATATGACAATTAAACCAACTGATTGGCTACTGTTTCTAAGATATTTAAGTTTTTACATTTTATGTCTATGTATATTGTGTAGATAGTAGAGTTTTAATCATAAATTGTAAACCTAGATCTTTTCATGTGTTTTTGGTTGCTTTACATGATAATATTTCACCTGTCCTGTTTATATAACACTTTAAAAATCAGCAAAAGGGTTATATAAATAAAACTTATTATGAAACAAAAGGCAAAAAGCTATTATGTACATAGTTTACTCCTATTCAGTGTCTACTCGGCGCTTCTTGGCTTGTCTCTTGTATTCATTAAATGGAGCATCTCTTGTCACTGTCCAGCAATAGTCTGCAAGCATTGATGGGCTCCATTTGCCCTGATAGCGTTTCTCCATTGTTGCAATGTCCTGGTGAAATCGCTCGCCATGCTCGTTGCTCACTGCTCCGCAGTTCGGTGGAAAAAAATCTAGATGAGAGTGCAAAAAATGTATCTTTAGTGACATGTTGCAACCGAGGCTTTTGTATGCCTTGAGGAGGTTTTCCACCAACAACCTGTAGTTGTCTGCCTTGTTGTTTCCGAGAAAATTTATTGCCACTAACTGGAAGGCTTTCCATGCCGTCTTTTCCTTGCACCGCAGTGCATGGTCAAATGCATCATCTCGAAGAAGTTCATGAATCTGAGGACCAACAAAGACACCTTCCTTTATCTTAGCTTCACTTAACCTTGGAAATTTTCCACGGAGGTACTTGAAAGCTGCCTGTGTTTTGTCAATGGCCTTGACAAAGTTCTTCATCAGACCCAGCTTGATGTGTAAGGGTGGTAACAAAATCTTCCTTGATTCAACAAGTGGTGGATGCTGAACACTTTTCCTCCCAGGCTCCAATGACTGTCGGAGTGGCCAATCTTTCTTGATGTAATGGGAATCTCTTGCACGACTATCCCATTCGCAGAGAAAACAGCAGTACTTTGTGTATCCAGTCTGCAGACCAAGCAAGAGAGCAACAACCTTCATATCGCCACAAAGCTGCCACTGATGTTGGTCATAGTTTATGCACCTCAAAAGTTGTTTCATGTTGTCATAGGTTTCCTTCATATGGACTGCATGACCAACTGGAATTGATGGCAAAACATTGCCATTATGCAGTAAAACAGCTTTAAGACTCGTCTTCGATGAATCAATGAACAGTCTCCACCACTCATCTGGATCGTGAATGATATTGAGGGCTGCAATCACACCATCGATGTTGTTGCAGGCTACAAGATCACCTTCCATTAAGAAGAATGGGACAAGATCCTTTTGACGGTCACGGAACATGGAAACCCTAACATCACCTGTCAGGAGATTCCACTGCTGTAGTCTGGAGCCCAACAGCTCTGCCTTACTCTTGGGTAGTTCCAAATCCCTGACAAGGTCATTCAGTTCACCTTGTGTTATGAGGTGTGGTTCAGAGGAGGATGGGAGAAAATGTGGGTCCTGTGACATTGATGGTTCAGGACCAGAAGTTTCATCCTCGTCTGACTCAAGTGAGAATGATTCTGGTGCATCAGGAACTGGCAGTCCTTCTCCGTGGGGTACTGGGCGTATAGCTGATGGAATGTTTGGATAATGCACAGTCCACTTTTTCTTCTTTGACACATCTTTCCCAACTGAAGGCACCATGCAGAAGTAACAATTGCTGGTATGATCTGTTGGCTCTCTCCAAATCATTGGCATTGCAAAAGGCATAGATTTCCTTTTCTTGTTCAACCACTGGCAAAGATTTGTTGCACAGGTGTTGCAGCATATGTGTGGGGCCCACCTCTTGTCCTGATCTCCAATTTTGCAGCCAAAATAAAGGTAATAGGCTTTCTTAACCATAGTGGTTATACTGCGCTTTTGTGATGCAAAAGTCACTTCACCACAAACATAGTAGAAGTTATCTGCACTGTTCACACAAGTACGAGGCATCTCTGCTCACTTTGGCTAAACAGAAATGTGTCCCTTTGCAAAATCAAACACTGACAAATAAGAGAGCACGACACTGTATGATTTCTAGAGCTGATATAGGGCAATTTGTTCAGCAGAGTGATGTAAGCTTCATTATGATTGCATCATCCATGACTTCTAGGAATAACATGATGCAATTCATATAATGTATGACGCAATACCAGCTTCAGATTGCATCATTCATTGTTTTGCCTAAAATGCAAGAACTGTCCAAACCCAGTCATAGATTTATTCATAGATACTAAGATGTATTTTAGTCATTTCTGGTTTAAATTGAGATCCCTTCCCTTTATAACTCAGGTTTCAGAGTAGCAGCCGTGTTAGTCTGTATCCGCAAAAAGAACAGGAGTACTTGTGGCACCTTAGAGACTAACAAATGTATTAGAGCATAAGCTTTTGTGGACTACAGGGGAGAAGAAGTGGGCTGTAGTCCACGAAAGCTTATGCTCTAATAAATTTGTTAGTCTCTAAGGTGCCACAAGTACTCCTGTTCTTTATAACTCACTTATCCTCCGCCATTCCCAAGTCAAGGGTCGTATATACCGACCCAATAGCATATCTTGAAAACTAGAGCCAATCAACAATTTTAAGCATCATTTTCGTTCTCAGTGACCCAGAATTAGTAAAGTTTGACTACATTTATTTCAGAAGCATTTTGGCTGTAGAGCAGTGTAATGGGGGGGGGGGAGGGGAATATTGGCACAGACAAAGCTAAGTTGGCGATTCAATTCTGAGCTCCAACATTCATTCTGTGAGTAATATCATAGTGAATCACTCTTTATATTAAGTCACCATGTAAAAATAGTTTATAAATGGTTAATAAGAGATGCTTAGCATGTTACAGACATGAGCAGCGTGTGTTATAGATGGTTGGAAGCAGGCTGCTAGACAGTGTTTATTGATTGTTATAAGCACTCTATTGACCTGCTCTATAATAATGGACTAGCAATTTAGCAGGTATTAACCCTTTGTAATTATTTAGTATAAAGTGTGCTCCCCATTCTGACTGGGATTAATATTACATAATATTCAAACTCAGACAGCACCCAGAATCCTATCACCTCTACACCCCAAATCCTGCTAACAGCACCCAAAGAGTCGTTTTAAGTCAATTTCTCTGGAATGTTCCAGCCATGTCGCCATCACACCCCAGACACTGGAGGCTGGCGAGGTGGGGTGGGCAAGAGCCAGCTACACCATCTTTATACCGCCCAGCATTCTCCACCCTGAGGAAAGCCTCAAGTGGCTGGGTAAACTGGCTTTGTACCCCCTTCACACAGAGTGGCACAAAACTGCTAAAGCCGGGGCCATGCTCAAACCCTTAAAATCTCAGGGTCAATAGCATGTTACAGTCTCCAATGCTCTTTGCCCTTTCTTAGAGAGGAAGTTGTTCTTCCCTCATCCCTCACTTTGAGGAATGTTTGCTCCTTTTGCAGCAGACTCTGCTGGAGCTAAACTGCTATGGAGAATAAATCCTCTCTGTGACTCTTGAGTCTCAATGCTCATGTCCTTCTTGCTTATCTTCATGGGATGAGTCATATTTTTTAGCTGTTCTTTTCTTTCTACAAAGCCTAAAATCCCACCTCTATTACCTAAAAGTTTGCTTTCAGAAAGATTAACAACAGAAAAGAAGGTACAAGAAGAAGCATTTCAAGGACTAGTTTGAAAAGGAATTGGAATGGCTTGCATATATACAGGTTTCAGAATAGCAGCCGTGTTAGTCTGTATCCGCAAAAAGAAGAACAGGAGGTCTCTAAGGTGCCACAAGTCCTCCTGTTCTTCTTTTTGCATATATACAGCGCCTTTCATCTCAGGGGAAAAAGCTCTTTATATCCGGAAGTTACTCCATCCACCACTGACATTCAGCCACCTCTGGAGTAATACACAGAAACTGATTAATAATACACAGCAATATACAAGAGCTCGAGACAGAAAATGAAAAATTTTGTATCCACTTGAAACTGCCAAGGGAATTTTTGTAACAAGAATGAAATTTCTCAAATTGGAAACAGCCTTGGACACCAGCATTATTAGCTCTACTCTTGTGAAAAATGAAATGGGATCTTTGATAACCACTGGGAGCCAGGGCCTTACGTAACACTTTGAAAAGGTGTCTAAATCATTTAGGCTGCTCATTGACTTAGGTGGTCTTTAAAATATTACCTCCTTAGCTCTATGTACACATCTGTCATATAAGCTATCATATCAGCATCTATATTATAAGACATTTTGCAACATTAAAACAGAAAATATATAGTATGGTAAACCCTCATAATCCAGTGCAATATTATAGTGAAATTGCAGGTTTTTATTTAAGAAGGGCAAGACTATGAAAATGCGTGTTTGTGTAAAAAGAATTTGCCAGATACTTGTAACTAGTTCAACACATTTACTTTTTAAATGAAACATTTTATGAATTCAAATCTCGTTTGTCTGTTGAGTCTGCACTGGAAGAATTCATGTTCTGTTCTGCCACCTACTGGCAGTCAATGAGAATGTTGGTTTAATTGCAGGTAGGTCTAGTCAGATATTATCGGTGTTTTCTAGGGGTTTTTTTTTTTAATCACATATATTTGAAATGCGAAATAATATTTATCTGTTTTAAAGGTCTAGCTTGAATATTGCATCTTGCAGGTCAAAATATTGATCTATACTTTGGTGAGCTTGTGAGGTTTTTCCTGGAAGGAACAGAAGTTGTATAATTCTTCATGCATTTTGCAATATTGTTTATAAAAAAAGTAAATGCCAAGTATGTGCATGACATTTCTTAAATATACATACTTAGAGTTCTGTTCCACACTATGTTGCCCTTTCTCTGTAAATGTTATGAATACATGGTAATATTTGGCCATCTGCTGGTGTAAATAAGAATTGCATTATATCTATGTTGGTTGAAGGGAGCCCACTTAGTTGATATTCATTCATTGTGGTAGAGCATTTACAAAAAGATGCCTTCACTAAAGCCCTGATCCTGCAACTGACTCCATGCAGAGAGACCCCTGTGCTCACACGGAACCCTATCGAAGTCAAACACTACAGAATTGTTTTCCTGCACAAACCAAACCCTGCCAGCATTGACTTTTGTAGTACTCCCCTCCCCCCCCACTCACACACAACACCCCCTGTGCACTGAAAACTACACAGAGAGGGTTTTGAAGCAGCTCTGTCAAGGGTGGGCCACATAGAAGCACAGTTCCCATGGGAGTCACATTGCTCTGAGGGAGTGGTGTACTGGGAAGCAATGCACTTCAGAGATCATGGGCTGCAGAGTGCCATTTAAAGTAGGGGAGCATAGATTTGCCCACACACATACTTGACCCTCCTCTTTCCCTCTCAGGTTCCCCACTGCCACCACCACCACCACCCTGACCCCCTTGACCCGTGAGCCTCTACCCAACTCCTTCCAAATTTAAGTGAGTGGCATGGCAACCTGGTGAAAACCTGAGTAGGGGTGCCAACTTTCTACTCGCATGAAATCGAACACCCTTGCCCCGCCCCTCCTCTGAGGCCCCGCCCCCCGCTCATTCCATCCTTCCTCTCTTTGTCACTTGCTCTCCCCACCCTCATTCACTCGGTCGGTCATTTTCACTGGGCTGGCTCAGGGGGTTGGGGTGTGGGAGTGGGTGAGGGCTCCAACTGGGGGTGTGGGCTCCAGGGTGGGGCCAGAAATAAGGAGTTTAGGGTGTGGGATGTGGGGGGGGGGTGAGGGCTCCAACTGGGGGTGTGGGCTCCAGGGTGGGGCCAGAAATGAGGAGTTCAGGGTGTGGGAGAGGGCTCTGGGCTGAGGCAGTGGATTGGGATGCAGGAAGGGGTGAGGGCTCCAGCTGGGGGAGTGGGCTCGGGGGGGGGGGGCTGGAGATAAAGGGTTTGGGGTGCAGAGGGGTCTCTGGGCTGGGGCTGAGTGGTTGGGGGTGTGTGAGGACTCCAGCTGGGGGTGTGGGCTGAGGGGTTTGGGATGCAGAGGGGTCTCCAGGATGGGGCTGAGGGGTTCAGAGTGTGGGAGGGGGCTCCAGGCTGGTGCAGGGGGTTGGGGTGCAGGGGGGGGTGAGGACTCCAGATAGGGGTGTGGGGCTGGGGATGAGGGGTTTGGGGTGCTGGAGGGTGCCTATGCCTAAGAGCCAGAGGGGGGACATGCTGCTGCTTCTGGGATCCTGCCTTAGCCTGCTGCGCCACCAACTGGACTTTTAACAGCCGCTGACTGGAGCCACCAGGGTCCCTTTTCAACTGGGTGTTCTGGTCGAAAACTGGACACCTGGCAACCCTAAACCTGAGTTGGTTTGTGTGCTAGGTTGCAACAGCACTGGCCCAGATTTGGCCTGGCCAGGCCCACATCATGACAGGATCACAGCGACCTGACGCCCATGGCTCAGCTCGGTTGACAGAAGAATGCCATCCCTATAGGAAGCATCTACGCTAAAGCAGCATAGCTACAGTGCCGTAACTGTGCTACGGTAGTGCTTGCAGCGTAGATGTGGCTGAACAGATATAATTCACCTAAACAAAGAACACAGCAATAAATGAGGGAGTGGTGAAGATACAGTCTCAGGCAAAATATTGCTTGATGTAATTTGTTGGTGTCCAGGAACTATGCTGATGAGTGCCCCAAAAATACAATAGATTGATATGCAGATAGAAAGGGTAAAATCCTGGCTCCATTAAAGCCAATGGCGAAACTCCCATTGTTTTCAAAGGGACAGGAATTCATCTATAGTTTTTATTTTTTTATAAGAGTTTCTCCTCCTCCTCTCTGCTCTGTGTTTTTCACTCCTTTTGAATTTTCCCCTGCGCTCTTTCACTTCTTTTCTTTTTCTTTCTCTCCCACATTGTTCTTGCTTTTCTTTTTTCACTAGGTTCTCTTTGGTGAAAACAAACCAATGTTCGGGTCAGAGTTGACATACTGGATCATCAAAATTCCAGTGAGTTCATAATTATGCAAGATGAATTGGCCCAGCCCTAGCTTAAACTTATTTTGACTAGTGAAGGCCAGGCCAAAATTTGGGTGAAAAGATACCAGTAAATATTTGTTTTAAATCAAACCCTACTCCACCAGCCTCAAACCCTTTTCTCTGGAATCGGTGTCTCTGTGCTCTCTAATGTTATCATTTCATCATTCTAAGCGTCTCTACACTCAGCTTTAGTGCCCCAAATTTCCTACCATTGCTATCACCGGATCAGCTCCCTGGTGTGAGTGCTAGTATAGACAAGGTACCAGCAGCCACCAGCTCTTTAGCACTGTGTTGTATAGACCTTTCTGAGTTGGGTCAAGTGACACCCCGCTTAAAACATTAGAGCCTTTTCAAATCATCATTCCCCCTAACGTAGGGTGACCAGATGTCCCGATTTTATAGGGACAGTCCCGATTTGGGGGGCTTTTTCTTATATAGGCACCTATTATCCCCCTCCCCCTGTCCTGATTTTTTATACTTGCTATCTGGTCACCCTACCCTAACGTGACCACAAGTGGAGCTGAACCAAGTGTGGCAACAGTGGGAAGAGTGGGGCAAAAAAAGCCTTATATAGCTATTCTATTGGTGAGGATCACCGTTAATTTCCAATTAAGCAGCAGCCTGGTGTGATCCTTGATGTTAGGATTATAAGGCTTGAATATTGTGGAGCTGTAGAAACTTTGCCTATAACTGATGCTAACCCCATTCTTTCAGGAATCCCCTCATGAGACAAATGTTCTGCCCAGTCTGTCAGTCAGCATATTCAGAATTCATACTCTGAAGTAACAGTGTCAGAAGGAAAAGAACCCCAAAATACTGGTAAAGAACTAGGCCTTCAACTACCACTTCAACCCCTTCAACTACCACTGGTCCAATTCATCCCCAGAATAACTCCACTGATATCAGTGAATTTACACCAGTGACCAATCTTACCAACTGAGTCTGAAAAATGTCTTTGTCCACTACAAACTGCCATCATTTAAAAAATTGCTTCTGAACTTGACAGCAAGGATATTGATTCACTTCTGCCCATTCTGTTTTTCAGCCCAGAGCTGAGATAAAAAGCCTCTGCATTTAGCTGTTCTTATTTATCCCAGCTACTGATTTTTCATTGCATTTCCCCATCACTTTACCAGAAAAAGATAGTCTAGTGCTGTTAACTATAGATGTGCTGGTTTTCAAACCTGTAATAGAGATGGACTGAAGTTTCAAACTTCAGGGGTGTTTGTTCCTGGGGTTTTTAGCTTACCTCATTATAAAAATGAGTAATTTGGATCTGAATCCAGTTTGAGTGAATGCAGCCCAAACTATAGGTTTTTGTTCAGCTCCTTCTCTAATAATAATCAGAGCAAAATACCAACTATTGGCCTTTCAGTTATTGCATGTGATTTTTATTATTCCTCCTCCACCCCACCCCGAAAGAAACATGTCACAGATCCAAGTGTTTGTTGGGGATGTCATACGGGAGAGAATGAGCCATGCAATTTGGAGCTGTAGAAAAACACACGACTGTTAAATTGATATGCAAAGAGCGGATGCATTGTTTAAGGCAGGGGTGGGCAAACTTTTTGGCCCGAGGGCCACATTGGGGTTGCGAAACGGTATGGAGGGCTGGGAAGGGAAGGCTGTGTCCCTCCCAAACAGCCTGCCCCCTGCTCCCTATCCTCCCCCTCCCACTTCCCACTCCCTGACTGCCCCGCTCAGAACCCCCGGCCCATCCACCACCCCCTGCTCCTTGTGCCCTGAACACCCCCTCCCGGGATCCCCACTCTTAACCGCCCCCCGGGACCCCATCCCCTATCCACCCCCCCTTCTCCCTGTCCCCTGACTGCCCCCCTGGGACCTCCACCACCTATCCACCCCACCCCCCCAGCCCCTTTTGGAATGTGGCCCTGCAAACATGGGCAGAGGACTCAGGAGGAGCAGGGGCAGCCGCGCAGCCGGAGAGAAGCTGCGGTTTCCCCTTGAAAGCGCCACTTCTCTCCGGCCGGCTGCATCGCCACCCGGTGCTCTTCCTGAGTCCTCCACCCGCGTTCGCCGCGCTCTCGCCACCCGCACTGCCTGCCTGCTCCCCTGCCCCTGCAGTGCAGCCCCTCCCTCCCCACAGGGGATGCACAGGTGCTAAGCTGCCCGAGTGCCCAGCCCTGGGGCCCCCTGTTGTTGGGGGGCCCGTGCCAGGGCACCCTGTGTTCACTTGTAAATCTGCCCCTGAGCTATGCCGCGCAGCCAGAGCCAGCCGCACTGCTGGCACGGCGAGCTGAGACTGTGGGGAAGGGGCCGAGCAGGATGGCCCCGTGGGCCAGATGTGGCCCAGGCCACAGTTTGCCCACCTCTGGTTTAAGAAAAGTGACAGCACCCCAGTAGGCATGAAATTCCTTCTGCTGGGAACACTGGACAATTTCCTCAGGTCGCAACAAAGAAAACTGCACAACATTCTTCCCTCTTATGCCAAAAGTTGTAATGCCCCAAAGCAGAAAACTCAGGCAACATTAACAATACAAGAATGCAAAACTTCTACAAACAAATTAGTTGACTGAATCCCTGACCCACGTGAAATCCAAAATAGAAAACTGTGATCTGTAATATCTGGTAACTAGCAGGGCAGATTCTTCTCTCAGTTACATCAGTATAAATCTGCAGTAATAACATCATCATCAGTGGCAGTCTTTTCACTTGTAACTGAGATCAGAATTTGGCCCTATGGCATTAATTTGTTTGTTTCCCCCTTTATTCTCTCATTTGGAAGCTTATTAAAATCCCCAACTACATTTAGAATTTCAGAGGTGTATCACTTCTATTGTGAGTACCCAGTAGTTACAAAATTGGTTAGTATGTTTAATTATCTGAAAAAGGGGGGTTGAAGAAAAATCAGTTTTCATGAGATTCCAACTGCGTGATCAAATTCTGCCAGACTATAATTCCCTGGGTCCTGCTTGTCTGCGGCACTCTAGGGTCAACCTGCACTGTTGAATTCAGTGGGAATACGGCCATTGACTTCAGTGGGGGCTGGATTGAGCCCTATCTGAATAACTCCCATTGACTTCAGTGAGAAGTATTTGGCTACTGTAGGGCTTGAATAGAAGCCCCTGTATCTTTGACTGGAAAAGGTATTCACTCTACCCTGATTTGGTGTGGAGTGTTGCTATGTGATGTTTAAAGTCTGCTGACTTCTGTTTGAGAGGTGGCTGCATTTTAGTAATGGATAAAGCAAGCATAGTACAGTACTGTTTGAAAGGATGGATAGATTAAGTACAGACAGGCACAGGGATCACTCCATAGATAGCAAATGGGACAACCTGTGTAAGAAAGATACACCAGATTTGGTCCAGAGTTTGTGAAGTTTGTGAGTTTTGGATGTGTTGATGAAAGGCACTATAGTGATCACAGGTATTACTACTGTGGAGGTGTGTTGCTTCATCTTGGCTTGCCTTCTTGCGGTGTTTATGTTTTCATATTCCATGCATTTTGAAACGCTCCCCAAGTGGTACATATTAATTGGCTTCACAGGCAGGCACCCTGTATAATACAGTCTGTTTTCTTGGCAGCGCAAACCGACTGCAAACAATTTTTCTCCATTGTTCTTTTTTATTTGGCATACAAGTATCTGTACATGCCATCCAGAATAGTGAGGCATGTGTTACCAGTGAGATCTTGATCACTATAGACAAGAGGCTCCCTTCAACAGCAGAGACTATACTTGTGACATTATGATGACTACACAGCTAATCCCATCTTTTCTTGTGGAAAAAGAAAAAAATGTGACTAGAAAGATAAAGAGGATTAAATAATGTTGCGTCCTTTGGAAGGTGGTATGATCCAAATGCCCTGCTGAAGGAAATATAAAAATAATGTTGACATAACCATACTTTACATTGTGTCTGACAAAAAATTATGGCCTACATTTTCAAAAAGGGCCTCTAATTTGAGTGTCTAACTTGAACCTCATTTTTTTCCCAGGTGGGTTCATCACCTGCAACGTCCAGTCATCTTTAGATCATGGTCCTTTCTGCCTCAGATGGGGCAGTTTATGATAAGTAAGGTCAGACCTTTCACAGTTTACCAGCATCTGTTCTACTGATTCTGGTGGCTCCTCAGAAGGCGTAATATCTTTTCAAAAAATCAGTTTTAGGATAATGTCTGATTTAGTATTACAAAGTGCTGGGAGCCAGTTTCTTAATCAGAAAGTTAATTCCGTGGTTTAGCAGTTCTTTCTTCAAACCCACTGCTTATTGAAATTAGCTAAAAGGTTCTCCCTGTGTCAGAGTCGCCGGGCAGCTGGCTGAAAGAACGCACTGTCAGAACTACTAGGCAATGGGAGTGCTCCCAGCCAGGTAGTGACACTGAGCAGACTGGAGAGACTGGTTCCCTTAGGAGCGTATATATCTGTCTTGGGATCATCTGGGTGGGTCCTCACCCTTGGATTGGCTGGACCCTGGTTGAATGTTATGGGGCCTATCGTAAGACCTGCAGGTAATTGCCTCTGATGACTCATCACACTCACTGGTTCAGGCATGACTCGGGCTCAGAGGTAACTCATCACACCATGCTGACACATGGAAGAACATAAATTAAGGAACATAGCTGGTTTCAACATATCTTGAGCACTTAGACTGACATTTTCAAAAGCAGCCACTGATACCTCAGGACCTGCTTTCAGAAGTTCTGAGCACTCACAAGCCCAAATAAATCAATGTCAAAATTGCCTAATGAGCTGCAGAAAATGAAATCCACGTTTTCACCCTAGCCTCAAAAATGGAGGATTAGTTTTACCATTTGAAAATAGGGATGGGAGGAGCAGAGTGGGGGCAGGGAACAGGGACGAGGTCTTTCTTGCTAATTAAGCTCTAATCTTGCAAAGTCAGTGGGAGTTTTGTGTGCAAATCAGGTCTCAGTTCTAGAGTAGGGGGCTAATTCATGTCTGGTATAAGTAGATTTAGAACCATTGACTTCAGTGGAGTGGAGCTTGCTTACATCAGGGCTGAGTTTAACTCTATGTCTTCTTTGAAGTGAGTTATAGGGGGTGCCTTATAACAATCCCAATGAGTTCTAGCTGGATTCTCCCAATCCTACTGATTTCCTGAGGTCTTCCTTGTTTTCCAGTGCCACATCAGAAAATGCTGTATTTCAACTGGGCTCTATTGCCTTGGCAAACACTGTTCCGCATTTGCAGGTGTGCCCATCACCCTTTCTGTGAGAGTCACATACTTCCGCTAATAAGTCAAATAAACTGAATTAAACCAAATTGCCTGAACAATTAAAGGGCAATTACATTTTTTTTTTTACAAAAAGCTCACAAGAATCTAGAGAATTTAATTTCAATCAAATCTCATTCAAACAACTCATAAAATAGGATTTTTTTCCCTGCAAAAGCAGCTGAACATCCTGCCTTGTTTTAGAGTAAGTGCCGACATAATTTATTTTCACCATTAAGATGATAAATGATGGTGCAGTACATTTTTACAACAGAGTGATCATGCTCTACACAAAACTGGAGCATCAGCTCTGTTTTGTCATTTTAGCCCCAATTCTGCAAGACGTTGAATGCTCTCCATTCCAAAGGTTGCTGGATATACTCAGCACTATGCTAGATCAAGTCCTATTCATATTAGCATTGTTTATTATTTGTTTTATAGGGCCTGTGGCGGGGCTTGTACCTCGACGGCCCCTTAAGCCAAGGGGATGGGAGGTAACACAGCCTCTCTACGTCCAAATCCGTGTTCTAAACCCCTCTGTAGTTAGCACAGTGTGGCCCAAGGGCCAGAGTCCATCTACTTCCCTTTCCCTGGTGGGATAATGTGGCCTAGCAACCAGAGTCCATACAACGCGCCCCTAGGGCAGCACGGCCCAATGGCCAGAGTCCATCTAATTCCCCTCCTCTGGTGGGGTAATGCGGCCTAGTGGCCGAAATCCAACCAACTCACTGAGTGGGGCCACCCCCTTTCAAAGGGGGACCCGGTACCACCCCCCGCCCTGGATCCCAACCCAGGGCCCTGTTGGTGGCGAGTTCTCCTCACCAGTGGTCTGGCGGGGATCCTCCCAAAACATGCCGGCCTGAACCGTCTTCGCACCGTTCCCCTTTAAGGACTCCCTACATCTCTTCCTACCTCTTCCTCGGATTCAACCAGATCCGCGGCGTCCTCTGCTTCCCCTCTGCAGCGCATCTGGCCTCTGCGTCCTGGTGTTCGGGCCGCTCTTCTGCTGGAGAGAGTGACGAACCTCCTTCCCCTCCAGCAGTCTGCCCTGACTGAACAGCTCTGCAAGCTTTTATACCTGACTTCCAGGTGGAGTATGCTCTGCAGAGCCTCAGGGGCAGGGCTTCTTCTGCTAAGAAGGAAGGATTAACCCCCACCGTACCAGTGCGGGGCCCAAAAGTGTTCAAATCACTTTACAGAACAGACAGGAGACCTGGTCACTGCCCCACAAGTTTAGAATCTAAATGAGACCCTGACACAGCCAATGGATATGAGAAAAATGGGAGGAAAGTGAAAGGTGCTCAATACCCAGGTGACCTTGTGTGGGTAGATATATAAATAGAAAGTGAAAGGAGAACAAGGGTTACAGCAAGAATATGTAGTTGCTTAGAGTAACACACGCAGCTTGATGGGTAATCGATTTGCAAGGGGTTTTGGTTTGTTTCTGTTCCTGTTTTTGTCTTTGTAGTTAGAGTATGTTTTTAGCTAACGCCTTATTTACTTTGGGCCAGAGTCTGATAGCATTATTCTAGTTTAGTAGCAGCTTACTCCATGGGTAGTCTCATTGACTTTACAGTGACTACCTTTGGAGTTAATCTTACTCGTATTGAATATTGTCTGGCCCATTTTAAATACAGACAGTGTGGGAGGGAGTGTATTATCACATACATTTAAATGATATTGTGGCTGTATTTGGCATGTGTATTTGTTAATTCCAAATAGGTTTTCTCATTTATTTCTCCAGTTACATTTTGTCTTTATGTTGTAATGGGAGCTAAATGAAAGGATTGTGAGATGGGTAGCACGAAAGCAGGGCTGGCCAAGTAGTGGGCAGCCAAAAGGAGTGGATTTTCAGGATGCACCTGATGGAGAAAGGTGACCTCCTCAAAGTGCTTTTGAAATATTAATTAATCTTCACAACACCCCTGCAAAGCAAAAACTGTGTTATTGTCCCCCGCTTTAAAGATAGAGACTAAGGCAGAGAGACTAAGTCACAAAGGGAACTAGTCTCAGAGCCCCTGCTAGAGCTCAGGAGTTCCCTGTTGTTGTAAATATCCACTTCAACTTATCTTATACTCTCTGGGGAAGATGACTACAGCCTGAAGTGGAAATCACCTAAACTGCAGGCACCACTCAGTACTGTATTTTCACAGATGTTAATATATTTTTGAGAAACACTTTATTTTTAGTGATCTTTTTGGTCTTATGTTCTTATGTTCTTTTCATAGAAAGGTCGTCGCCATTTAAAGGGTGCCATTTATGTCTGCAAAGCTAGCCCCCATATTTTTATACCTGCTATTGAACTGCATATGCCATTGTAAGTACTTGTGTCTTTACTAACCTGGCTGAACCCTCAGGTCAGGTACTCAGGCATGTAATCTGTTTTCATGGGTGCCAGCTTTGTGGGCACCATTTATTCCTGCAAAAGGGAGAAAGGGAATAATCCCAGCTAAAAATACATGCCCTAAAAGTTTGACTCCTGCTGTACAATGTATTCAATTTACATTAAAGGGCAGTTAAATTAAAAGCCCTCCTTCTTTGAATCTCTCCACTCGCTTCCACCTTGTTTCACTACAAGTTCACTCTTTCTGTTCTCACTTTCAAGACCCTATTTGCCTGCTTCTCCCTGTTATCACGCCTCTACTCTGCCAGGGACAGCTCTCCTGTCAGCTTGTCCTGCAAACACCTCAGGGCCTTTTTCCATGCTGTCCCTAAAGCACGGAATATACCTTCCTTGAACTAATCTGTAAAACCACTCCCCTCTCCCGAATGTCTGGTCATGACCCATCTCTGCTGTGATGCCTAAAATAAATCAGCCAATCAATTGGCTGAGGAGGATCAAATAAGAGAATTGGAATTTACTTTCTGTATTTATAATTATCAGCAAAAGAAATTGCAAATGTACGTAAAACATATATTATAGGTGAGGACGGTAGCACCGCCTCTTATTAAGTTTTCACTTGCTTATAACTTTGCCAGACTTAAAATTGCTCAGGCTGAAATTTTCCATGCCAGCTGCCTGTCTCAGCATGATTTTTTATTGATTGATTGATTGATTATTTCAGCCAAAACAGTTCAGCCATTTCCGCAAATAAGACGAGGGAAAAATACATTGTTTTGCTCACGTTAAAAAAATAAATATGGTGATCTTTGCTTTGCAAAGCTGAAGAGCCCCCATACTCTGGAGTAGGGACTTGAAAGCTGGCAGGGGGGATTTGTGTCAGCAATCCCTGTAAATCTCTGCCTAAATTTGGCCACGTTTATAAGCCTTGGAACACTCACTGTTCACACATGCTCAGTAAAGACTTCTTCAGTTTTAGCAGCTAAAGACTCTGAAGATTCCATCCTCACTGAACATGCTCAAGCTTCTCAGAGTTCCTAGTGCTGACTAGTCCGCACATGCCTCATCCCCACAGAGCAACCAAGCGTGCTCCATTCCCTCATAGCTGCTACCTGTGGCTGCACAGTACATATGCCATCCCCACAGAGTGACTGTGACTTTACCTGTAATGGCCGCTCTAGGCTGGGGTGGGACCAAGCCCTAAAACCAAGAGAAGGGAGCTTTGTCTCTCCTGTGCTCTGTATGACCTGCTTGCTAGTGCCCAACCAGTGTGGAGGAGGACGCTATCTGATTAGAATGCAAAGGGGACAAAAGCCAGAGCAGGGAGAGGGAAAGGAGTAAATTGGGTCAAGAAGTCCATTGAAACTGGGAAGAGAGAAACTGTGACTGACTGGGCAAAGAGATGGGTGCTGGGGATGCAGGGGAAGCTAGACCTGGTAAGGCAAGGAGACTGGGACTGGATGTCATGACTGGGGCTTGGGCAGTCACCACTAGTGGTCAGAGCCAGAATCAGACTCAGGGGTCAAGCCAAAGATCAGAGCCAGCATCAGAGAGTCAAGCCAAGGGTCAGATCAGGAACAAGGCAGGAACCAGGAAGAGGTCAGGGAAACAGGAACCTGGAGCAAGGCAGGGAAACAAGAACCAGTCAGGAGAGCAAGGCGCAGAAGTCAGAGTCCAATGGAGCAGCCAGCCAGGAATAAACCCAGTTGCACAGACAACTTCCTGTGTCTCCTTCCAGCTTAAACAGTGTAGCTGGGTGAATTGATAGGGTCAGGCATTCCTCTAATCAGGACTCCCATGGATGGTGCCTCTGGTAGAGCCAAGGTTCCATTACCCACTCAGCCCACTACTTACTAGCAAGCCACTGGATGGGCATACAAAGATTGCCTGGGGACTGCAAACGCAGGTTCAAGACCTCTTGGTCCACAGAGTATGGGGAGGAGACTGGAACTAGGAGCTGGAGGTGGAGTGAGGGCTAGGACTGGCTGGAGCAGGAGACTGGGACTGGGGGGGTGGAAAGAGACTGGGATTAGGCAGGGAATCAGGATTCTAAGGGTATGTCTACACTATGAAATTAGGTTGATTTTATAGAAGTTGATGTTTAGAAAGCAATTTTATACAGTCGATTGCGTATGTCCCCACTAAGTGTAGTAAGTCAGTGGAGTGCATTCTCAATACCGTGGCTAGCATCGACTCACAGAGTGGTGCACTGTGGGTAGCTATCCCACAGTCCCCACAGTCTCTGCTACCTATTGGAATTCTGGGTTAAGCTCCCAATGCCTGATGGGGCAAAAACATTGTCACTGGTCCGAAAAACTTTTGGGTACATGTCGTCAGTCTCCCCTCTCTCCCTCCATGAAGCAACGGCAGACAATCATTTCACACCTTTTTTCCTGGGTTACCCGTGCAGACATCATAGCGCGGCAAGCATGGAGCCCGCTCAGCTCAGCACCGCTGTTGTGAGCATTGTAAACACCTCGCGCATTATCCTGCAGTATGTGCAGAGCCTAGCTAGGAGCCGCCAGCACGAGGACGATTGTGAGGAGGACACGGACACAGACGTTCCTGGTAGCACGGGATATGGCAATTGGGATATGGCAGCAGTGGGGTAGGTTGATACAGTGGAACACCAATTAGAGGGGGAGGGATAGCTCAGTGGTTTGCGCATTGGCCTGCTAAACCCAGGGTTATGAGTTCAGCCTTTGAGGGGGCCACCTAGGGCAAAATCAGTACTTGGTCCTCCTAGTGAAGGCAGGGGGCTGGACTCGATGATCTTTCAGGGTCCCTTCCAGTTTTAGAAGATAGGATATCTCCATATATTATTATAATTCTGGGCCTGGAAAACAAGCACAGACTGGTGGAACTGTATAGTATTGCAGGTATGGGATGATTCCCAGTGGCTGCAAAACTTTTGCATGCGTAAGGCCACCTTCCTGGAACTTTGAGTTGCTTTCCCCTGCCCTGAAGCACAGGAATACCAAGATGAGTGCTGTCCTGACAGTTGAGAAGCGAGTGGCGATAGCCCTGTAGAAGCTTGCAATGCCTGACTGCTACCGGTCAGTCGAGAATCGATTTGAAGTGGGCAAATCTACTGTGGGGGCTGCTGTGATCCAAGTAGCCAATGCAACCTTCTGCTAACAAGGGTACTGACTCTGGAAATGTGGATGGCTTTGCTGCAATGGGGTTCCCTAACTGTGGTGGGGCAATAGAAGGAACCAGGGCCGGCTCCAGGCACCAGCCCTCCAAGCATGTGCTTTGGGCAGCATCTGGAGGGGGGCGGCGCTCACCCGGGGAGAGTGGGGCCGTGGCCAGGCTCGCCGCCCTCCCTGCGGTGCTCCGGCCGACCGGGAAGAGCGGGGCCGCCCTCCCCCGGCGTTCCGGCCAGTCAGGGAGAGCGGGGCCCCGGCCGGGCTTGCGCCCTCCCCCCGGCGCTCCGGCTGCCGGGGAGAGCGGAGCCGCGGCGGGTTCGCCGCTCTCCCCCAGTGCTCCGGCTGGCCAGGGAGAGCGGGGCTGCGGCCGGGCTCGCCGCCCTCCCCCCGGCGCTCCAGCCGACTGGGAAGAGCGGTGCCGCCCTCCCCCCGGCGCTCCAGCCAGTCGGGGAGAGCGGGGCCCCGGCCGGGCTTGCGCCCTCCCCCCGGCACTCCGGCCGCCGGGGAGAGCGGAGCCGCGGCGGGTTCGCCGCCCTCCCCCAGTGCTCCGGCCGGCCAGGGAGAGCAGGCCCGCGGCCAGGCTCGCCGCCCTCCCCGCCGCGCTCTCGGGAGGGAGGCGGCGGGAGGCTTTTTTGCCTGGGGCGGCAAAAAAGCCAGAGCCGGCCCTGAAAGGAACGCATATCCCTATTTTGGCACCGGACCACCTTGCCAATCAGTATGTAAACCACAAAGGGTACTTCTCAATGGTGCTGCAAGCACTGGTGGATCAAAGGGACATTTCACCAACATCAATGTAGGGTGGCCAGGAAAGGTGAATGACACTCGCATCTTTAGGAACTCCAGGCTGTTCGAGCAGCTGCAAGAAGGGACTTACTTCCCAGACCAGAAAATTACCATTGGGGATGTTGAAATGACAATAGTTATCCTTGGGGACCCAGCTTACCCCTTGCTCCCATGGCTCATGAGCCATACATAGGCAGCCTGGACAGTAGTAAGGAGCAGTTCAACTATAGGCTGAGCAAGTGCAGAATGGTGGTAGAATGTGCCTTTGGATGTTTAAAGCTCGCTGGTGCTCTTTGCTGACTAGGTTAGACCTCAGCGCAACCAATATTCCCATTGTTGTTGCTGCTTGCTGTGTGCTCCAAAATGTCTGTGAGAGTAAGGGGGAGATGTTTATGGCGGGGAGGGAGATTGAGTCAAATCGCCTGGCAGCTGATTTTGAGCAGCCAGACACCATGGCGATTAGAAGAGCACAGCTAGGCACACTGCGCATCAGAGAGGCTTTTAAAACCAGTTTCATGACTGGCCAGGCTACGGTGTGACAGTTGTGTGTATTTCTCCTTGATGCATACCCACCCCCTTTGTTGATTTTAATTCCCCGTAAGCCAACCCCCTCCCCCGCTTCGACCACAGCTGGCAAAGGAAATAAAGTCACAAATGTTTTGAAACCATGCATTCTTTCTTTATTAATTAAAAAAAAAGTGAGATAACTGACAAGGCAGCCCGGGTGCGGTGGGGGAGAAGGGGAGCAGGGAAGGACAAGGCTACATTGCTTATTGTAGCCACACTACAAATCAAAACTGTTTGAATGACAGCCTTCTGTTGCTTGGGCCATCCTCTGGAGTGGAGTGGCTGGGTGCCTCCCCCTGCATTCTGCGGCATCTGGGTGTGGAGGATATGGAACTTTGGGAGGAGGGCAGGCAGTTATACAGTGGCTGCAGCGGCGGTCTGTGCTCTTGTTGCCTTTCCTGCAGTTCCACCAGATGCCTGATCATGTCCGTTTGCTCCAGGCGCCTGGAGGGGGGCAGCGCGGCGGGGCGCTCCGGCCCGAGAGCGGAGCCGCGACTGGGGTCGCTGCCCTCCACTCGGCGCTCCGGCTGTCGGGGAGAGCGGAGCCGCAGCGGGCTCGCCGCCCTCCCCCCGGCGCTCTGGCCACCGGGGAGAGCGGAGAGTCCTGGCCGGGCTCTCTGCCCTGCTCCCGGTGCTCTGGCCGCCGGGGGCTCTCTCCCCTTTCCCCAGTGCTCTGGCCGCTGGGGAGAGCGGAGAGCCCCGGCCGGACTCTCCACCCTGCTCCCAGCGCTCTGGCCGCTGGGGAGAGTGGAGAGCCCCAGCCGGGCTCTCTGCCCTCCTCCCGGCGCACTGGCCGCCGGGGAGAGCGGAGCCGAGGCGGGCTCGCCGCTTTCCCCCCAGCGCTCCGGCTGGTCGGGGATTGCGAGCCCGCGGCTGGGCTCGGCGCCCTCCCCTGCCGCACTGGGGGCAGGGCGGCGGGTGGCTTTTTTGCCTAGTGCGGCAAAAAAGCCAGAGCCCGCCCTGGTTTGCTCCCCCATTAGCCTCAGCATCACCTCCTGTGTCTTCTGATCATGATCACTTAATGCTTTCCTGGCCTCTGTCAGTGAATGCCTCCATGCATTACGCTGTGCCCTATCAGTGTGGGAGGACTGCATGACTCGGAAAACATGTCATCGCGAGTGCGTTTTTTTCTCCTTCTAATCTGTGATAACCTCAGGGACAGAGATGATAGGGGGAGCATAGAAACATTTGCACCTGCGGGGAGATAAAAAGGGGGAGTAAAATTTAATATGATACATTTCTGAGAAGAAAAGGGAGACTCTTTCACGGTGAATCAAGCAATTCACAGCAGACAGCACATGTGCTTTAGGTACTAGGTCGCATTTTGCCTTTTATATTGAGCGCCTGCCGGTATGATGACACATCACACACGGCTGGGCAACAGAATTCGTTTTCCAGGCAGCCATGGTAAGCCAAAGGGTATGTGGGGTTGGCTTCTTCTGTCTTTATAACATGTGGGAATGGTTTCAAACTGCAGCGCCCTCCTTTCCCATAGCAAGCTATGCCAGTTGAGTTTGCCTTTTAAAAGGAGGGGCTGTGGTTTTTGGGTGGATGTGCAGCACACTCCTACCCCCACCCCACTGTGTGGCTATTCTCTGGGATGATCCCTTCACCCCTTCCCACACTGCGTGGCTATTCTCCGGGATGATTCCTTTTAGCCAAGAGCAAACAGCCCAGCATGAACGGGGTCCTTTTACTGTTCCCTTACAAAAATTCCCCTATTTCAACCAGGTGACCATGAATGATATCACTCTCCTGAGGCTAACACAGAAAGCTAAAGACCGAATAGTGCTTGAATGAGACCAAAACCCAGGACCATTCGCTGCCATGCTTTGTGCTGCAATGGTTCCAAACTACTTGCTACTGGCTTGGCGTGGTAAAGTGTCCTACCGTGAAGGACGAAATAAGGCAGCCCTCCCCAGAAACCGTCTACAAAGGCTTTCAGAGTACCTGCAGAAGAACTTCATGGAGATGTCCCTGGAGGATTCCCGCTCCATCCCCAGACACGTTAACAGACTTTTCCAGTAGCTGTACTGGCCACAAATGCATCCCAATTCTTCAGGGCAAATCAAAATTAAACACAATTGCTTTTAAACCCTGCACTGTAGTTACAAATGTGCACTCACCAGAGGTGCCTTCTCCGGCTCCAGGGTCTGGGAACCTGCCTTGGGAGGGTATTGGCTCCAGGGTGATGAAAAGGTCCTGGCTGCCAGGGAGAACGGATTCTCTGCTTGCTTGCTGCGCATTCTCCTCCTCCTCCTCTTCCTCTTCCACAAAATCCTCCTCCCTGTTGCGTGAGACTCCCCCTCTTGCAGGTGTCCACAGACAGTTGTGGAGTAGTGGTAGGGTCCCCCCCTAGAATGCCATGCAGCTGATCAAAGAAGCAGCATGTCTGGGGCTCTGACCCAGAGCGACCGTTTGCCTCCTTTGTCTTTTGGTAGGCTTGCCTGAGCATCTTGACTTTTACGCGGCACTGCTGTGTGTCCCTGTTGTAGCCTCTGTCCATCATGCCCTGTGCGATTTTGGCATATATATTAGCATTTCTTCTTTTTGATCGGAGTTCTGCCTGCACAGATTCTTCTCCCCATACAGCAATCAAATCCAGTGTCTCCCGTTTGGTCCATGCTGGAGCTCGTTTGCGATTCTGGGACTGCATGGCCACCGGTGCTGCTGAGCTCGCCACGCTGACCAAACAGGAAATGAAATTCAAAAGTTCCCAGGGCTTTTCCTGTGTACCTGACTAGTGCATCAGAGTTGAAAGTGCTGTCCAGAGCGGTCACATTGGAGCACTCTGAGATAGATCCCAGAGGCCAATACCGTCGAATTGCATTTGCACTACCCCAAATTCGACCCAGCAAGGTCGATTTTAGCGCTACTCCCCTCGCCGGGAACGAGTACAGCAGTTGATTTTAAGAGCCCTTTAGGTCGATGGAACGGGTTGGTTGTATAGACGCATAGCTTATAAAATCGACCTAGCGCAGCTAAATTCGACCTAAGCTCATAGTGTAGACCAGGGCTAAGATCGAGTCCAAAGACTCACTCAGAAAGAAAACAGGGACTGGGATGAGAAGCCTGAAGAGTTGAAATTGGGACTGCGTAGATAAAGAGAACGGGACGAAAACAAGAAATCGGTGATGGGAAGGACAGGACAGAAGGATCAAGGTTTGGGGGAATTGGCAAAAGTCTGTGCCTACTAGAGTATGTTCCTCTCCAGAGTCTGGAATGGCACTCAAGGTAGAGCCTCACTATTCTTCTGCTCTTCACAAATATCTGTGGAAAACCCACTGGCAAAGTGTGTCTCATCCCTGTCAAGTGCTGGCCCACTTTGTGGATGACAACCTACTACTTCTGTGAATTACTCTGTTAGGTCAAGTGGCAGAGGTCTGTGCAAGAGATGTGAAGCTTCCAAACCTGCTGATGAGCCATGTAGGTGTCAATACTATGTTACATGATTGAATTTCAAGGGATGTGGGGGGTAGGGCAGGTCTCAGTTTGCTTTCTTTTTAAAACCTAGCAAATTACACACAGAAAACTATGTTAAAAGAACATTATCGAGGTCCCAAAGTTGTGCACCCAAAAGTTTGGAAATGCTAGAATTAAGGTTGCCTGTACAACCTTAATATGGCCGCCTTGTGCATGTGCATTAGGATACTGGCTTTCATTATATTCTCACTTACTGTTTTTTTCACAGCTCCTTCCACGGGATTCACGGGATCTGCTCTGTGCATGAATCAGGGTTATGCAGTGAAGGAGATCCTTGACTGTAGGAATCCTGCTTCACTTGTAGCAGAAGTTGGAAGGTGAGCAGTGAATGAGGCAGGAGATTTCAGGAAGAGAAAAGACAGTGCTGGTTAAGGCAGTTGAATATTGCCTTGGAGAATTGGATTCTTTCCCTGCTTCTTCCATAGCGTTCACATGTGATGCTGGGCAAGTAACTTAAATCAAACTTTCCCCAGGTCACTCACTAATTGTGCATTCCTCATTTTCTGGGTGCGCAGTTTGATAGCCTGGGGTCTGATTTGCAGAGTCCTGAGCATTCCCAGCTGTGAACTGTTCTTTGAACATATAACGTGCTATACAATGTTAAGTACTCAGAAATTTCAGGTCCTAGGCATCCCAAATTAGTGGGAAAATTTTAATTTAATCTCTGTGCCTCAGTTCCCCATGGGTAAAATGGGGATAATACCAGCCCTTCGCCTCCCAGTGGTGTTGTGAAGATTAATCAATGTTTGCAAACCAGTCAGATTCTGTAGTGATGAGTGCCATAGACGAGGTCATGGGGAAATTAATAATACTGTCTTCAGAGCAGGGCTTAAATGGTGTGTAGTATGCCACCTTATCTTAAGCCAAACTTTGCAGCCTCGATAATCTGTATAAAGAAGAACAGGAGTACTTGTGGCACCTTAGAGACTAACAAATTTATTAGAGCATAAGCTTTCGTGGACTACAGCCCACTTCTTCGGATGCATATAGAATGGAACATATAATGAGGAGATATATACTCCTGTTCTTCTTTTTGCGGATACAGACTAACACGGCTGTTACTCTGAAAGATAATCTGTATGTTATTCCCTGATAACCAGAAACTTCTATGCTCAAACTCTGTTCACTATTTTTTTAACATCATCTTAATAAAATTTTTAAATAGAGCATGGGGCCACACACTGAACACCGAGGAGAAAAGAAAATATCGCCTAGCTGTTCATTAAGTGAGCACTGTTCAGTCTGTATACTGAATGAGACAGGGTTCCATGGGAAAAAATAGTAGGTGATCATGTAATAAAATACTGCATTGGAATACAAATGCATGGGGGGAGGGCTGTATTAAGGTTGCACAGGCGATCTTAATTCTAGCCTTTCCTAACTTCTGAGTACTTAACTTTGCAATGGCAGTTTTTGTATGTGTAATAATATATATAATGTGCACAAATATGTATATACATATTTACAGTGCATTTAAAGTGTTTATAGTTTCATGCTCAATAATAGGGTTTCCTCATGTCAAGGCTGCTTCCCCACTTTGAACTTTAGGGTACAAATGTGGGGGCCTGCATGAAACTTCTAAGCTTAACTACCAGCTTAGATCTGGTCCGCTGCCACCACTCTCGATGCTAATTCCCTTCCCTGGGTAGCCTTGAGAGACTCTTCACCAATTCCCTGGTGAATACAGATCCAAACCCCTTGGATCTTAAAACAAGGAGAAATTAACCATTCCCCCTCCTCCCTTCCACCAACTCCTGGTGGATCAAGATCCAACCCCCTTGGATCTAAAAACAAGGAAAATCAATCAGGTTCTTAAAAAGAAGGCTTTTAATTAAAGAAAAGGTAAAAATCATCTCTGTAAAATCAGGATGGAAAATAACTTTACAGGGTAATCAAACTTAAAGAGCCCAGAGGACCCCCCTCTAGCCTTAGGTTCAAAGTTACAGCAAACAGAGGTAAACACCCTAGTAAAAGGTACATTTACAAGTTGAGAAAACAAAGGTAAACTAACACGCCTTGCCTGGCTGTTTACTTACAAGTTTGAAATATGAGAGCCTTGTTCAGAAAGATGTGGAGATCCTGGATTGATGTCTGGTCCCTCTTAGTCCCAAGAGCGAACAACTTCCCAAACAAAGAGCACAAACAAAAGCCTTCCCCCCACCCCCAAGATTTGAAAGTATGTTGTCCCCTTATTGGTCCTTTGGGTCAGGTGTCAGCCAAGTTACCTGAGCTTCTTAACCCTTTACAGGTAAAAGGATTTTGAAGTCTCTGGCCAGGAGGGATTTTATAATACTGTACACAGGAGAGCTGTTACCCTTCCCTTTATAGTTATGACACCTCATGTTGCTTATTATTTGTCTTTAGTGTCGTCATTTTATGACGTATAAGTCACCTTACCTGCGGAGAATGCAAGGGATCTAGCTTTAGATTTTCTATGCAGCTCTTTTAGTCCCACACGCCTCTGTTGCTGTCAAGGAGACATATCTCTGGCTTGTATCTTCTGTGTGGTTTCTCTTATTGGTATGCGTTTTCATTGCCATGGAGACTATCAGAAACTCATTTAGCAACTCCCAGTGCCCCACTATGAATGCGTATTTCATATCTCACTGCCTCAGAATGAAACATGCTGTTTTACTTCTGCTTTCACACCTGCACTGAACGTTAAGAATATTAAAGGGGTTGTCTACACTGGGAATTTTTTGAACTGACGTAGTTGAACTGGTGCAAACCCCTATTGTAGATGCACTGCTAAGATGGGAAAAGTGACTGACTTAACCCAATTTCAAAGTGCGGTAAACCACATCTGTGCCTATGCGAGTCACTTTTTACATTGCTGCAGTGCTTCTACAGTCAGGTGCAGCTACACCAGTCCAAAAAATCCCAGCATAGACAAGTTTGTTAATTTTCAGATCTTCAGTTATTATTCTGCTGAGTTTTTCAATAAAGTTAATGGGCTGACACTATTGATGTATCACTCATGGTTGGATAAAACAGTTCCTGCAAACGCATGGGCCATATCAAAATTGATTAGGATAAACCACACATTAAAACACTGTTAGCCTTGTGGTGCTCCCAGCCTTCATGGGATCCAAATTCTCTTGATCCCATGAGGTAGGGTGCAATATGTGCTACAGTCATTAGACTCTGCTGTTAATTCAGAGAAGACTGGGGCTGTATGTAACCCCCAATGAAAACACAGAGGGCCTGTTTCACAGCAGGCTTAAGAGGTCTGTCCTGCCCATGGAGAGGGCTCCATGGAACAGATAATTCAGCTTCAGCCTGTATTTCCTTTTGTAGGAGTCATCATGGGGCATGAGTGGTGATGATACGTGTTTTCTCTGTCTCATGCCAGTGCAGGTAGCCCACTTCCTGCTCACCTGTCTCTGCCCTCTCTCCATGGGGTCCACAGTGCAGCACAGGTGGCAAACCCCCTGCTGTACTAGAGAGGTGAGATCCATGTGGAGAGTTCTCTCCAGGCAACCACTGACCCTGGGGGTAACAACCTACACTGAACTTGGAGGGAGGTGCACAGGTGCAGGAGGGAAGAGATTGAAGGAGGCACCAGCAGTTCAGTCTGTGTGTGCGTGCGGTGGCTGGGATGCTAGCTGTAGTGGCAGCATCTCTGTAGCTAGCTCTCTGAATAAAGGGTCCTCTCATGTTATTACCCAGCACACAGTACACGAAGCATGGCATCATCAGCGGTCAGTCCAGAGAGACCTCCAGCAAGACAGAGAGCGTGACTAACAGGAGAACAAAGCAGCACCTAGGAACGGAACAAATCGGCAACAATATCATGAGCTAATTTGCGTATTTCTGAACCATATGACTTTGACCAAAACCTTCTGTTTATGGTCAACGCTTCCTGCCCAAGCAATGGTAGGGGAAGGACAAGGAGCTGCCCCAAATTTGGCAGCTATGGCTAGGGTGGATGTAGGGGGTCTTCAGGGCTGCTAGAATAGCCGGTTGAGGCCAGGAGGGTGTTGGGGGTGTGGCATTGGGATGTGTGTGGAGGTCAGCGGTAACGTGTCTGGAGGTAGGAGAGTGCTGGAAGGTGCCTGGGTTGCTGGGTAGAGGGGTGGGTGCTGAAGGGAGTCTGGAATTACTATTGGATGTCTGGGGGTGCTGGATATCTTCCTGTCACAAGGTAGGCAGTTGGAAGCTGCGTGGGGATATGGGGGGAACATTGGTGGCTGCTTGGAAGGCTGTCAGAGGGGCGGGGCAGGGAAGCCAAATGTCTGGTGGGTGAGCTGTGGGGGTGTGACAGATTTTCGTTACCAATCTGCCTGGGCCACAGTTGATCAGGCTGGGCCACAGGATCTTTTCAGGGAGGAGATGATGAAGCAATCAAGGGTCTAAGTTTTAAAGCTTTATTAATAAAATACAGCAGAGAGTGCTGGGAATGCTCCCACGTCACTCAGGGGAGGAAAGAAAGCATTGGAGCCCCAAGCCCTAATCCACTTTCATACTCACACACGCACTACCCAAAACTGGCCAGGCCTGGGTGGGGGGCTATTGGGGTGTGACAGGGGCGAGGGGGTCTCTGCAGGGGAAGCTGTAGGCTGAATGGCTGGGGGATAACCTGGGAGCAGAGGTGCTTTCAGGGGAGGGGAGGGAGGCTGTGTGGGATGTCGATGGTTAAAGTGGGGGTTAAGATGTGCTCAGTCTGGATGTCTAAAATGGAAGTTGGGGAGGGACCTGAGGCTGTGGGGCTGGCTGACTGGCAGGGTTCTGGGGGAGCCTGGTGTCAGTATTGGGCCTCTCCCTTTGGCTGCTGCTGTTGGTGCCACGTGCATTTCTAGGCCGCTGCTTCCCCACTGTGATCCAGCAGTGCTGAAAATATGTGGTACAGGGCCCCTGGATGAGTGAATGTCATGCTCGACATATGACACCCGGCAGCCCTGAATCTGGCCCATCAGCCATGAGCGCTCCTTTTGCTGTTGTCTATATCCCTGTTTAACTTAATGCCTGCTCCTGCTCCATTCCCAGTTGCTCATATTGGTCCCTTCTCCGGCCAATGTGAGCTACTCTGAACTGCAGTCAGCTTGTGCTTTTGTGCACTGCTTTTGGGGGACTTTCAGCTACTGCAGGGTAGAAAGCCATGGCGTGAATTGGGCCCTGGTTCTGAGTCTGATCTTACACTGGTGTCAATCAGGATGAACTTCCTTTGGTCAATGGAATGACACTGGCCTGATTCTTCTGTCAAATACACCAATTTCACATGGTGTAATTATTGATTTCAGGGATGCTACTCCTGATTTACACCAGTGTGAGTGGAGAATCTGTCCCATACTATTACAAACTATAGTGAGATCAGAAGCAGACTTTATGGGCCTGATCCTCCATCTGCCATACCAGTTTTATGCTAAGTGTGACTCCCAGGGTTTCTCGTTTGTGTGTGACTTATACCAGTTCAGAACAATGGAGGATCAACTCTGTATATTTAAAGTGCGGCAGGCTGTGACATCATCCAGCAGATCTTCACACACAATATGGGTAATTGCAGAAGTCACTAGTATGGGCCTTTTACACAAAAGAATTGGTCTTGGGAACAGGTGGACAAAAAGGAATAAATAATATCCCAGCACTTTGTAGGACCATGCCCCTAACCAGTGTCTCGTGCAGTACATAAATACTCATGTCCCTTGTAGGTGCTTATTTTGATTGCCTTCCCGGACTAATCACTTCCAGTGCCTTTTTCCAAGTAAGGTCTCTATCCGAAGGACAGTAACAGGGAATGTTTTTATGTATATAGTCTGCTGCTGTGAAGTTGAGACATATCTGGAGTCTGATGAGAGTGGCCAAATACTTCACTATTTTTTGACTATTTGTGGTTGACTTGTCCTGCTTCACTGTGTATTGTATGTAAGTGTCCTGTGCAGATTTTGCATTGCTTATTGCTGTGATAAAAGAGTTGAGCCCAGGAGCGCCGCCAGCTTTTCTGCCGCTCTAGGCGGCAGAAGGTCCCGCCCCGAAATGCCGCCCCCCACAGAGGCGGCGGAAGGTCCCGCCGCCGAAATACCACCGTGGTCACTGCCCCCCAAATTGTAGTGTCCTAGGCGACCGCCTAGGTCGCCTAATGCGTTGCGCCGGCCCTGGTTGAGTCCAGTCCTGTACCTGTAAACAAGACGTTCTTGGATAGGTCAGGAGCAGGTCTTTTCTTATTAAGCAAAATGAGTCTGGATTTGCCTTTCATGTTGGTGTAAAGCAGGAGAAACTCCACTGAGGTCAATTGAGTCACACTACCGTAGAACAGGTAAGAGAGGAAAATCAGAATTATTATCACAAAGAAAATGTATCAATTTAAAAACAATTGGCATTCCCCTAACTTAAAAAGAGTTGAATAGGTCATTCTGGAATTCAATTTCTTTATGAGCTGAGACTCTAAATTTCTACCTGGAGTGAATCTGTATAGCTGGGAAACAAAAACTGTGCCAGAAGCTGTTAACCAACTTCTACAAAACTATGCTGATTTACCCCAGCTGAGGACCTGCATTTCTGTAATGCAAACAGAAGAGAGGCCCTTAAATAATCAAACATCTGATTTCAGGTAAGAAAAGTTAAGTAATTAATCACAGCAGGCATTTCTTAAAAAGTCTAATTTACATATTTTACCAAGGCATGAGATTTGCAACGAACTAGAAGGTGGAGAACCAGGAAAAAAAAGGCCTGTCACTTATGTAAGTAGCCCTGTATTCACTGATAAATTAATTAGCTACATGTGAGGTTGCTTTAACATTCTGATGTATTTTGAGTAGACGTTTAGTTAGAGTTATTTACATAGCCTAGATTGTACCATTTTACTCACAACTCAGAATGGTGCAGAAACACATTGTTCCAGGTGGCACATCTCCTGAAACTACCTGGAGCACTGAGGGGTATACACACTACTACATCTCTTAGAATCATAGAATATCAGGGTTGGAAGGGACCTCAGGAGGTCATCTAGTTCAACCCCCTGCTCAAAGCAGGACCAATTCCCAACTAAATCATCCCAGCCAGGGCTTTGTCAAGCCTGACCTTAAAAACCTCTAAGGAAGGAGATTCCACCACCTCCCTAGGTAACCCATTCCAGTGCTTCACCACCCATCTCTTGTGGAGTGCAGCCTATTTTCCTCTATGCTGGTCCCATTCCTTTCTGCCCTCTTGTGGGAGTAGGGACAGAGCAGTGTAGGGGCTGCAATTCTGCATTACCCTTATATGGACTGTGCAGGAAGGTGGGGGAAGGCTCCCGCACACCTCTTCACACCCACTGCACACCTATGTAAGGACCATAAAATCTGGCCCATTGATTCTGTCTCATTGTGATTTTTCTTGTTCATTGTTTAAACACCTCAGTTGTTCTTCAGCACATGTGCATGCATGCATGCATCCAGGATTTATGGCTGTATGCACGTGTCAGTGTGGGTCAGAACATCTCAAACTGAATTCCATTTTATCCAGAGAGTTGATTTGAAAAATAGACACATTAGGTGTTGAACAAATGCAAAGCAATTTATTGTCTCAGTGTTTCACGTGTACATCTGAATTAATGGGGAGGAATCAAAATAATGCTTCAGTGCTATACTCTGTGAACAGAGGCAGTGAGAAAAGGCAATATGCTGAAAGAAACAGCTTGTGGGTGATATATTATTGCAAAGTTAATATTATTTAAGTGGAATGATCTCTTTAGCTGAAAGATTGAGGAATAAACTAAACTAGGAAAATTATGATTCCATGCCATATTCTAAAAACCATCTAATGTCTCAAGCATTTAATGTAATTTACGTGTAAAAGGGGACTAAAGGTGTCACTTATTAATTATTTCCTAACTGTATGATAGACTGTTTACTAAAAAGGACATTTGTAGCTAGAATACTGTTCTGTAGATTAGCTACAGAAAGGGTTGCCTTGAGGAAGACAGCAGTGTGGGATTTGGGGATGTGTGACAGAGCAATGTAAGCTACAGCCTAGTAAAGGAAAGAAAAAAAGATTACTTTAATTAAGGACGTGATTCTACTTTCTTTGACTTCAACAGACTAGCTTTAGACTCTTCTACAGTAAAATTATTAATATTACGGTAACATTGAGACCCTAATTAGGCTTGGGGCTCCATCATGCAAGCCACTGTACAGACACATACAAAAACACAGTTCCTGCGGCTTGCAGTCTAAGACAGGTCACTTACAAAGGGTACAGGGAGAAGAAAGCAATTATAATATAAAAACGTGCACACAAAAAAAGACATGAAAAGAATGTTATTAACGTTGCAAAGTCAAGCGCTCAAAAATTAGGAAATGCCAGAATTAAGGTTGCCTGGGCAATTTTAATTTTGTCCCCTTTTATGTATGTATTATGATAATCTTTAATTACATGATTACATACTATTGTGTGTGTACATTATGATAGTATTTTTTCCACAAGACTCCTGCTGCAACCTTAATTCTGGCAACAATGCATTTTCCTCTCAAAAATGGTTGAACCATTTTGGCTGAAATTTTCCAAACAAATTTATCACGACGCAGACACCTGGAATGGAAAATTCCAGCTTGAATGGTTAAAGTTCAGCAAAGTTATTAGTAACTGAAAACAAAGATTTATAATTTGAAGTGTAGCCCTGCCTACAATTATTGTTATTATAATACCCACACATGTGTATGTAGAAGAAATTACATATATACCTGGGCATTTTTCCTTTTAATTAGTGATTAAAGAGAGAGATTTCTTTTGTTAAATTTAATTTTATGCATCAATTGCATGATTGCCTTCTCTTTATGGTGGATTAATTCACTTTATACACTGTATTTTGTAAATGAACTGTAAATACAGAATGTGTGAGGGGCCTTATTTGTGATGGTATAGCGCAGCGATTCTCAAACTTTTGTACTGGTGACCTCTTTCATATAGCAAGCCTCTGAGTGCGACCCCTTTTTATAAATTAAAAACACTTTTAAATATATTTAACACCATTATAGATGCTGGATGCAAAGCGGGGTCTGGGGTGGGGGCTGACAGCTCGGGACCCCCCATGTAATAACCTCGCGACCCCATGAGGGGTCCCGACCCCCAGTTTGAGAACCCATGGTATAGCGGTTTTATTGGCATATGTTTGGGTTGGCCCCATTACTCACAAGTAATAAAAGTATGAATGAGTTTTGCAGGTCATCCCAAACAAGCACCAATAGAACCTGCTTACCACCACAACCCAGTGTGTATTTTAATTATGCCAGTTTCTACAGGGAAAAAAAATTATGAAAATATTTCCAGAGTTTCCAAATTTTTATGTTTTTAGTTTTGAATTCCTCTGCCCATCAAATAAGCCTGTCTACATTACCATGGGCAGACCACTGAGTGACAGAAACATTTGTACTAGCAGATTTTAAAATGTTAACAAATAATCTAAAATAGTTTTTCTCTAAAGCATGTTGTCACAATGTTAAGGCGTGATATTTTACAACTAGCCAGACCTAGACATGAATACTGTATACCAGGGGTCGGCAACCTTTCAGAAGTGATGTGCCGAGTCTTCATTTATTCACTCTAATTAAAGGTTTTGAGTGCCAGTAATACATTTTAACCTTTTTAGAAGGTCTCTTTCTCTAAGTCTACAATATATAACTAATCTATTGTTGTATGTAAAGTAAATAAGGTTTTTAAAATGTTTAAGAAGCTTCATTTAAAATTAAATTGAATTAAAATGTAGAGCTCCCCGGACCAGTAGCCAGGACCCGGGCAGTGTGAGTGCCACCGAAAATCAGCTCGAGTGCCACCTTCGGCATGCGTGCCATAGGTTGCCTACCCCTGCTGTATACCATCAGAAAGCCTGGAATTCTTATTTCCCATACACTATACAAGGTATTTATTGTGCTTGTTGTTTGTGAGATATCAAACCTTTAGCTGTCACTTGTCCAAGCCTGGCTAGTCCTAGACATAGACAAGTGTACTTCTCTCTCCCTGTTCTGTACTCCAATCTTTGGGGAAAGAAGGAAACATTGCATGTTTTTTTCTTATTAATTTACTAAATGTTTCAGCTGTTTGAAAGCTGCTCAGAGGTTTTGACTGTTGGAAGTAGTGCTGCCTGTAGTGAATTAATAGACAAAGTTTTAGTGAGGATGTCATTGGTGCCAACTCAATGGTTTATTAGACATTTGAAAAAAAACCACCACCCCCTACAAATAAAGCAAAGCAAAAAACAACCAAATGGCTGAAGTCAATGGAGTTATGTGGTTTATACCAGCTGAGGATCTGGTCCAAAGAGTTTTAAAGGGGGTGCATAAACATTACTGCTTCTTCCAAATAATCAGGTTTTACTTCTTGGTATACTAATGTCATAAACCTACTAATTCTCCTGTTGTCCATAGAGTTATCCAAGAAAAATAAGAGTAGACAAGCCCTGAATTTCTAATGTAAACAAACAGACAGATGTATAACTTCCAACAGGCCAGGAAGGTTTGGACTCTAGGACTGATTTTATTTCCTAGCTGAAGGTGTAAACGAATGGGTACACACAATGGATACTTTACCCAAGCTTGTATTGATTTAAAATGTTTACAAGTCCTATAGAATATCTTTATAAATGGGAATATTAGATAGAAGCAACACAGCACAGTTTACAAATCCCATCAGTCCCGAAACTAGCTGTGTGTGTATATGACACTTCTAGGTAGATTAGAGATTTTTTTTTTTAATGCAAAGGTAACGCTTCATTCTTTTGATCAAGTAGGCTGACCGATGGCCATAACAGTTAATGGCCTAAAGGGTGATTTTGTAAAATTTCTTCTTTTTGCTTTTATCTCCCATCAAATATTAGCCTGTCATTATCTGTTAGTTTTATATTTCTTTGCTTTGTTTTGAAGGCATATACATTGTGATTTTTATTTTTAAGCCCTAAACTCATAATTAATTGTGAGGGTATTCCATAGAATGAGAGGACTGAAATTAATGTAAAGTCTTTGTACCAGTTATGTGTTGCAAGAGACCAATTATTATCTGATCCTATCTCCTAGAACTGGAAGGGACCTTAAAAGGTCATTGAGTCCAGCCCCCTGCCTTCGCTAGCAGGACCAAGTACTGATTTTGCCCCAGATTCCTAAGTGGCTCCCTCAAGGATTGAACTCACAAGCTTAGGTTTAGCAGGCCAATGCTCAAACCACTGAGCTATCCCTGCCCCCTGTTCAATTATATTGTATTGTTATTATTTATACACTGACCCTGCCCTCCTCACTAAGGCAAAGTGTATGACTATTATATAAATGCAGTTTTAATCAAGTTGTATAAATGGCTCAAATTCCCAGTGTGGAGAACTTTAATTCTCATTAGGGCTGCTCTAATTTATGGCCGCTAGCTATGGCCTCCAAGAGGCCATTCAGCAGCCAAGTTTAGTCAGAACATAGCAACCTCCATCCAGTGAAACTTCCCATACATGTTTGCTCACATACTCACACCCGATGGTGGTACGTAGCAGCGGCATAAGAACTGGTTTGGCTGGATCTACACCGGCTAGGGAGTGTTGGCCAGTTTTTGCCCCTAGGCAGGCAAATGCAGGACACTATGTATGACTACTTTGTCTCATGTGTGGAGATTATCCTGTAGGACTATTATGAGTTTTAACGCATTAATTATTTTATACTCCTCCTTGGGCTGTTTCTTCGGCTAACTGCTACTGAGCAAGTTTTCAATGTTCTGGGCATACTTTATTTGCACAGTATGCACACTGATCAAACAAGGGAGTTCAACTCTGTTTGTTTTCCAGCCATGGACTGTTTCACTCAGAATGAATAAATTCACATATAAATCGATCTGTTTTTCTTACATGATTTGACTTTTTTAACTCACCTTTCTGTTAAAAAAGGAAGGCCTGGGGCTATTAGTCAGGCTATCCCCAAACCAAACCTCAGCTTCAAGTCCAGGATCCTTCCTCCCCTCTCTACTAACATGTGATCCCTTCCTTCAGCATAGATAATTATGTGACAGGTTTTCCCCCGGGGTGCCACCTGGAACTGGGGTCCTACTGAGCCCGCCTGACCCACCAGCCTGGGCTCCCTTTATACTTTATTGCTGAGGCAAGGCAAGCCAGCCAATCCCTCAGGCTTCAGACTGCACTTAAGCAGCACGCATACAGGTAGGGACACACCCAGCTACAGCTTTACACACAGATGCTGAGATCAGCTCTGCATGGGAAGGCTCAGCTAAGGAACTGCCCAGTACTCAAGTGCCCCCCTCCCCGTGGAGCGCAAACCCAAAATTATACTGTCTTGCACTGCACAGAGTAAGCACATGAAATTCGCCCCTCCCTTAATGTGGAGAGAGATATGCAACAGCTGTTTGCCCCCCAGTTATGAATTCCACACACTGGGATTTAGACAAAACAAAAACAAGTTCATTAATTACAAAAGATAGATTTCAAGTGATTATAAGGGATAGCAAACAGATCAAAGCAGATTGCCTAACAAATAAAACCAACACAAAATCTAAGCTTAGTATACTATAGAAACTGGTTATAAACAGCAAATTCTCACCCTAAATATTGTTCTAGGCAGATTGCAGAGATTTTTGAAGGCAAGCTGCCCTTGCTTGCGGCTTAAAACTCCAGATATTCCTTTCACAGGCCAGACACCCTCTAGCCTGGGCTCAGCACCCCCCGTTCAGTCTATTTGTTTCTCAGGTGTTTCCAGCAACTTTCTTGGACGGGGAGTTAATGAAGAATGAACCACAATGATGTCACAAGCCTGCCTTAAATAGTTTTTACATAGGGTGGAAATCCTTTGTCTCCCAATGTGATTCCCACCCCCAGTCAGCGGAAAAATACTAGTATTATCATGGAGTCTAGTACCAGGTGACTTGGTCACATGACCCCGCAGCCATAACTCAGAGGCTGTTTGTAGCGCCCCCAGGAAGACTTCTCAGTGGGCGATTAGCATCTTGAAAGACCTATTATTTTCCCTAATGGTCCTTCCCAACTGGCCATCTAGACTGATTGCATTCTGTCTGGTGGGCATTCCCCAGGTGTAAACACATTTGTAATAGATGCATAGGCAATATTCCTAACTTGATACAAAAATGATACATGCATAAAAATAGGATAATCATATTCATAAATTATAACCTTTCCAATGATATCTCACGTGATCCATCTTGCATAAAATAAATCTTAGTTATGCCATAATCATATCATAACCATATCTCTATGAAGAATGTGGGGCATTGTGTCACAGATTAGTTCACTCATGAGATAAATGAAGTAAATATATAGGTGATTTAGTCAGTCAGGACCTGATCCAAAGCCCATGGAAGTCAATAGGAATCTTTCCATTGACTTCAGTGAACTTGTATCCTGTAGTCATCATGAAGGAAATGGGTCTTCAGGAGGGATATGAATGCAGAGTGGGTAGTGGCCTGCAGACCAGTTCAGGAAGGGCATTCCTTGGATTGGGGGTATAGAAAAAAGAGAAGAAGATGGTTGTAGGAGAAACAGAATATCAAAGCTGTCGTTATTGATGGAGTGGAGTGGATGGGTTATGGTATGAGATGTGACACCTGAAAGTGACCCTGTTAAAGATGTTCCTGCTAAGGGATTTTCCCCTTTCTTTTGAGGGTCTGGAGAGGGTTATTCCCTTATTGACCTTTGTTTTATGTAGAAAAGCCACTTTGTAGATAATTTCCCCTGGAAGTCTGCATAGAAACTCATTATTAATCATTTCAAGTCCCTAAAGAAATTGTCATAATTTTCACAAGGGTGGCATTGTCTCCTGAAATAAATGCTTACAAATGCAGTTTGAAGAACTTCTAGCCACTGGGGTGTCTTAGGAGGACATAATCCTGAAACGTTTGCTCAATAAATAATGTCTCCACTTTGTTCCTCTTAGTCTTTGGCACTGCTGAAGAATTACTTCTTCTGAACATTTTTTAAACATGGACACATTTATGATTGCTTCATAGACTAAGACTGGAATAGTGAATCAGTGGATCATTTGCAGGCATTCTTGGCTCTCAAATTTTTGCTTTAACCACTCGATCATAAGCCTTTTAAAAATATTATTCATATTACAATAGCATGTGGAGGGCCAACTGGGATAGAGGCCTATTGACCTACTGTAGAGATACATTGTTGGGGGACAGAGTTTATATTCTAAACATATAAAACAGACTAAGGGTGTGGGGAGAAGCAAACACAAGGAAGTGAGGTAACATGCCCAAGGTCACACAGCAGGTAGTGGCAAAGCCAGGAAAAGAACCCAGGTCTCCTGAGGCTCAGCTAAGTGCTCTATCAGTGCCTATATAGGGCTGCTGCTTAATGTCTCTGCATTTATTGGCCTCTTGGGGCTGTTGGCAGCTGGCAGAGGAACAGCTGATGGTGAGCACTCTTCATCCTTAGCTGCACTATGTGCGGATTGGCTACAGCTGAGGATTTGGCCTGGCGTCTTTATGGTGATGGCTTCTTTTTTTTCACCCCAAAATCCATTAACTTTGAATTTTGCAAATAGTCTGACAAGGGAAAATGTAATCAATCAATGAACAAGAAAAATTATTTATTTTTAAAACTAATAAAAAATAAACAAACCACAGACAGAATTAAGGTAATTGACTATGGAAGGACAAATGTAGCTCTTAATTTATCTGGAGAACTGTAGGTAGTTTTGCATGTATATTTTAATCATAACAGGATAAGGTAGATTGCATAAATACTAAATGAATATATATATTTATTGGGTGCCTACTCTCCGCCTTCTTCCTCAGGAGCTTTGGGTGACGAAAGATAATATAAGAAGTATAAATAAAACAACATAAAAATATAAATCAATTAAAATGTAAACAAAATCAAAGTTCAGACAAACCCTCAGAGCTTAGCACCTGTTTTTTTGAGATCATGAGAACATGACCAGACCTCCTCTGAGGTGACCTATTCCACATTCTTCAGGAAATCACTGCAAATGCACACTTGTCCACAAATTAAACACAAGCTAGCAATGCCACTAGGGGTTTTTTTGCACTGGAAAATTGCACTGGGTTAGAATAACACCTCTGGGAGTTATGGTAACTAACATGATGTTAAACATTCAGTGTAGAGAGAGCGTGTCATATTTAATATTACATCAGCTGGTTGTGGTTAACCCTAGGGTTAACATTGAATACTAGGTCATGTTTAATATTGCATTAGTTACTATGACTTAACATGTATTGTATTGGTTACTATGGCTCAACAAGCTATTCTGACGCAGAGGAAAGATAAGAAGAACCTCAGGAGGCCAGTGTGGCTGCACATGGAGTTTTTTAGCTAACTGTAACCCTTCTGCCAGGTGAAGCCAGCAGCAACCAGGGCCAGGTCCAATATGTAGGGGTTCCATTCCATTGACACAACACAGAACCATCTCAATCCTCTACCCAGTAACCTGGGAAAATTACACACCACCCCTAGGCACCTTTGAGAGGCAATACTTCCCCACTCGCAAGCACAGAGTCTGAGTGGAGAAAAGAAACTTTTAATGAAAGGAGGGAAGTCACCTGACTTTAATTAGGGAAAATGCCACAAGCGGGATTCATAATCATAAAACTGTGAGCAGGACACCTACCCCAGAATACATGGGGCAGTGCCTTCTGCCTCATGTTCTTGAGTTCTACAAACAACAGTTCCTTTTCTGTGCCTCTCTCTGCTCTCTTACTCCATACCCCACTCACAGTGGTTATCCTTGGTCAGAGAGGACCCCAAGGTTCAGAGGCACATCTATGTGAGTTCACCTCCCACTTGGGGAAGAAGACACCTTACTTGCTCTGGCATCTGAGCACTGGCTTTGGCTGGCTGCCCCACCATCCGCTACGCCTCTCCGCTGGCCATCCTGCCAGCTACAGTGCCTCACTGCCTCCCCAGCTGCGCATACTGCCTCCCCAGCCAACTGTCAGTCACCTTCTGCAGCCACCTGCCTCTCTGCTGTGACCTCTGCACATCAGTCTCTTAGTAATTTTCAGCTCTTAGCAGGCAGGGCAGAAATACTCCCCCACCACAACTGATTTCAGCTCTGACTGGGCATTTAAAATAACGAAGAGGCTCCTAATGAAGCCTATTTAGTTCTTTCTTTGAACAGTGGGGAGGAACAGGTTAAACCAGTCTCGGGAGGACCCTGGGGGAGGGTCCACACACTTTCTGGCTGGGATACCTGTCCCTATCCCTCTTATTTCCACAGGCCTCTGGCATTCAACACCCTGGCTTAACAAGGTCCTTTCAGCTGAGGGTGACCCCCTCATGTGGGACAGGTTAAGCACAGTTCTGCTCCCTTTTATTCATACAATAATGCCAACATTGGTAACAGCATTTCACTACCCCTGCATTCAGTACTAAGGTAATTTGTAACCCAACACCAGCCACAGTTGATCACTTTGAGCAACACAGCTCTATCTGCTGGATATCTAAGCAGAGTAGGTGTGTGCTTGTAAATACAGTTTGCTCCTTAAGTCTCTCCCTCTCCCAGCTAGCTGTCAGGGAAGAATTCAGCAGACCCTGTTTACATATCTAAAAACCAAAAGGGATAGATTCTGGAAATGGAAGGAGCGGCATGTCACCAAGGAAGTATAGATAGGAATAGCACGAGTGTGTAGGGACAAAATCAGGAAAGCCAAGGCAAAGAATGAGTGACAGCTGGCAAGAAATGTTAGAGACAACAAGAAGGGGTTCTTCAAATATGTCAGACAAAAAAGAAAGATCAAGGATGGTGTGGGACCGCTGCTCAGTGGAGCAGGTGAGCTGGTAACAGAAGATGATAGGAAGGCAGAGCTGCTCAATGCCTTCATTGGTTCAGTCTTCTCACAAAAATAAAAGGTGACTAGACGACTAGCAAAGTTACCATAGACAATAAAGGGTAGGAATAAATGGACAGTTTTCAGAATGAACGAGATCTTGGAGTGAAGAGTGAATCTTCAGAATGAAAGATCTTGGAGTCATTGTGGAGAATCCTCTGAAAACACTCAATGTGCAGCAGCAATCAAAAAAGTGAACAGAATGTTGGGAATCATTAAGAAAGGGATAGATAATATGACAGAAAATATAATATTGCCTCTATAAAAATCCATGGTACACCCACATCTTGAATACAGTGTACAGACATGGTCGCCCCATCTCAAAAAATGTATATATTGGACTTGGAAAAAGTTCAGAAAAAGGCAACAAAAGTGATTAGGGGTATAGAACAGCTGCCGTATGAGGAGGGATTAATAAAACTGAGACTTTTCAGCTTGGAAAAGAGACGACTAAGGGGGGATATGATAGTCTATAAAATCATGACTGGTGTGAGAAAGTAAAGAAGGAAGTGTTACACTGCTCTACAGCCAAAATGCTTCTGAAATAAATGTAGTCAAACTTTACTAATTCTGGGTCACTGAGAATGAAAATGATGCTTAAAATTGTTGATTGGCTCTAGTTTTCAAGATATGCTATTGGGTCAGTACATACGACCCTTGACTTGGGAATGGCGGAGGATAAGTGAGTTATAAAGGGAAGGGATCTCAATTTAAACCAGAAATGACTAAAATACATCTTTGACTGGATCTATGAATAAATCTATGACTGGGTTTGGACAGTACTTGCTTTTTAGGCAAAACAATGAATGATGCAATCTGAAGCTGGTATTGCGTCATACATGATATGAATTGCATCATGTTATTCCTAGAAGTCATGGATGATGCAATCATAACGAAGCTTACATCACTTTGCTGAACAAATTGCCCTATATCAGCTCTAGAAATCATACAGTGTCGTGCTCTCTTATTTGTCAGTGTTTGATTTTGCAAAGGGACACATTTCTGTTTAGCCAAAGTGAGCAGAGATGCCTCGTACTTGTGTGAACAGTGCAGACAACTTCTGCTATGTTTGTGGTGAAGTGGCTTATCTTAGCTTCACTTAACCTTGGAAATTTTCCATGGAGGTACTTGAAAGCTGCTTGTGTTTTGTCAATGGCCTTGACAAAGTTCTTCATCAGACCCAGCTTGATGTGAAAGGGTGGTAACAAAATCTTCCTTGATTCAACAAGTGGTGGATCCTGAACACTTTTCCTCCCAATGACTGTCGGAGTGGCCAATCTTTCTTGATGTAGTGGGAATCTCTTGCACGACTATCCCATTCGCAGAGAAAACAGCAGTACTTTGTGTATCCAGTCTGCAGACCAAGCAAGAGAGAAACAACCTTCAAATCGCCACAAAGCTGCCACTGATGTTGGTCATAGTTTATGCACCTCAAAAGTTGTTTCATGTTGTCATAGGTTTCCTTCATATGGACTGCATGACCAACTGGAATTGATGGCAAAACATTGCCATTATGCAGTAAAACAGCTTTAAGACTCGTCTTCGATGAATCAATGAACAGTCTCCACTCATCTGGATCATGAATGATGTTGAGGGCTGCCATCACACCATTGATGTTGTTGCAGGCTACAAGATCACCTTCCATGAAGAAGAATGGGACAAGATCCTTTTGACGGTCACGGAACATGGAAACCCTAACATCACCTACCAGGGGATTCCACTGCTGTAGTCTGGAGCCCAACAGCTCTGCCTTACTCTTGGGTAGTTCCAAATCCCTGACAAGGTCATTCAGTTCACCTTGTGTTATGAGGTGTGGTTCAGAGGAGGAGGATGGGAGAAAATGTGGGTCCTGTGACATTGATGGTTCAGGACCAGAAGTTTCATCCTCTTCCTCGTCTGATTCAAGTGATTATGATTTTGGTGCATCAGGAACTGGCAGTCCTTCTCCGTGGGTACTGGGCGTATAGCTGATGGAATGTTTGGATAATGCACAGTCCACTTTTTCTTCTTTGACACACCTTTCCCAACTGGAGGCACCATGCAGAAGTAACAATTGCTGGTATGATCTGTTGGCTCTCTCCAAATCATTGGCACTGCAAAAGGCATAGATTTCCTTTTCCTGTTCAACCACTGGCAAAGATTTGTTGCACAAGTGTTGTAGCATATGTGTGGGGCCCACCTCTTGTCCTGATCTCCAATTTTGCAGCCAAAATAAAGGTGATAGGCTTTCTTATCCATAGTGGTTATACTGTGCTTTTGTGATGCAAAAGTCACTTCACCACAAACATAGCAGAAGTTATCTGCACTGTTCACACAAGTACGAGGCATCTCTGCTCACTTTGGCTAAACAGAAATGTGTCCCTTTGCAAAATCAAACACTGACAAATAAGAGAGCACGACACTGTATGATTTCTAGAGCTGATATAGGGCAATTTGATCAACAGAGTGATGTAAGCTTCGTTATGATTGCATCATCCATGACTTCTAGGAATAACATGATGCAATTCATATCATGTATGACGCAATACCAGCTTCAGCTTGCATCATTCATTGTTTTGCCTAAAAAGCAAGTACTGTCCAAACCCAGTCATAGATTTATTCATAGATCCAGTCAAAGATGTATTTTAGTCATTTCTGGTTTAAATTGAGATCCCTTCCCTTTATAACTCACTTATCCTCCGCCATTCCCAAGTCAAGGCTCGTATATACTGACCCAATAGCATATCTTGAAAACTAGAGCCAATCAACAATTTTAAGCATCATTTTTGTTCTCAGTGACCCAGAATTAGTAAAGTTTGACTACATTTATTTCAGAAGCATTTTGGCTGTAGAGCAGTGTTACACAAGAACTAGGGGTCACCAAATGAAATTAAAAGGCAGCAGGTTTAAAACAAACAAAAGGAAGTATTTTTTCACAGAACGCACAGTCAACCTGTGGAACTCATTGCCAGAGGATGTTGTGAAGGCCAAGGCTATAACAGGGTTCAAAAAAGAACTAGATAAATTCATGGAAGATAGGTCCATCAATGGCTATTAGCCAGGATGGGAAGGGATGGTGTCCCTAGCCTCTATTTACCAGGAGCTGGGAATGGGTGACAGGGGATGGATCACTTGATGATTACCTGTTCTGTTCATTCCCTTTGGGGCTCCTGGTATTGGCCACTGTCGGAAGACAGGATACTGGGCTAGATGGACCTTTGCTATGACTCAGTATGGTCGTTCTTATGTTCTTACGTTGAATTTCACTGTGTTGTAATTGTAGGGATCCTGGCCCAAAAAGGAGTGTTGTAGGGGGGTGGGGGTTGCAAGGTTATTGTAGTGGGGATTGCGATACTGCTACCCTTACTTCTGCGCTGCTGCTGGCGGCGGTGCTGCTTTCATAACTGGGCAGTTGGAGAGCAGTGCAGAAATAAGGATGGCATGGATGGTATTATCCTTACTTTTGCACTGCTGTCTGCAGAGCTGGGCCCTCAGTCAACAGCTGCCACTCTCCAGCTACCCAGCTCTGAAGGTAGTGCAGAAATAAGAGTGGCAATACCGCGACCCCTCGGGCCCTAAAATAATTTGGTGTTGGCAGTTCTTGATCACGTCTCCCTCCTGCCAAACTGAGTAGAAGACATGGTGCAATGGGATGATGATGTGGTTCTGCTCCTGCTCCATATTATGGGACAGATTAAGTTTATGCAATGGAGTAGACTATCAGCGAGATGCTGGATGAAATTTGGGCAGAACTCTCTGACACGTCAAAAAGTTCCAGAAATAATAGTGAGATTTTGTCAGGAATCGGAGCCTACAGCACAGCCAGGCTGTGGGTAACCTAATGGATGCAGCTGGCCTATAGTTGTCTGCCTGAGAGGGTACACTGCCTGATTGGTTGGAAGAGTCAGCAGACCGGCTCTTAAGTCCAGCAGCAGTTCAGTGGCTGCTCAAAGCATTCACCCACAGCTGCAATAGTTCCTGCAGCAGCTTGTTCCCAACCTTGCTCCTGCCTTATTCCAGTCTTGCTCCTACCTCTTTCTAACCTTGTTACAGCCTGGCTCCTGTCTTCACCCAGTCTTGCCCCTGCCTTGATTCACTGCAGGTAAGCCAGTTCTGACCTTCAGCTCTGATTCCTGACTCCAACTCTGACCCTTGATTCTGGCCTCTGACTCTTGTTCAGACCCTAGGCTCCAGCTCCTGATTCTGGTTGTCATGCTTTGGCTCTGGCACCTGGCCTCTGACTCCAGCTCTGACCATGGGCTCTGATTTCTGGTTACTGACTCTTGTTCTAACCACTAAGCCTGACTCCTGCTCCAATCACTAGGCACATCTGAACCACGTGCTGGTCACATGACATTTGAGAGGATGGGGCTTCCATCAATGGCACCTATATGCCAATACTTTGCCCACCAAAAGAGGCAAGTCAGTCTGTGAACCAAAAAGGTTACTATTCACTCATTCTGAAAATCTTAGTGGACTATAGAGGGAGATTCAAGAATAAAAATATGGGAAACATTGGAGAGGTTCATTACACCAGGGTGTTGAGGAGATCAGGAGTGTACTTGAAGGGGGAGGAAGGAACTTTATTCCACAGAAACAATATTGTTCTTTGTGGTGTGTCTGTGCCAGCAGTTATTTTGGGGCCCCCGCATACCCGCGTGTAACTTGGCTCATGGAAGGCCCAGGAAAAAGGGAATTCGGTTACAAACACTGGGTTCATCTACAATTACTGTGCTGCAGTGGCTCAGCTACACTGGTGCAGGTGTGCCACCGTAGCACTTAGTGAAGACTCTACCTACACTGACAGAAGAGCTTCTCATGTTGGTGTAGGTACTCCATCTCTCTTAGAAGAAGTAGCTATGTCAATGGGAGAAATGAGAGATATAGCGCTGTCTATACCTGGAGTTCAGTCAGTATAACTGTGTCGCTCAGGGGTGTGGTCTGTAATATAGACTGTGGCTCAGTAGTTGCAGAGTGGTCATGGAGTGCGCGTTTGGTAGACTGAAATCATAAGAACGGCCATACTGGGTCAGACCAAAGGTCTGTCTAGCCCATTATCCTATCTTCTGACAATAGCCAATGCCTGCTTCAGAGGGAATGAACAGAACAGGTAATTATCAAGTGATCCATCCCCTGTCGCCCATTCCCAGCTTCTGGCAAACAAAGGCTAGGGACGCCATCCCTGCCCATCCTGCCTAACAGCCATTAATAGACCTATCCTCCATGAATTTATCTAGTTCTTTTTTGAACCCTATTATAGTCTTGGCCTTCACAACATCCTCTGGCAAAGAGCTCCACAGGTTGACTTTGCGTTGTGTGAAGAAATACTTCCATTTATTTGTTGTAAATAAAACAAAATAAAACAGCTACCTAGTAATTTCATTTGGTGATCCCTAGTTCTTGCATTACATGAAGGTGTAAATAATACTTCCTTATTCACTTTCTCCACACCAGTCATGATTTTATAGACCTATATCCTATCCCCCCTCAGTCGTCACTTTTCCAAACTGAAAAGTCACAGTCTTATTAATCTCTCCTCATATGGCAGATGCTCCATACCCCTAATCATTTTTGTCGCCCTCTTCTGAACCTTTTCCAATTCCAATATATCTTTTTTGAGATGGGGTGACCACATCTCCACGCAGTATTCAAGATGTGGACATATGGATTTATACAGAGGCAATATGATATTTTCTGTCTTATCTATCCCTTTCTTAATGATTCTCAACATTCCGTTAGCTTTTCTGACTGCCGCTGCACATTGAGTGGATGTTTTCAGAGGATTATCCACTGACTCCAAGATCTTTCTTGAGTGGTAACAGCTAATTTAGACCCCATCATTTTATACGTATAGTCAGGATTATGTTTTCCAATGTGCACTACTTTGTATTTATCAACATTGAATTTCATCTGCCATTTTGTTGCCCAGTCACCCAGTTTTGTGAGATCCCTTTGTAACTCTTCACAGTCTGCTTTGGACTTAACTATTATGAGTAGTTTTGTATCATCTGCAAATTTTGCCACCGCACTGTTTACCCCGTTTTCCAGATCATTTACGAATATGTTGAATAGCATTGGTCCCAATACAGGCCTCTGGGGGATACCACTATTTAGTTCTCTCCATTTTGAAAACTGACCATTTATTCCTACCCTTTGTTTCCTCTCTTTTAACCAGTTACCAATCCATGAGAAGACCTTCCTTCTTATCCCATGACAGCTTTCTTTGCTTAAGAGCCTTTGGTGAGGGACCTTGTCAAAGGCTTTCTGAAAATCTAAGTACACTATATCCACTGGATCCCTCTTGTCCACATACTTGTTGACCCCCTCAAAGAATTCTAGTAGATTGGTGAGGCATGATTTCCCCTTACAAAAACCATGTTGACTCTTCCCCAACAAATCATGTTCATCTATGTGTCTGACAATTCTGTTCTTTACTATAGTTTTAACCAGTTTGCCCGGTACTGAAGTCAGGCTTACCAGCCTATAATTGCCGGGGTCACCTCTGGAGCCTTTTTTAAAAATTGGCATCACATTAGCTATCCTCTAGTCATCTGGTACAGAAGCTGAATTAAATTATAGGTTACATACCACAGTTGTTAGTTCTTCAGTTTCACAGTTGAGTTCCTTCAGAACTCTTGGGTGAATACCATCTGGTCCTGGTGACTTATTACTGTTTAGTTTATCAATTTGTTCCAAAACCTCCTCTAATGACACCTCAATCTGGGACAGTTCCTCAGATTTGTCACCTAAAAAGAATGACTCAGGTTTGAGAATCTCCCTCAGATCCTCAGCCATGAAGACTGATGCTAAGAATTCATTTAGTTTCTTCGCAGTGGCCTTATCGTCCTTGAGTGCTCCTTTAGCATCTCGATCGTCCAGTGGCCCCACTGGTTGTTTAGCAGGCTTCCTGCTTCTGATGTACCTAAAAAAATGTTGCTATTACTTTTTGAGTCTTTGGCTAGCTGTTCTTCAAATTCTTTTTTGGCCTTCCTAATTATATTTTTATACTTCACTTGCCAGAGTTTATGCACCTTTCTATTTTCCTCAATAGGATTTACTTCCACTTTTTAAAGGATGCTTCTTTGCCTCTAACTGTTTCTTCAGCTTGCAGGGATTTCAATTTTGGCACTGTACCTTTTAATTTCTGTTTAATTAACTTTCTCACTTTTGTGTAGTTTCCCTTTCTGAAATTAAATACTACCATGTTGGGCTGCTGTGGTGTCTTCCCTGCCACAGGGATGTTAAATTTAATTATATTGTAGTCATTATTACCAAGCGGTTCGGCTCTATTCACCTCTTGGACCAGATCCTGTGCTCCACTTAGGACTAAATCAGGAATAGCCTCTCCCCTTGTGGGTTCCAGGACTAGCTGTTTCAAGAAGCAGTCATTTAAGGTGTCAAGAAACTTTATCTCTGCATCCCATCCTGAGGTGATATGTACCCAGTCAATATGAGGTTAGTTGAAATCCCCCATTATTATTGAGTTTTTTTATTTTTATAGCCTCTCTAATCTCCCTGAGCATTTCACAGTCACTATCACCATCCTGGTCATGTGGCTGGTAGTATATCCCTACTGCTATATTCTTATCATTCAAGCATGGAATTACTATCCGTAGAGATTCTATGGCATTGTTTGGTTCATTTAAGATTTCTACTTCATTTGATTCTATGCTTTCTTTCACATATAGTTTCACTCCCCCACCAGCACGACCTTTTCTTCCAATATATTTTGTACCCTGGTATTACTGTGTCCCACTGATTATCTCATTAGGGCTGCCTACGCACCCATCTAGGTGCCAATGTGGAAAACACCGTTTGTACAGGGCCGCCCAGAGGGGGGGGGGCAAATGGGGCAATTTGCCCCAGGTCCTGCAGAGGCCCCCACGAGAGTTTTTGGCGGCAATTCGGCAGCGAGGGCTTCTTCCACTCCGGGTCTTCGGCGGCAATTCGGTGGCAAGGGCTTCTTCCTCTCCGGGTCTTCGGGGAGGAGCTGTGGGTGTGGGACAGAGAGAAAAGAATTTTCAGTATCATGACACCAGCCAGTTACACCCTTCCAATTCATGTGTTATGAATTGTGGGACCCAATCCCAAACTGGAAAACATCTTGCATTCATCATCCTTAGGAAGAAGGGTCCACACACAAGTCAGGGAAACTATAACATTTATTAAAAGTACTTTGAAACATGTAAGTAAAATATTTTTTAAAAGACGTAAACCAGCAAAACATAATGGGACTGAATCCGTGAACAATGACATGTTAATGTCTCTGCACCTGTATCCTTGCCCTCTCCTCTTTTTACATCAGTAGATTCCTTTCTTTCCTTCCCACTGTATGGCTTCAGTTGTGTAGCATGCAGCCAACAGTTCACTACCCCTTTTCATCTTTTCCCAAACCAGGTTTATGTCGATTTAACCACATCCCTCAGGGGTATTGATTTTCACACCCTGAGCAATGTAGTTATACCGACCTAATTTCCTCAGCCAACTTAGATATCAATATCTCTGCTGCCAAACTTAAACAGTTCTTCTTCTGACAGGCAGTGTTAGCTTCTGTGTTATTCATGTTTTTCTGATTGAACTTACCAGGTATTTCATGCCCCTCCTTTTTTTTTAATTATCAGCATTCTCATTGACATTTACACTTTTAACATTTTAACACTTGCACTACTCCGATTGTCTAGTCCCATCCAAGTTCTGCGGTGTTCTTAGTCTGTGCAAGGCCATGTCTACACTAGAAAATTAGATCGACCTAACTTATGTCGGCATACAGCCACCACAGTAATTACATTGCTTGTCCGTGTCTACACTTTGCTCCTTCTATCAGTGGTGCACATCCTCACCAGGAGTACTTGTATCAATTGTGGGGCTATCAGTGTGGGGCATTGTGGGACAGCTCCTAAAAGCCAGTAATAGTTGACCTAAGAAATGCAGTGTCTAAAATGACACTACGTTGACTTAACTACATCGATCTTGACTCTATGGTGCTTGAGGACGTGGAGTTATTAAATTGGCATAGTGGAGCAGTTACATCAGTGGGAGTGAAATTTAAGTGTAGACACTTCCATAATTAGATGGACATAAACTGCCTTGCATCGATCTAACTCTGTAGTGTAGATCAGACCCAAAACTCCTTTTAACAATGTCACACTCCTTTTTCTGAAATCACTCACCTTTAAACTTTTTACCTTTTTGGCCAGAGTGACAGTTTTCAGCCAATGTATTCTACAGCCTTAAATTATCTCTGTGCCATTTATACTCATTTTTCAGTTTAGCACACTTTGTAACTGTCGGCAAAGCTGTACTCCAGACACAGCCCTTTAAAGACAGCTGCTTTTTGTTGTCTTAAGCAGTCAATAGCCACATGGATCGAATCCCCTCCTCTCTAGGGTAGGGATACTGTTTCTGGGGAGGGGGACCCTCTCCCTCAACCTGGATGCACACATCCATACTCCCACACTCAAAACTTCAAACTTCAAACATAAACTTCAGGAAATAGCACGCATCATTCCAGAACCTCAGCATCTGTCACATGTTCCCTCTAATTTAAAGAATAAACCCCTTTAACTGTAAACACTGCAGTGAGCCATTAGTATGGAAATTTTCTCATTTACCTTGTGATGAATTCCACAGCAAAAGGTTAGCCAAATTCACTTTACAACCCCAGGCTTTCATTCACTCTGCTCCTAAAATTTCCCTACAAGCATCAGCCACAAAGACATGAGTGACAAAAAAGCTGCTCACCATGACATCAAAGGTTTAGCAAGCCAGTGAGTGGTTCCGTGCTCGTCAGTTCAGTCATGGTAGTACACTGTTGTGTGACATCTCCCACCTGGATTCTAGACGTTAAAGAGACAGACATCCACTAATAAGCAAAACTTGCCTACGAATGCCTCCTCTAACTGATGATATGTTGGGGGCATCCCTACCCAGCCAAGGTAATGCAGGTAAGAATCCTGGATGAGTGGGAGACAGCTGAGTATCCCTATTGGGGGATGGAGGAAATGGTTCTAGCCAGCAGACCACTCCCCGTCCCTGAGGTCAGTTCCTGAAGCCTCTCTACCTCATGCAAGGTGATCCATGGGTGCCCATGGCCACTTGCACCCACACCTTCTCCGATAACCAGGGGGTCCTGGACTACCCTCCCTCAGAACTGGGTTTCTGCCACTTTCAAGCCTGAATGCTTTAGCCTCACCCACTGTGTCCTTATTCTTACCCTCCAAGGCATGGAAGAAAGCACATGCCGCTTTTTCAGACAAAGTCTGAACATTAGTACTACCCCATCAAACCCCATTTTAACTGCCCCTTTAACCTCTGCAAGTAGCCCATCTACAACAAGTTGTGGTGGGTAGTCTGGATCATCACAAGAGGGATTATTAGTGAACAGAAAATAAGCAAAGAAAAGTCATTCTTCATATTCTGCAGGGGGTTCCTAAGTTTTCAGCTCCACAGCACCAACAGTGGTGATTGCTGCGTCAGATCTGCCACTGTCCCTGACTCTCTAGCCCTGTGGAATACACAGACAAACCCCAGGGTCCACTTCCTTCTCCAAAATTGTCTCCCAATCTCCTCTAGTCAGATCACAAAATTCAGCCTGCACCCTAATTTTCACTTTAACACTTCCTCTATAACCCTGCTTCTGGGACAAGGATCTATTTCTTTCATTATGGCTGATATCTCCACTGGTGAAAGATTTTTAACCTTCACTTCCCTTCATGTACCACCTTCATGATTGTTTTGGACTGTCACAGTCACCTATGAGCATTTTAGAGTCCAGATTGTTCAAGGAAGGAAAAAATGGATTATAAAAAGGTGGAGCCTCCTGACTATATTAATGCTTTCTCCTCCCAAAAGTTTCACTGTCTGATTAAAAGTGCCTGTCAGTTCTCTATTCTCCAAATGAACTGCTTTTAGCTGTGCTTGCAGAATGCTTTCTGCTCCTTCAGAGACTCACATTCTCACTCAAAGCCTCAGAATTGTAAAACACTGTGCCTGTAACTCAGTGACCTTGTTTCTCAGTTCTTGTATCTTTATATCATATTTGTATATTTAACTTGAGTTTCATATTTTCTGCATTCCAATACTCTTAGGTCACAGGCCCTGGGATATTGGTTGTTAACCCCAATCTACATACTGGCTGGCTTGCCAGAATGTTGGATTAAGATTCACTTCTCTCCCAACAAAACCAACAAGGAGTCCGGTGGCACCTTAAAGACTAACAGATTTATTTGGGCATAAGCTTTCGTATTTAAGGTGCCACGGGACTCCTTGTTGTTTTTGTGGATACAGACTAACACGGCTACCCCCTGATATTTCTCTCCCAACACTGGCCACTGTTGGAATTTGGAAGGCAGGATACTGGGCTAGGTGGACCATTGATCTAACCCAGTATAACCATTCTTATGATCTTACAACATAACTTTGCGGCAGAAGCCTGAAATTTTGATACTTTTCAGCATTCCAGGAACGTGACTGTTAGGCTTTGTCTACACTGGTACTTTCGTCGCTAAAACTGTTGTTGCTCTAGGGTGCACACACACACACACACAAACACCCTGGAATGGCAAAAGTTTTAGCAATGAAAAGCGCCGGTGTGGACAGCGCTTTGTTGGAGGTGGGTCTATTTTGTTGCTGGGAGAGCTCTCTCCCAGCGATAAAGTGCAGCCACACAGCACACCTTACAACGGCGCGACTGCAGTGGCACAGCTCGCTCTTGTAAGGTGTGCAGTGTAGAAATAGCCTTAGACTATCCTTGGTTTTCAGACAACTTTTGCAGCCCACGAGGAAGGAGCAGAGGCTATTACTGGTAAGAAATATGTACTAATGGTTTAAAAAAATTAAAATGTTCATAATGTCTCAATTACCAGTTTGAAATTTCTTCTTTAAAAGCTGGCCAACATTTGGAGAACATGACAGTTTTCAAAGTACCAGAATGGAAAAGAGAGGTGGCTTTCCAGTCTTGTGGAGAGATCTGGCAATCTATGCCAGAGAGGTTTCTGCTAATGTTCATACTTCTACATATTGCTGAATGGAGAGGTCTGGTCAGCTGTGAAGGTGGACCAAGCAGCTTTGCACTGCTGTTGAACCTCAAGCCCCAGATGGAGTTTCTGCTACACCAGAAATTTGCTGAAATATGCTTACACGACTGGAAATCAATTTGACTAGAAATTGACTATATTCTCAGCTGTCATATGGAATCAATATATTTGAAAATGTAGAAAAACATCCAAAAATATTTAAAACATTTAAATTGGTATTCTATTGTTTAACAGTGTGATTAAAAGTGAGATTAATTGTGATTTATTTTTTTATCGCCATTAATTTTTTTATTTAATCGTGTGAGTTAACTGTGATTAATCGACAGCCTTAATTTACCATATCACTCAAAGAAGCTATTGTAAGATTTCTTGGCATTAAATGAACAAAATCTGCAATGGCAACAACAATCTAGAATGTATGAGTGTATTATCTTATAAGGTCCATTGTTTCAGTTTGTTTATATGTTAGTGTAAAGGAGGTTGTATAAACATCGATTTTGGATTAAATGAAAGTAAGTTGTACAATGTTTTACATGATACACAGTCATGTTTGCATAGCAGTGTTATCTTTACAGGAATCTCTATTCTAGGAATCCTTTGCAATCTTTAGTAGGCACCCACTTGTAATACTCAAACTACAGAATCTTGGTGGGTTGTGTTTCTGTGCTTTAGTCAAATACTGTTTTTCTCCTTGGCCTCAGTCCTGTTTCCAAACTAGGAAATGGTTAGCATCTCTTTCCGTCACCCACAATGGTGATTGTTTTTCTTTCAATATGTGGCTTTGTTAAGGGTATACATGGAGCCAAGAAAATGGCTTAGCTTGGCTCGTGCTCCTTAGCATGCACAGATTTTTTAGAAAAGCCATGCTGGGTAAGTCAGCAAACTGGTGAGGGTTGTAAGATGTAATATGCTGTCTTATTTAAGCACAGTAGAAGTATACAAATTGCTCTTTATTACAACTAAAAATAACACTTGGACTAATAGTTTTACGTATTAAGTCAGTAAATCATTAGGATAAATTGGAAATCAGCAAAAGAATTAGTGGTGTCAATCAGCTCCAAAATTCTGCATTATGAAGAACATTGGCAATGTAGTCTAGTGGACTGAGCACATTGCTGGGAGTCAGAAGACCAGAGCCCTATTTCCAACATTCCCACTGACTCATTCTGGGACACTGGACAAGTGACTTAAACCTACATTTTCAAAAATGGTCTCTAATTTTGGGTGCCTCAATTTTTGACTATCCAGCTTTACACACCTACAGCTTTATTTTCAAAGGTGCTGAGCATCTGTAGCTCCCATTGACATCAATCCCGGGCCCTAGGTATCTAAATCTGGGACCCAAAACCCAAGAAGAGCAAACTTAAAAGCCAATTTTGAAAATGTGGGCCTCAACTTTCCTGTGCTTTAGCTATCTCCTCTGTGAAATGGGGATTAAATGTTTTTATCCACTTCTGTAAAGCACCTTGAGATCTACAGATTAAAAAGTTCTATGTGACAAGTATTATTATTATTATATCTCACTGATCATGATGAAAAGTTTAATTATTACCCAAAAGACTATCAAAATTTCACAATGTAGTCATTCTAACCAGAAATAGCTCAATTACATATTTAATAGTGCTTGACACTTATATAGCATTTTAATGTTTGTATAGTGATTTCAAAATGTAATTAACCAACCATTATTATCTCTGTTTTACAAAAGGAGAAAATGAGACTCAGAGAGGCTAAATTATTTCCACAAGACCACACAGATTCAGGAGCAGATTCATGACTAGAATCCAGTTCTTATACAATGCTCCCTGCTCTACCCACTAAATCAGCAGTGCTCAAACTGTGGTGGCCTACAGACAGAGGTTGGTCACATGGTGCTAATTCTCTTTCTTGTGTCCAGCTGCTAAACCACATTAAAAGGAGGCTAAAAATACATCCCTAATAATACCTTTCCTTTCCCCATAGGCAACTGCTGTAGTTGCTGCAAGGATTTTATGAAATCATGAATATGAGGGGAGGTGATCTGCTCCATTATCAGTCGGTGCTGATATGATCCACAAGATTCTTTCTGTGAAAGTCAGAGAACCTTTGCACTAGATATTGCTGGTACTCCAGTAAAATCTGATTTTGACTTGACTGTTTTAAATTTATTTCTTCAGTTTGCTGAATATCAAATGCTACTGGTTAATTTTCTCAATTTAAATTCCAAAAGAAGTAGGACTAAGACAGCAGATGAAAGGATTTATAACGCCATGTACAATGGGTTATATCTGTAAAACTGACTCAAGTATTTAAGTATTGCAATTGAACCAACACGATTTATAGTATTGCCCTGAAACTGATAAGCACTTGAAAGCTAGTAGGTAGAAACAGTACACACACAGTGCGTACCCAAGGTTACCATTTGTGACACTGTCAGCATGTTGTGATGCATTATGATGACACTGGGTCACATCACATTAAAATATAATTATGTTGCAGTTCAGCATTGTGATGTGATGGCTCTGAGCCCTGGAATTTTATTTTGGAACCTGTGGATGTCCTGCAAGCATTGCTTGAGGGATGCAAAACCACATCAATAAGTTTAGTGCTGTCCAATAAAAAGCTAGAAGTGGCAATATGCCAATTGACTCAGCTCATTCACCAACACAACTGCGGTTTATTGGCTGATATTAACAAGGCCCCCAAGTCATGCCATTGTTCAACTTCGGATACAGTAATAAATAAGAGCAGTTAGGCCTATGATGTCAAGTATCAGGGGGGTAGCCGTGTTAGTCTGTATCCACAAAAACAACCAGGAGTGCAGTGGCACCTTAAAGACTAACAGATTTATTTGGGCATAAGCTTTCATGAGTAAAAAACCCACATCTTCAGATGCATCTGAAGAAGTGGGTTTTTTACCCAGGAAAGCTTAGGCCTATGAGTATCTTTACTGAGTCTTTTACTTGAGCGTATTAGATTTCATGAAAACTTGAGGAATATTCAGTAAGAACAGAAACACAGGGTGGCCAAATAAGCCAATGCAAGGCATCCATTTCTTGGAGAAAAAAAATACAGGTGTCAGTTGCACCACTGTAGTGCTTCAGCGTAGAAACTCACTACAGTGAGGGAGAAGTGCTCCTGTCGCTGTTGTTAATCCACCTCCTCAAGAGGTGGTAAATGGTTTGACAGACGAATTCTTCCATTAACCTAATGCTGTCTACAGGGGGGTTAGGTCGGCTTAACTATGGGTATGTCTACACTTGCAGAGTTTTTGCGCTGTAAGTTTCATCGGTGATAGGGAACCGGTGAAAGAAAAGTGCTCTTTTGTGTACTCACTTAATTCCTCAGGCGTCAGAGAGTGTTTACACTAGCAGCACTTCCATCGCGGATGAGAGCAGCGCTGTAGGACAGCTATCCCACAGTGCAGCTCTCTCGATAGGTCTTGTGGAAAGGGAGGGTGAGCTGAAGGCATTCTGGGTCCCTGCTCAGTGCCCCGTGCTGCCCTGCTTCCTGTCCCAGCAGCCCCATTACTTCCTTGTTTCTTTTGGGGATTTTTTTTTTAAAACCCCCTGCTGTCTGGCTGCTTCCTCTGCCATATCTACAAGCAAAGGGAAAGGAAGTTTCAAACTTCCCGGGGTTTACAGGGGGAGGGGTGGACGTCCGTTTACCTGGCGTCAGACCAGCAGCGATGCTGGCCAGAGTGGTCACTTTTGGAACTGTGGGATATCCTTCGGAGGCCAAAAGGTGTTTACGCTGGTAGAACGTGTCTTCACTTTCACAACAGTGCAAAAAGAACAGTGGGAAGAGCTATATGCCTCTCGTGAGGGTGGTTTTCTTGTAGACGCTCCCGCGGTTTTAGCGCAAAAAAGGGACATTTTGCGCTTTAAATGGTAAGTGTAGACATAGCCTCTGTAGGATGTGGTGTGGATTTTTCACACCAGAGTGACCTAGCTGGGTTGACTTAACTTTTTAGTGCAGACCCGCCCTAGTATCTTCCTTGAAAACGTATCCAACCGCACAGGTTCTCACATTCTTTCAAGTGTGGACCACGTTATAACAGGCAGGCATTTTCTTGTAGATTTATCTCCCCTCCCATTTTCAGTCACATCCTTGTGGCAACTACAGCAGTTGTTTCCCTAGAAAAGTACCAGTACAAAGGTGTCATGTATTTTTTAGCAGCTGGAAGTAAAAAGGAGAAACCAGCCCAGTGGGTTTAGCCAGCTTCCTGCTGACCACCCCCAATACTCTGTAGCACACCAATCTGTGAACTTCTGCCCTGGATTGGGCTGGGCTGGGTAGGCAGAAGACCCCTCAAGGTACCCGGGAAGATAGGAAACTACTTTTGGGGAAGTAGGCCCCTCAATATGGGTAGAAGGGCACGAAACCCTGCCCTATCCTCATAGGGATAGGAGACACCCTCAGCACAGGATGACGCCTCCTAAGGATTAAACCCCTCTCCGTGTGGGTGGGAGCCAGGAGGCTCCCCCAGGGGAGAATAAACCCCCCGAACACACCAAAGAATGGGAGACAGGGGAGACCCCTCCTGAGGGGGCCGGAAGGCAGAGTCCCCCGCTGAGGAGTCTCCCCCCCCCCGGGTGCGTGTGCCCTCTCGGCGTGGGGGAGGGGGTAGGGAAGCCCGTTGTGAGTATACGGCGTGCGGGGGGCCCGGGGGGGGGTTCGCGTGACCCCGCGGGGGTGACCCCGCTCGGTGGCTGCTGTCCCATGGTGCCCCGCGGAGGGCGGGCGAGCGGGGCGGCCCCATGGCCCGCGATCCCAGCATGCCGTTCGGCCAGGGAGCAGCAGCAGCAGGCGGAGCCGCCGCCGTCTCCTCCTTCACTGTGAGACAGCAGCAGTAGCAGCAGCAGCTTGAGGAGAGCGAGTGAGGAGCCGCCGCCGCCCCTGCCCTGCGCCGCTGCCCGGCCGGCCATGCCCTCTCGGGCAAGGTAATGAGCCGCAGAGCCCCGGGGTCTCGGCTGAGCGGTATCGGCACCAGGCAGCACTATCACCCGCGGAGCTGGAATGACTGGCAACCCAGGTGGGTTGGGCTCGGGCAGGGGGAGGCGCGGCCTAGGCGGCCTCCGGGGCCATGGGGGGGTGCCTGGCCTGGCCTGTTCCCGCTGTGCAGGGGCCTCTGGAGATTGGGAGGAGGGAAGGTGTGTGGGAGAGGAGAACCCCCCGGCTTTCTACGTAGGCAGGCCCAGCTTCCTGAGTGCTGGGGCCTAGAGGGAAATGGGGAGGGGGGAGTGACCCATCCCCTGATTATTGGGGCCTAGAGGGAGGGGGGGGGTGACCCAGTCCCTGTCCCTGTCCCTGACTATTAGACCTAGAGGGAGATATGGGGGGAGGTGTGAGTGACCCAGTCCCTGACTATTGGGGCCTACACACTCAGGCTTGGGGTGTGTGGGGGGTGAACGGCCACTGCCTCTCTAATGTGGCCTAGTCAGATGGGGAACGAAACGCCAGGACGCCTCTGATATAAAGGATCCAGACTTTGCTGGGTACTGGAAAGAGCTGGGGTAGGACGTGTGGACAGTGGAGGGGTATTTCCTGCTATATAAGCAATTCCTTATCTGTTGGTGGCTAGAGAAACAAAATGTTTCTGTATCACACAACATGTAACTTCTTAGAATCCTAGTTTGGTTGGGTTTATGTTGATTTAGCCCAGCCTCTCCTTCCCCTTTCAGGGTTTTGACCTAGGTGATTTATAGTTTATGATGATTTTAAGACATTTCAGTTCAGCTGCTGCTGGCACCCCACACAGTATTGTAAGTAGCAACTTTGTTGCTCAGTGATTTCTTTTATACTAGGAGACACTTTCCTTTAGTGGTAAACAGACGTTTTGAGTTGCTTATATTGAAACAGAATTTACGGGAACCTTCAGTAAGTGCATTTTTGTTCTTTGTGTTTTTTAATTGGAAATTACTTGAAGGAGAATAGAGGCTGCAAACATACTGGAGGTCTTTCAAGGGCTTAAAAAAAAGCACACACAATGTATATATAAATTTTGTTCTTTAATCAGGAAAAGTAGTCCAGAGTTGCAGGTAAACTAATAGGATTTTTGTATGTGATGTGTTGCAGTTATTACATTTCAATAACTGAAAGTGTATTTTGCATCTGAATTATTCCCAACACGTATCACCCGTGTAGTTGCTAAACTGCTTTAGTTTCTTGATTTAGTATCTTGATTATCACTTCAAAAGTTTTTTTCCTCTTACTTAATTGGCCTCTTAGAGTTGGTAAGACATCTCCCACCTTTTCATGCTCTCTGTGTGTGAAAGCTTATCCTCAAATAAATTTGTTAGTCTCTAATGTGCCACAAGTACTGCTGTTCTTTTTAGTTTACTGTATTAATTTTTAAAGTTGTTTTTGTGAAACTGTTGTAATTTGGCCTGAAGTATCTAAGTCCTTCGACTTCATTATTGTTTCTATGTTGAACTTCTTTGGCTTTGTTTGAACGTTACTAAAACTTAAGTTGACAGAGCAAGGGACTGCAGTTCTGAAGTTTGCTGTCAGTATCACGTAGTTTCTTAAATTGATGGGATTGTCATTGGAATGGGGAGATTGAATGGATGTGGAAGTGGATCCTGCTATTGTATGGGTGGAACGCTAGTTTCATATGTGTGAAAGAAACAAAAGTTCATTTTGACTAAGTAGTCAGCACTCCACATGTTAGGGATGTTAAGTATGCAATAAGCATGCAATATTTAAATGATCACATGGTCACACCTCACTAAATTCTGCTCTTTAGTTGTTGAGGTGTAGTAAATTGCAAGTTTAAAAGTTAGAAATTTGCAAGCCATCATATTGATGTCCTGTTGTGGCATCCTATTTCGTCAGTAACAATGGAGGACTTCCAATGGCCTACAGTCTGGTACCTCCCTTATTCCCTAAATGATTACCTGCAGAGGAGTCCTGGACTCCATACTTGAAGTCAAATACTTTTAAGCTCTTGACCCAGAGTTTCCCCCTAAAAGAAAGGGTTAGATGTAGTTTGTGTCCCTGCTGATATGGTGACAGCTGTGATAACGGCTTCCTGATAGGACATATTAATTTGCCACAAGACCCATCTTTCTTTCAGCATAGAAAATGTGCTTTACAGATGCTGAAGCCCTGTCTATACTAGGAAATTGACTTACTGAAAACCATTGAAGTGGAGGAGGCGAAAATGGTTTAACTGTTGGCACAGTAAGAACAAAACTGTATTCAGCAGTATTACAGAAAGTGTGACTGAGAGGAGATGAACCATTGTCACTGACAAGTTAGTTTCCCAATGTGACTGGGGCCTGGTCCTCTGCATCCAGAGGATCATGAAATTGGAGCATTTGTAAAGGAATAAGTGAGATCTGTAGTTGTCCTTGGGAGCAACCTCAACCTACAGCAATTCGCTTTACCCCTTAGTTTATCTCCCAGGCACCCCAAAGAGTATAAAAATGTACACAATGAGAGTTGTGAGATAATTCTACATATGTATGAAGTCTAAAAATGTTACCATAATACAAAGATCACTTTGACCGTATGAATCAATATACGGTTGTTTAGTTGAGCCTTCAACAAGAAAAAAAATCTTTGCAAAGGTATATTGTCAGCTAATTAAAAAATTCTGATAGAGCTCCCTTAAATAGTATGTTCTGATATTTTTTTTTTAATTTAAAAGTAACTGTGAATTTTTTTGTTTCCTTGTTTTATGTTTAGAATGAACTTTTGGATAACAATTATAACAACACAAAACATGCTCAGACTTTTTCTTTTTCCTTCTGTGTATACACCTGTCTGTTGTTTACTACCTGTTCAGTTCTAGCTCTGTTGCTGCTGGTTAGTGGTAAATAGCTTCTTGCAGGGGCAGAGGAAGGTTGTATGCAGGCACCAAAATTTCAAAAATTCTATCAAATTTCCAATGCAAGAAAAAAGAAAATAAAACTTTTTTCACTAATCTTTCATGGCCGATAGTATGTACAAAACTTTCAAATGGAAATACTATTTTTTTAAGTTGACTGTATCCCTTTAATTAGGATATTGTGTTTTGAAGTTTAATGATCTGTAAACGTGATAAATGAGATGAAATCTGAACTATAGCATCAGAATCAGAACCTCCTGAACCTTGAGGTGTGAAAAATCTGATTCTGAATTTTGCAGCTCAGATCCATCTCTAATAAAGTCTAGTTGGTGAAGCAGAATTTGAATTTCGTGTCCATGTGAATGCGGCAATACCTGTCAGATGTGTGTGGGCTGGTTTACACACAGTTTTTGTAATGCTGTATATTGGACAGTAATAAGCTATATGATATACTATAAGCTCCTTTATTCCTGAATAACTGCATCCACACTAGGGGGGTTGTACCAGTTTAACTATATCTGTTTCTAAATGGATATAGCTAACTGTGTATGGACAAGACCTGAGTGTATGTGGCAGAATTTTGATCAGGAGACTTGATCACATTTAGACCCTCAATTGCTGCCTTTCTGAACTTCCAGGCCTCTGCCTCCTTAGTTTTCCTTACAAGTGTCCACTTCCTTTGGCTTTTGGAAAAAAAATTAAAAATTCATATCACTGTGGCGTTCCTGCTAGTTTGTCTGCTATTAATCTTTAGCATTGGGCTGAATTAACTGTGCAACACACAGTACTTCTTCACACTCACAGGAAAGCAGGCTTTGTGCAACACAGAAGCATTAAGCAAACTGATGTCTACTGATGCAGCTTAATGGTAAGGACTAGAACCATGGTTTTAACATTCACGTTTTCAGGCCATGGTGAGACAGGGTAGATGGATTTTAAATAGCCTGCTCCTGTAACCAGGAGTTACTTCTGGAATAACTGAACTTCTCTTTATGAACAGAAAAAGACACAAACAATACGGTAGCTGAGGATGTATATGGAGAAGTAAGAAACAAAAGCTCTGACTGGTAAAAGTTCCAAAACTACTCTGATAGATACAAGTTCAATCCTGGAATTTAATTCTTGAAAATGGAAGTTATCCTTCTCATGCAATGTAAGTTAGTGTTCTGAATTATTATTATTCGTTTGCATTACCATGGCACCTAGAACCCCTGGTCATGAATTAGGAGCTACTTGTGGTAGGTGCTGTACAAATACAGAACAAAAACATGGTCCCTGCCCTCAAATTGATTATAGTCTAAGTATTAGGCCTGAGCTACATTAGAAAATTGTGGATCAGAAAATCCACGCCCTTGAGTGCTGTAGTTAAGTTGACCTAAACCCTAGTGTAGACATGATTGAGATGAGACCCCATAAGAGTTTTAGCTGTGTGAATGGATAGACAAGTCTGTATCTTAGATGTTATACAGAAAGAATCGGCAAGATTTATACATAGACTTGATGTGAGGACCTAGAGAGAGATCCAAGATGATAATGACACGCAGGTTACAGGCAGGAAGGTGGTGTCGTCCACTGTGAGTGAGAAAGGGGGTAGTGGGGAGGGTTTGGTGGAAAAGATTAACAGCTCTGCTTTAGCTGTATTCAGCTTGAGCTGACAGACAGTCACAAAGACATGTCAGAAGGAGACCTATCTGGCGAGAAGAGGTAGATCTGTGAGCATAGAGATAGTAGTTCAATTTGTCTTTGTGGATGATATTCCCCAGAGATAAGGTGTAGAGAGAGAAGAGAAGGGGCCACATACAGAGCCCTGTGGAACCCCCACAGAAAGTTGGAAGGGTGATGGAGAGGATGTGCCAAAAGACATGCTGAAGTACCAGTTACGGAGGTAGGAGGAGAACCAGGAAAGGACAGAAGCATGAAAGGCAAGGGTGCACAAGGTTTCAAGAAAAGCATGGTTGACTGTGTTGAAGATGGCTGACAGGTCAAGAAGGATGAGGATGGAATACTGGTTCTAAACTTTGATTAGGTAGAGGTCGTTAGAGATTTTGGTGAGAGGGATTTCAGTGGATTGCGAGGGACAGAAGCCAGATTAGAGAGGGTCAAGGATGGAATTGGAGAAAAGAAAACAATTGTAACCAGCGTGTTCAATGAATTTACAGATGGGTGGAAGAAGGGGTTGGAGAAGTAAGTGGGGTCAAGCTTTTTTTTTTTTAAAGTAATTAATTAATTTATTTTTTAAAAGAAAGACTAAAGCAGTGGCTCTCAACCTTTCCAGACTACTATACCCCTTTCAGGAATCTGATTTGCCTTGCATACTCCCCAGTTTCACCTCACTTAGAAACTACTTGCTTACAAAAACAGACACAAAAATACAAAAATATCAGCTTATATTACTGACAAATTGCTTGCTTGCTTTCTCATTTTTACCATTTAATTATAAAATAAATCAATTGGAATATAAGTATTGTGCTTATATTTCAGTGTATAGTATACAGAGCAGTATAAACAAGTCATTGTCTGTATGGAATTTTAGTTTGTGCTGACTTCGCTAGTGCTTTTTATGTAGCCTGTTGTAAAACTAGGCAAATCTCTAGAAGAGTTGGTGTACCCCAGGATGGCATGGGATGGGGTCACTGAGGCAAGTGGAGGGATTAGAGGAGAAGATTCGGACAAGAAACTTCTATGTCTCTGACAGGAGAGAGCTATAGGAGGGGATTAGGAAAGGAAGGAAACTAGGGGAGAGGGAAAGTTGTCATATTTTGCCCATGTTGTCAACTTTTTCTTGTACAAGTTCATCCTGTGCAGAGAGAGAAATTAAGGCAGGAGGCAGGGAGGGTTTGAGGATTGAGGCTGGGATGGAGTACATGACATTCAGTTAAGCTGGAGAAGTAGAGTTGTTTAGGAAGATGGCAGAAGTGAAGGAGGAGAGATTGGATTCTTGATCACAGGCTTTTTGCCAGAGATGCTCTGCTGTGTGGGAGCAGAAGGAAGTGAATGTTGTGACTGAGCCAAGGTTGCAGATTGACAGGATGGGTCTTGCAAAAGAGTCAAGGTGTGTGGAGGGGAATGAACCATGGAGAATCATCCACCCTATCAGTGGATAAAAAGGGAGGTGAGGACTGAGAGCAGATGAGAAGTTATCAACCTTGATAGACTGGAAGTCACAGAATATTCTGAGTGTTTCAGTGTTGTATGTAGCAAAGAATTAAAGCATATTATAGTTAATCAGCATCTCCTATTTGATAAGTCGTTCTGTAGGTTTCATGTAATGTTAATGGAGCAGTTTTTTATGCAACCCATAAACCTTAGTTTTTCTGCAAGTTAAAAGTTCTTGTGTGTCACTTTCAGTTTCTTTTCAAGTGTGGCACATGGATTTCAAAACTTTTTGTTCTAATATACAGTGCTTTTTTGCTAATTATGTCAAGGATTCAAACTTGTATAGAGATAATGTAAGCATGTAGTGTAGTATACAGAGAGTTACCTGCACAAGTCCATTTACTGTGTGCTCTATTGCCTTTTTGGTGCTAGCTTGTACTGAAAAGATAACTTACTGAGGTAACAACTGATAGTTGTGGTTCATGTTGCCAACAGAGATACTGCAAAATTCTAGTAGAATGCTAGAAGCACAGAAACCCCCCCCCTTTTTTTTTTTAATATTGCAGTGTATCAGACTCCTATTCCACTCAGAACGAAGAGATTATAACGAGCCCAAAGATACTTTTTTCAAATTCAAGCAGTTTTACTGGGGATTGTGTTTTAATTTTATATGACAAGAAAGAGCAATAGGCTTGATGTGTAAAATGAAGGTAAAGGGAAACGAGGTAGCAGTGATCACATTAGTAAAATTACGGTGAGAGAGTATGAATATGCTTCATATGATGAATATTTACCTATAATGACTCATGCGCCACACTTTGCTGCTGGCCTCCTTGAAGTGTGGTGTGTGTGTGTTTTTTTTTTTAACAAGTATTCTATTTCTGTCTTTGTTTTTTTGAATCAGTTTCAGTAGTTTTTCCCAAAAGCCATGCTTTTCTAACCTTGAAATCAGTCAGTTCAGTTGTTCACTGAATGCTTTACAGAAATCTGGGTGACTGACATGTAATATTTCATCCTTGTTGGCCACATTAGTACTGTTATCTAAGCATTCATGAAAACTGTTGTGAATAATTTTCGTCATCAATCTTACTAGTCTTTAAAGGTGACCTGCAATGGATTTTTAAGTATTTATACATTATTAATTCTTTATAAAAGTGACCTGTAAGATAATGTGAGTGGGGGAAGAAGATGTTGTTTTTTGTTCCTTTTTAATAATCTGGTAAATAACTAAAATATCAATCTTGTGTTTTTCTGGTTTTGCTGGAAGACCTCTTCCAGGTCTCAGAGCAAATGGACTGTGATCTCTCATGTCTTGACTGAATGGTCAGTGGAGTTAAATTTTCTAATAGAGATATCCTTTCTTCAGAATGTTCTGTGATCATCCCTGCTGCTACAGCTAGCAGTCCAAATCACTTTTGAGATCTTATTGTGCTAGACACTACAAATACAGAAGTAGACATTGTCTTCTTGTCATGGGAGGATTCTTTAACCACAACATTTCTAATTGTATTTAAATAGGCATCAACAAACACCATTTTAAACTTTCTGACTAAAAATCCCTTTTTCTTTCAGTTGCTTAGGTTTGTCTTTTGACTTCTGTGAAATAAAAATTGGGGGAGAAAGGGATAATTTTTCCTTCCCATTTTCCTTAAAATATGGGGGTTGGTGGAATAGCAGTGGAAGTTTTCTCCCATTTTTCAGATGCATGGACTTCTGTTTCAGGAAGTGGGAGCTTGCTTTCAACAGATCAAAGCCTGCCAACCCCCCCAATCTCCCCCCCCCCCCACCTCTTTTAACTGGATTTCGGTGCTAATTTCTTTCTCTGTATTTTGGAGAAAGGAGAGCAGTTCTGTGACCCACTGGGATTTATTTTAAATTCTAGAAATGTACCTCAACTTCAACATATTTTCAAATTCATATATTCCCTCAAGGTAAAATACACTACCTGATGGATATATAACTCCTCTGCTCCTTCAGTGTTTCCATCTTGAATTGTCAACATGTAGATATTATCAAAAAGGTCAGTTACTATTGTCACCTCATCTGTTATCCGTACTCCTTTCTACCCTTCATTTGTGTCTTGTTGACCCCAAGCAGTTTGGCGGACCACCCTGTCCTCTAGCACAGTAGTGGTTTTGTCATTTTTGTTGGCACAGTGTGAAACTGACCAGGATCACATAAACCTAGTGCTGGCACCATTGTGGGTGGGTAGTTATAGAGGATTGAGTTTGAATGGCAGTATGCCAGAGGGGTGTGAAGAATATTAAGCATTGATAGTCTCTTGGCTAATTCAAACCAATGAACATGCTACATGTTCAGTCAGTCATTCACCTGTGCTGTTGCAGGTTGTAAAATCTCTGCTAAGAGTGAATATTTTAATAATTCATTTCCTCTGGACAGAATGCCTACCTTGCAGGGTGGGTACAAATCTGACTTAACCCCCCCCTGCCCCCCACTAAAAACAAATATATATTTTTTCTTTTAAAAAGTAAGTCTGCTTAAATTGAACTCTGAATTTAGTCCCAAATCTGTTTTAGGCCTAAATTTATTATAATCTCTCAAAACATTCAAATAGAAAATAAGTAGGCTGAATCCATGAGCCTCTATGACAAACTATGTTAAAGGCTGCTTTTCTAAATAAAAAAAGAATCAGGGGAAAAAATCTAACTTGGTGTCAAGCTTTATGAATGTGGCACAATAGGTCATGTACTGTATTAAGGGCTTGTTTTGTTTAAAACCATTTATATGCTATTTTGTGTATTTAAATTCCAGTTACCGTTCTAATGCATCCGGACACAAATCATGAGCAGAAAGTTCATTATCTAGTAAATAAGCAATATATTCACCATTTTCTAATATATTAAAAATGTACAATTAATAAGAATCTGAAAATATTAAACTTTTAATAGTTGTTTAAATAAAGGCTATAGTTTAAGGTTACGTTTTAGTCAAGGGCATTTTTAGCAAAAGTCATGGACAGGTCACGGTCCGTAAACAAAAATTCATTGTACTATATATCCCTAACTAAAACTTGGGCCGGGCACCGCGGGGGTGGGGTGGGGGGACATGGGCTGGGACACAGCGGGTGCTGTGAGGGGGCGGGCAGGGCCGGGGATCTAGGGGGGGGGGGGATCCAGGAGCGCAGTTGGTGCTGGGGTGGACCGGGCGGCAGCAGCGCATGGCCTGGCACCCCACTGGTGCTGGGGGACGGGGGTTGGAGGGACTGGCAGGCTCTCTACCTGGCTCTGCGCAGCTCCCTGGAAGCGGCCGTCATGTCCCTGCAGCTCCTACGGGAAAGGAAGTTCAGGGGAGCTCCGTGCGCTGTCCCCGCCATGAACTCTGGCTCTGCAGCTCCCATTGGCTGGGAACTACAGCCAATGGGAGCTGCGGGGGCGGTGCCTGCAAGCAGGGGCAGTGTGCAGAGCCCTCTGGTCCCTCCACCTAGGAGCTGCAGGGACATGCTGGCTGCTTCTGGAGAGCCCCCCACCTCCCCAGAGGTAAACACTGCTCTACACCCCAACCCCCTGACCTGGCCCTGAGCCCGCTCGCACACCCAGACTGCTGTTGCTGCTGGTCCAGGGGCTGCCTGAGTGCTTGGGCAACCCCTGAGCTAGCCGCACTGGCCACTGCAAAAGTCACGGAGGTCATGGAAAGTCACGGAATCTGTGACCTCTGTGACACACATGCAGCCTTAGTTATAGTGCAAAAAGATGTACCAGATCTAGTGTAATGGCTCTATTTAGTTGTAAATCAACATGTTTTAATGGTTATATCAACCAGTCAGAATGCACCTTTCTTTAGAAAATAACTGAAGTACAAATGGAAAAGTTGCTTAAAATTGATGATTTAAATTGAGGCCTTCCGGTTGGAGATTTAAATCAATCCACCCTGCTACTTTGGGCACGTAAGTACTGGGATTTGTCTGCATGGAACACTTGACCAGCAAGGCTATTCCAGAATAACTAATCTGCTATAAAATCACTTTTATTCCAGAGTATTGTCCACAGAGGGCAGTTATTCTAGGACAGCTAAATTATAGTAGAATAGTTAATCTGGAGTGGCCATGCCAGTGAATTTCCTCTGTGTAGACAAGACCATAGAAATCTTAAACCCTTCTGGCTGTCCTAAAAATGTATAAGTGTTATCGCCACTCAACTATGATGACAGGTTATTTTTACTGACTTGGAACTATAATCAATATATTCATCTAGGAGGGAAAAAACAAATCTATTTGTAAGGTCACTGACCCTCTGATCCTTCACAGGATGATGTATTCCTTCAATCAGAAATTGTGCAGTCAGGACATAATGACTATTTTTGACAGGCAATGAAATGAACTCCTTTTCCAAAGAGATTTCTGCCTGTCTCCTTACTTGTGTGTTAGAACATGAGTACAGTAACTTTTGCGAACATACAGTGACTATTTGAATGTTTTAATAAACTGGACTGCTCTTTTTTTCGATAGGTGGGGAAAGAGAATTCAGAATGTTGCTTTGTGAATGTGAGCTTCCCAATATAAAAGTGCAGCACAAAAACAATCACTCTATGGGCAAGAAAATTTCTCAGTAGGCAATTATGCTGATTTGTTTCTCTTCTGTTACCTGATAGTGCATCTTCTATCCATAATACTCTGTGTTCTTTGTCTATTCTCTAGTCATGAGTTTATCATATAGAAACAAAAACTTAAACGTATTTAATTGGCACTGCCCTGTGGAAGTACATCATACACCTTATGGATAGTTATGGTTATCCACCTTCATTGGGTTGCTCACTTCTCATTCCAACTGCACAATTTTTATTCTGATATCTCATCTTGTATTTGTGACTGAGCTGGTCTACTGGCACCACTGCATAATGGTTTGGTCAGCACACTCTGTGTGTGTGTGTGTGTGTGTGTGTGTGTGTGTGTGTGTTCTCTTATGAGGTCATGTCAAAATATGTGACTGATGTAAAATCGGCATTCCACAAGACTTTATGAGACGGCATGTTATGTTCATTACTCAAACTTATCTGCCTGGCACAGTCTAGTCAAAATAGAAATATTACTTTATGAACAAGAAAAGTGCCATCTTAAAATACAGGCAGGAGTTTAGAAAGGCAAGAATACAAGTTTTGTATATCTAATTTGTTTGATGGCACAGTTGTATTGCATCATAAAAGAGGAAATGGGGAGACAGGTCAAGGAAATATACCTTTTAAATGCAAGTCACTGAAAAGGTTCTGTATTTGTAAGTATCTATATAAAGTGTGTTATGGTTTTAAAGTGGGTAAAATAGTTTAGCACTCTCTCCAAAATACATGTACTCTAATATAGAAAGAAGCTTTTAAACTTTGAATGATTGAAAATAGGTTTATTTTTGATTTTCTTCTTGGTGTTTACCAGTAATTGTACAAACATATTTGGATAAGCATGCACAAGCCATGATTTCAGCAGTCATCTTGCTGTTTGTTCCTTCAGTGAAATATAGAGGCTGAATTTCCATAGTGACATATTATGATGTCACACATGGAACTCTGATAAGATCAAATCAAAAAGAAAATAGGGGCTGTGTGACTGTTACGTAAACACACATTTTTGAATAAATAACAAGGTAATACTGAAATGACTGCTAAGAAAATTATTTTTTGCATAAATTTTCTTATTCCAAGCTTGCTTCAGTGTGAGAGTCCATCTTCAAAGCACGACCGGTCATAGTTGAATCATTAAGTCTTTTCTCAGGAAACCAATAACTTGTATTGAAGTGGCCCTTTTGTGCCTGCTGAGAGAGGATCAGAAATTGATGGTTGTTTGAAATGAGCATGTTGATTGCAAAGGAGAGGCGCAGACTTTTTAAAAGAGATGATAATGCCCGCTTGAGAAAGATGCGTGGGGGCAAAACAGCTTTTTTATTTAAACAAAATGCCACTCTTCCTTCTGCAGCTGATGGGCTGTTATGCCAGGCTGCCCAGCATCTCTTGAGTCTGTTAGTTTGCAAGACTCTGCTCCCAAACACAGAACCACACTAGTACATAATACTTCTCAAAGCATTACTTCTCAAAGGCTTGTAGAGCATGTAGGCTTCACCACAATGAAAAGATTCTAAAACACCTTTAAAAAGAAGGCAACATTTCAGGAAGTGAGGTTAGTCAAGAACATGTGCAATTCTCAGGCCAACTGATGTACAAAAAACCCCAGAGTTTAAATGTGCCAAGTCAATTAATGCTTTACTGAACTAAGTTGTGTTGATTGTCCCAGTTAATGTTGTTTCGTTGCTGATCTATTAGGGAACCAGCTTGTTTAAAGTTGCGCAGTGCTCCCTTATAAAGTCGTTTGGCAGCTGCCTGCTTTGTCCACTGCTTGCAGGATTCTCTGGAAGGAGTAGCCCCTCGTTGTGGGGATTAGAACCGGGGTGGGCTGCAGCCCCTCCCTCCATCAGCTCCCCTAAATTCCCTGTAAATTATGTGGCTTGGCAACTGCCCAGCAGCAGTTCAGGTGGCCCTCCCCCAACTGCTGTGCTGCTCCTGCCCTGCCCTCTGCCTTGGAGCTGCTCCCGGGGGATGGGGGGAGAAGGGTGCTGATATTAGGATGTGCCCCTGCTCCTGCCCCCACACCCCATACCCCCTCTCCACAAAGCGGAGGAGGGGGACAGGGCTACGGGACAGAATGGAGGGAGCTTGCTGGAAGCTGTTGCTTCCTGTCTGAACTGGCTGATCTGTTTAAAAGGGCAACGAACTTGAAGTGATGTCAGTGTACTTAAAGGGGCAATGCACGTCACTCTCTCTCACTCATGCTTGCACCCCCCAGCACTTTGGAAAGTCAGCACCTGTGCAGCTCTGTGTGTGCTGTCAGGAGGAGGGGGCGGTGCGCTCCAGCTGGGTAGCGTGGGCTAATCATCATGTTCAGTTTTTGCAGGGAAGTGTTTGCAGCTACTGCCCTGCATCTATTGTGTTTCCTCCCTCCTGCCTCAGTCCATGCTGCCTTGTAGAGTGTGAGGCTACATTAACAACAGTGTATTAACCCATGAGGGCTCAGCCGAGTGCTAGTTCATCATTTAGCAGCAAGGCATTCCCTTACTCCACCACCTCAACCAAGCTTCACAATCATTCATTGCTGTGTACAATATTAAACTGTTTGTTTAAAATTGTTTATATGCATATGCAGTACAAGTTTTAATGTGTTTTGTCTGGCAAAAAAAATTTCCCTGGAACCTAACCCCCCCATTTACATTAATTCTTACTGGGAAATTGGATTCGCTTAACATCGTTTCACATAAAGTCGCACTATTCAGGAACATAACTACAATGTTAAGTGAGGAGTTACTGTACTGGAGGGCCATGCTTATCAAAGGCGCCAACTGTTACGAAACTTTTGGGCGTTTAAGCTCATAGCAATTGAAAATCTGCTGCTCTGTTGCATTGGGTGGCTGAGACGGCAGAGACCCTATATGGGACATTCTCCATCTCCCTGAGGGTGAACTAGAAATTTCTGCAGTTCACCCTGGAGGGAGAAAATGTGCATGGGCCATGTAAGTGGAGTTGAAGTATGATGCAGATACATGTGGTACAAAATGGGCTTAATTTGCTACTTAATACCTTATGCTGTAGTAGTGACTGTAGTCCAGTTGTGTGGACATCTTCACAGTTAGTTCTCATGAGCAAAGTCTTTTATTCAGGCTTTCCCTGCTGGATCAGGATTTGGGCCTAAGGGACATCTGTCTTTATTGCAGTATTGCAATATACTTTAATATGAAAGTATTAATTGGGACACTTATCTACTTGAGTCTGTAGACTGGGGACAAAATTGTAATTTGGGGTGGGCATTGGGAAATTCAGGAAAACAGATGTATTCTTTTTTTTTTTTTTTTAAATCCCCAATAATATTTTTAGTGGTTTTTCACATGCAAAGTGCTTGACAAGCACTAACCCTCAGGATTGTTATTCTGTTCTGTAGATTGGGAAGCTGATCTTTGAGAGCACCAGGTCTTTAAGAAACGGTTTAAGAAATAAGTCTTTTAATATTTCTTGATTTGGTAACCTTTTTGCCTGCAAAGTGTATTTAATTCCACTGCTTTGTATTTGCCTCTTGGCTCTTACCACAGTGAACTTTTTTGTTTTGTTTTTATTGGAAGACCATTGAGGATTTGTAGTATTTTTCTCTTCTGACTTTTTTTTTGGGGGGGGAGGGGTTATATTTAAGAGTAGAAAAATTAGACTATCATTTTTTTTCTTGATTTATTAAATATAAACAAAGCTCATAATCAGGGCTTTGGAGCAGAGCTCTGAGATGGAGTGTGGAGCAGCTCCGGAGCAGTGGATCTGCAGGTTTTTCCTGGAGCTGGAGCACAGCTCCAAAGCCGTGCTCATAATGAGTATGGGAGATCATTAGGGCTTGCTGAACAGCCCCCTCTGTGAATAATTTTCAACAACGTAAACTCAGGTATCATTCAGTGTGTTGTATAAAAATCATTTTTGTTGGATATAGTTTTACTGGATTTAACCTAAAACCTCCAATGCTACTTATAAGGAAGCATTTAAAAGAGTCTGGTCTTAATAACTTAAGATAGTGGACTTGGATATGCAAAACCAATAACTTGAGAATATTTATTAAATTTTACAGCATTCAAAGTCAAATTCGCTTGGTACATATGGGGAGAAAATGAATGTTGAGGTTTCGGTTTGTCACCGCCCCCACACTTTTTTTTTTCATTATGTCATGTTAAATACGTTTATAAAGTATATCCAACACCCTTAATGAAAGTAATGCACCTTTATAGTTTTCCCCCAGTTTCTTGTTATGTAGTTACCTTGTGTGTGCTAAATAACTTCCTAACGTTAAACTTACTGCTATACTTTTGCACTGTACTTGAAAGGTACTGAAACTATTTGGTAAAAATTCATATTGTATAATTATTTTGAGACGTGTTAGTGTGATAGGCTTACTATGATTTGGTTTTTAAAATCTCCAATTCTGAGATATCACAATTTACACTTCATACTGCAAAGGAATTGCCTGAAAAGTCATTGGTAATTTCCTGACCCTTGAAAAGGGTAACAACTTATTCCACTCTGTATGCATCCGAAGAAGTGGGCTGTAGTCCACGAAAGCTTATGCTCTAATAAATTTGTTAGTCTCTAAGGTGCCACAAGTACTCCTGTTCGTTTTACGGATACAGACTAACACGGCTGCTACTCTGAAACTCTTACTTTGCAGCTTTAACTCTCCCACAGTCACTTTCCCTTTAAATCTCATCTACGTATTACACAGCTCATCACGAACAATCTACCTACTTACAAGGAGGAATTACCTTGGAGCAGATTTAAGTTCCTCCACCGTTAACGAGAGAGAGAGAGTGTGACAGACAGAGAGAGATCAATCTGCTTTTCTCTTTTTGTCCATCCCTTCCTTCTTTCTTGCCAAATTGATCAAGATCTAACAGTCCATGCAGTCACACAGTCCATCCAAGTCTGAGAACTTGACCAGGTAGTTCTTACAGCAGGGCATTAACACACTAGAACACTTTCATTACCTTTATGTTCTGTTACTGTGCTTACTCAGTTCTGATTCAAGGCACAAGTTTAAGGTGCTTACTTCTTCTAAAAGTAGCTAGGGTATACAGTGTAACTTTATTTTTCTTTCTAAGAAAATTATTGGATTGTTTTTAAATGTGAGTTGTGTTCATAAATGTGAATTCCTCTTTTAGTGTACTCTTACATAAAAATAATTTTCTTTTTGTAGAACTGACAGTGCATCAGCTGACCAAGACAATTTAAAATACCCTGCATCCAGAGACCGGGGCAGCTCTGCCTCCTATGGATTACAACCCTCAAATTCAGCTGTGGTGTCTCGACAAAGACACGATGATATCAGAGTCCACACTGACATACAGAATGAAGAAAAAGGTATATGGATTGCTGTTTCATGTGTAAAGCACTAGGGGATATCCAAAAAAACATTGAAAAGGCAGAAAACTTAAAACTGATAAAAGGGATTGTCTTTACATAAAGCATAGTTAATCTGTGGAACGCATTGCCACAAGATATCACTGAGTCTAAAACATAACAGGATTCAAAAAAGATTAGACATTTTATATGGATAATGAGAAAATCCAGAGTTACATTATATAAAAAAAAAAACAGATATTAATTGACTGATTAGAAAGAAACTTTGCTGTGGTCCTGTTATTCCATAATTGTCTGCTATGGCTTTCTGGCACCTTCCTCTGAAATACCTGGTACTGGTTGCTGCTGGTGGTAGGTTACTGAACTAGATGGACCATAGGTCTGATCTGTTATGGGACTGTTCGGGGGGGAGGGGTAGCTCAGTGGTTTGAGCATTGGCCTGCTAAACCCAGGGTTGTGAGTTCAGTCCTTGAGGGGGCCACCTAGGGATCTGGTGCAAAATCAGTACTTGGTCCTGCTAGTGAAGGTAGGGGGCTGGACTCAATGACCTTTCGAGGTCCCTTCCAGTTCTAGGAGATAAATTATAAAAATTAATGGAGATATCCTATTTATATTAATCACTATTTTTCTAGTGATCATAGCAGTGGATTTGGAATTTACTTCTGGGATCTAGTCTGTACTTTGCTGCTTGCTGTAATCTTGAGCAATTGTTTAACTTTTCTGCCTCTGCTTACCTTTATTATAAAATTGGTGTGTGTGTGTGTGTGTGTGTGTATATATGTATGTATATGTATGTATGTGTATATATATATATATATATATATATAATATAAAAATATCTGAAAGTGACATTGTCTACTTCAACTTTATAGCTATTTTCTGGTTGGGAAAGTTCTCTAGATTCTAACAGCTTGTCTACACAGCACAGCAACGTGCACTAGATTCGTTTGAATTCTAAAACCCACCAGTGTTGTGCAGTAACTAGCATGCATAGACTCTGCTGTGTGCACTAAAAATTCCCTAGTAGGAAAGGGTCTGAGTTAGAAAAGTCCATGATTTCTCTTCCCCCGCCCCCCCCTCCCCCCAAGTTTTGAAAAATCAGTTTTGCTGTTTTCATTGCAGAAAGTCTGTACTGTGGAAATGACCAAATACTTCCCAAGCCTGATTACCAAAATCAGTGTATTTAATTCTAGTAGACTTAAAGGATACATATCTCCACATTTTTATCTTATCCACTAAAGAAACTTGCATTTTATGATGACAAGAAATCCGTACTGATGTCTAACTTTGTTTTTTGCTCTGGTCTTTGCACTAGTGATGTTTTTGAGTATGTCTACATTACAGACTTCTCTCCACTGAGTCTGCTTATAAAGGTCCAGGTACTTTTGGCTGCTTGTGTGTGAACTAGGACATATATATTTAACCAGACCAGAATAAGTTGTCATGTTTTGTCCAGAGAATAGTCAGGCTAATAGCCTGTAGACAGATAATTGTCACATTGATTTTCTCTTCATTCACAATTTTGACTCAGTAGTGATGATTGGACTGCCATTGGTGGAATATTTCAACCCCGTAACAAGAGATTTGAGAGGTTACACCGCTCTTGAGCAACAGTCCAGGAGGTGGTGTTTTGTAAGGAAGGGAGAGTACATTTCCTCTTTTCCTCCCTGTTGTAGGCAGGTAACATTAAATTTGATTATGAGGGTACTGGAAGTTCATTCCACAACCTTTCACAAGAGCCAGCTATCCCCCTGTATATTGCCTCAGTTTCCACCACTGCACACAATGATGTCTGCATGTTTCTGCTAAAATGAACAACACTATAATATTAACATATTGAATTACTCCTGGTGGAATTCTGCACCAAAATATTACAAATTATGTGCACAATATTGTAAAATTCTACATATTTTATATATCAAAATAACACAATATAATTACACGAGTGTCAATTATTTTGGTAATTTATTTCAAAATACCTGTCAGCAAGTATGTCTAACAATATAGATGACAAAAAAGATTCAGGAAATACTTTTTGACAAATAGATTCCTTACTAGGCATATTAACATAGAACGTTGAGTAATAATTCATTTAAACTACAGTACAGGAACATATTTCCTGTACCCCTCAGAAGCAGTGCAAAGGCTTGGGGGAGTCAGGGGTAACAGGAGCTGAGGGAGCGGGAAATAATTGCTGGGAAGGAACATGGGTGTGAACTTGGAGGGTTGTTGGGTGTGTGTGAGAGACGAATGGAACAGTGTTTTGTTTTGGTTTGGTTTTTTTGGGGGGGGAGGGGTGTAAGGGAGTCGGTGAGCCTCCCCTATGCAGACCCTGGTTGGCCCCTAGCCTCTCCCATTCAGTCCGGCACATCTGCCCCCATTCCATGTGTTCCTGCACCCCCACTCAGCCACCCCTCCACCCCTGTCCCCATGTGTCCCTGCACCCCCACTCTCCTTCAGCCCCAGGCTCAATACTGTCACCCCACTAGCTCCTGTGCCCCCAGTCCAGTCTAGTCCTTCTGAACCCGAGTCTGTGTTCCTCCTCCCCCCTCCCCCAGCAGCTCCATGTGCCGTTCCTCCTTATCTGTATGACAGCGTGGATATTTTGGAAAGTGCATATTTAAATATGGCTTTGGTTTAGTGTGAATTCAAATGTTACCTGAGACCTTCAATTAATATATTATTATTGGATTAGTCTTGTATTTTAGTGTGGTATTCTGTCCTTTAACCATAAAATATATTATAAACGTAACAATTAAAAGAAGTGTTGTTGTAGCCATGTTGGTCCCAGGATATTAGACAGACAAGGTAATATCTCTTATTAGATCAACTTTTGTTGGTGAAAGAGACAAACTTTGAAGCTTGTACACAGCTCTTATTCAGATCTGGGGAAGGTATGCGGTGTCACAGCTAAATAGAAGGGGGGACAGATAAGGAGTTAACCCATGGTGAAAGAGACCATTCAAGGTGAAGTGAACAGTTAACGTCTCTAGAGTCATAGGACAAAGGAGGGTTAGTAGTTTACAGATGGTTGTAATGAGCCATAAATCCAGTGGAGATACATCTGCAGGTTTTGTATCTGTTATTTCTCTTAAAACTGCCTTCACCAAATAAGGAAACTCCACCGGAGTAGAGTGTTGCTTTACTTGTGGCAAAAAGGCCTTGATGACATATATGCTTTCTGTTTGAGAAAAAAAAAAAAATATGGGAGAAATGTTGCAGATCAAATAAAAATACATAATAAAAGATTATCCTTTACTATAATTTTCCAGTTAATTACATAATATACTGTACATAGTTTCAAAGTAAGGATGTTATAGGACTCTGTACAGAATTTTGTGGGGTCCTGAGGGAATGGTGAAATTTCTATTAACATCTCAGATTCGCTGCTTTTGGAGAGAAGCTTTATAATTTGGTCTTTGGGCCCACTGTATCTCAACATCATTTGTGCTTCAGTTTTTAAATGTCCTAATTCCTGCAGCCTTAAAAGACAGCCCTGTTCCAAGCAGCTGCTATGGCTGCTAGAAGATGGTCTACGTCAAGCCTGCGCAACATACGGCCCGCGGACCGCATGCGGCCCATGGGGGCTCACTGTGCGGCCCGCGGGGGGATTCTAAACCCCACGCACACATCTGTCTCGCGTCCCAACCGCACATTGGTCGGGACGCCCTTTAACCGTTCGCTCACCATCACCGCCAAAGTCCCGAGGCTGGCGTGGCGGCGCTTGCTGGGGCAGCTCCCGGTGGCGTGCCCGCCCACCGACAGAAGCCAGCAATGCGCGCGGCTGAGTCCAGGCCAATCAGAGCTGCGGGGGCGGGGCTTTCAGCCCCCCCCCCCCCCCCCCCCCCGACCCGCCGCCGGCGCAAGAATATTTTTGCGCCCTCGCGCGTCACCGCCTCCCCCTCCCCCCCGCGCCAAGCGTGACATGGGGATGGAGCCCTCATGCGCTGTCGTCCCCCCCCCCCCCCCCCCCCCCGCCCCAAGCTGGACACGGGCACGGAGCCCTCGTGCGCTGCCGGCGCCCCCCGCCCCAAGCGGGACACGGGGATGGAGCCCTCATGCGCCGCCGCGCCTCCACCCCCCCCCCCCCCCCGGCCCCAAGTGGGACACGGAGCGCGTGCGCACCGCTGCCACTCCCACCTGCCCCGAGCGGGACATGGGCACAGAGCCCTCGTGCGGCACCACCGCCCCCTCCCCCCCAGCGGGACATGGGCACAGAGCCCTCCCCCCCCACCCCCCCAGCGGGACACGGGGCTCAGCCACCGCCCCAATCCTGAGCGCTTTTTGGCCCACCCCCCCAGGACTCCTGCCCCATCCAACCCCCCGCGTTCCTTGATACCCTCCCTGGGACCTCTGCCCCATCCACCCCCCTTCCCTGTCCCCTGACTGCCCCCCCGCCACCCCATCCAACCCCTCCTCTCATTCCTGATGGCCCCCCGGGACCCCTGCCCCATCCAACCACCCCTTCTCCCTGTCCCCTGACCACCCTTGGAACCCCTGTCCCTGACTGCCTCCCACAGCCCCATCCAACCCCTGCTCCTTCCTGACTGCCCCCAGGACCCTTGCCCCCATTCAATCCCCCTGTTCCCTGCCCTCTGACCGCCCCGACCCCTATCTATCTCCCCCCCACCCCTCAGAACTCCCCTGCCCTCTATCCAACACCCCCCTCCCTGCCTGGAGGTGGCTGGCGGCGCTACAGCTGCGCCGCTCGGCTGGAGCCGGGCCATGCCGCCACTGCGCAGTGCCTGGAGCACCGGGTCAGGCTGAGCTTGCAGTCCCCCCGCTTCCCGTGAATCAGCTGTTTGCTCAGGAAGCCTGGGAGGGCTGAGAAGCAAGCGGCGGCTTCACGCTCAGGCCCAGGGAGGCGGGGCGGAGGTGAGCTGGGGCGGGGAGCGGTTCCCCTTTGCGCCCCTCCCCCCAGGTTACCTGCTGTGGTGCGGGCGGCTCCCCCCACCCCAGCTCACCTCCGCTCTGTCTCCGCCTCCCTGGGCTTGAGCACGAAGCTGCCGCTTGCTTCTCTGCCCTCCCAGGCTTCCCGCGCGAACAGCTGATTCGCTGGAAGCGGGGGGGTGGGGGGAGAAGTGGGGCGGAGTGTTCAGAGGCAGAGCGGAGGTGAGCTGGGGTGGGGAGAGCCGCGGGGTGGTGCTGAGGAAGGAGGGGTTGTTTCCGCGGGGCCGGGCGGCGCTGGGGGGGAGGGTGTTTCCGCGGGGCCGGGGGGTTTCGGCCCTCAGCTGTTTTCTTTGGAGTAATATGGCCCTCGCCGCTTTACGAGTTGTGCAGGCCTGGTCTACGTAATAGTCATATTTCTTTTTCATCTTCCTTGTATTGTGAGGCGATTTGGCTTTTGGAAGTGGTGTTGCTGAGAGAGGGCCTAGCGACCATTGGTGATCTAGATTTTTTTGACACAAGATGAGTTCTTCCCTGGCTATCTGTAGGGGTCAGGTAGGGAAGAAATTTTAAAAGGCTGCCTGCATGGCTTGAAACTTTCTTTCCATGTTTGAGTTTAGAGTTTGAGTTCTTGCCAGTTAGCCAAAGGATTGTGAAGGCCCAATAGACTATTCTTTGCCATGTACAAATTGGCAATCCTGTGGAAAGATGGGCAGAGGGAAGTCCAGCACACAAAGTGCTGCAGCAAACATGATGGAGCAGATGGTTTCTTCTATTCACTATGTAAATTCTCAGAGAACTGGTTCTTTCAGAATGGCAGTGACATTTGGCTGTTACCATAGGATAGTATGAACACCACTGGGCTGTGCAGTACTATGAAGAGGCGCTGCAGGACATTGGGAAGGTCATGTACAAGAGACCATCCTTTCTTCTGGGTTGGCTGGTCAATAGTGAATCAGCATCTAATTAACTTCCAGGGCTTGTATAGCCTAGAAATGTGCAGGCTTTTAAGGAACATGATCCATTAGGGAAAAATGTGTTAGTTCAAAAAGGGTTTTAGAATTTAAGGCAATGACAGCATTTTAGATTGTATTTTACTGTTAGTGGAAGTGTTCCCAGTTTAAGCATACATTGTGCACTTAGAATGGACCAGTGGTTCTCAAATTTTTGTTGGTGACCCCCTTCACAAGTAAGCCTCTGAGTGCGACTGCCCCCCCCCCCTTACAAATTAAAAACACTTAAAAAAATGTTTAATGCTGTTATAAATGCTGGATGTGAAGCTGTGTTTGGGGGTGGAGGCTGACACCTTGCGACCCCCACATTACCTTGTGACCCCCTGAGGGGTCATGACCCCCAATTTGAGAACCCCGGAATAGACTGTTTCATATTTAAAAAGGTTTTTCCAAATAATAGACTTGTTAGTACACCATGTGTGAGTGAGGATATTTGTTGACACATGCTTAAAAGGGACATTGTCAATTTGAAAAATTGCATTTTTACCTGGAATTTTTTTACTGGCTATTGTTACAAATGACCCCTAACATCTTTATAACTGAAACTAGAGAACTTCCTCTCAGTTTTTTTCACCGTTTCCCAGAGTGTACAAGATAATGTTTACCTGTTAATAGCAGCAGCAGATCTGGAATTGGAAATAAGCAGGCAGCAAGGAACAGGTGGGCATGTGCATAGAGGATGGGTGGGCCCTAAGCCCACCCAGAAGAGCTCTCTAAGTATAAATAAGAGCAAAACACCCTTAATATTTTTAAGGGATTTTAAAAAAATCAAACATGTATTATTTTGAAAATTGAACTCTTTGAAATTAGAGTTAAAAAAAAAAATCAAATTGATAGTGTCTCTTTAATCTGAACAAGGGACCCAGAAACTCAACGGGCCTAAACAAACGCTTTTGCATATGAAAGTCTAAAATCAAGCCAAATAACAAATTAAAATAATTAAAAGGCTTCCAGTTTTAATTATGAATAAAATTGAAACACTTTTTATTACATAGGTATAACGTGCTACTAAAGAGACAAGGCAATAACATTCTGATTTCAAACCAATTTTTTCCCAGGTGGCTACAATGTCAATGGAGGATCTGGGGAAAATACTTATGGTCGGAAGTCGGTGGGGCAAGAGCTGAGAGTTAACAATGTGACCAACCCTGATTTTACCAGTGTTCAGCATGGAAATCGTGCTTTAGCCACAAAAGACATGAGGAAATCACAGGGTAAGAATGCTGTGTGTTTACAGGAAGAATAACAATAAAAAAAAATTTTTTTGGCCAACCTCTGTCATATATTCAATGAATGAAAGGAGTAGAAGTTTTTTGACTAGGCATTGTGTACATATTTTTCAATTATTTTGAAGTCTAAAATTGTAAACCTCCAAAGATAGGTTGACTGTGGATGAAAAATATTTGGGAAAAAATACGCAATTTAAAAACAAATGTTTTGGCTATATTGTTTCATGGGAAAAAGAGAACATCACAATATGACTCTCTAATTTGACCACTCAATTTATCTTCTAAAGCGAGGAGCGTGGTCTACTTAGTGATAAGAGCAAGATGGGAATCAGTCATGGGCTCTGCTGCATCAGAGACTTCCTACGTGAAGTTGAACAGATCTTCAGCCTTATTTTTTATGATGGTTTAATTCGAACTGCGTTTGCATGAAAATAGGATTTGTTTTATGACTAAATGAAGTCATAAACACTAACTACAGTTGTGTTACTTAATTATTCTAACAACAGCTGATTGTTATAATTAATTAGTAGTTCCAAAACAGAGGCGGGCAAATTACGGCTTGCGGGCCACATCCGGTCCGCGGGACTGTCCTGTCCTGCCCAGTCCTTGAGCTCCTGGCTGCGGAGGCTAGCCCCCGGCTCCTCCCCTGCTGTCCCTCCTCCCCTGCGGCCTCATCTCGCCGTGCCGCCAGTGCTCTGGGCAGCGGGGCTGCGAGCTCCTGCCAGGCCGCACAGTGGCATGGCTGGCTCCGGCCAAGCGGCATGGCTGCTAGAAGGTCCTGGGGGGCAGTCAGGGGACAGGGAGCGGGGTGGGGGGCGGTTGGATGGCGGTGGGCTCCCGGGGGGCGGTTAGGGGCGGGGGGTCCTGGGAGGGGGCAGGGGACAAGGAGATGGGGGGGTTAGATGGCTCAGGGATTCTGAGGGGGGCACTCAGGGGGCAGAAAGTGGGAGGGGGCAGATAGGAGGTGCGGGCTAGGCTTTTTGGGGAGGCACAGCCTTTCCTACTTGGCCCTCCATACAGTTTTGGAACCCCGATGTGGCCGTCAGGCCAAAAAATTTGCCCACCCCTGCCCTAAAGGCCTCCACCAAAATTGACTGTGCTATGCAATTTATAAACGAATAGTAACAGACAGTCCTTGTGCCAGATAGCTCAGTCTACTTTAGGCAAGACAGACAAAGGCTGTGAGAGAAGAATATTATCTCCATTTTACAGATCAGAAAACTGCCACACAGACTGACTTATTCAAATAGAGATTTTGTGGCAGAGCCAGGAATTAAACCTAGACCTCCTGAGTCCCAATCTAGTTTCTTAACAACAAGAATGTCATGTCTTTCTGATCTCTTCAAATGAGCCATAAGCAGGTGAAGTAGATGAATGACTAATAGCTATCCCTGTTTTAAGTCTCATGTCTCTAGTAATAGAATTTGGGGGTGAGAGGAGAGAATATTTTTCAGTATTAGCAGAATATTCTTAATTCTTAATATTCCTTTGAGCTAGCCACATCTCTAATTTGCTTCTTAAAGTGCAAAAACGACAGTCTTTGAACAATGAAATTTAAAAGTAGTCATCTGTGACTAGTACACATCTGTTCATATTTCATCTGTCTTTGGACTCAGCAGTTTGAGGGCATCTTTTAAGTTGAGGAGAGTTCACTAATGTAATGGGTGGTGTCGTCTCTTAGCAAGTTATGTTGAAACTTGGTGTCTCCTTTGACATATAGAATAATTTTGTTGCAGTAGGATTTAATTTTTAATTTCTTTGTTGCCATGATCTGAATGTGGTTTCTTTACAGTTGTTTAAATATGGAGGTTGTCTTAGTATGAGGGGTAATTAGCATGTTGCAGAAACTTCCCTATTTTGCAAACAAAGTCTTTTGCAGATGTCCTGTGTTTAGTGCATTGTTTTGCACAACTTCATTCATGCTGCTGGATGTTCATTTTGACCTTCTGACTTGGTTTTCAGCCTATGATTTAGGCTCAACTAACTGCCAGTCACAACGTTTATTATGTAATAAAGATCAATGTTTCATTTATTAATCAAATCAAAACAAAGCTGTTTTTAACAGAATTATAAGCTGGAAGACTTTTTCATGGAGAAATGAAGTACATCTGTCTATACCAGTAAACCGTCTTTTATTTTTTTAAAGTTTCATATTGTAGTTTCTTTTTGTATATAAAACAGCACAGCTGCATTTTAATTAAGAAATGTAGGGTTCTTGCTCTAAAGAGATTACAAACCAAAGGATAGACACACAGAGGATGAGACACCAGGAAGTCAAGAGATGAAGATTTAACTACTACAGGGTTAGTTATTTCTGTTAACTTTAGATCTACAAGTTAAAACTGAAGAGCCTGCCAGTTTGCTCTACCTCCAGAGCTGCAATTGGTGATAGAAATCCCTCTGTGCAGGTTAAGCACCGCCTTATTCATGAAATTTCTAAATTACTTACTAAAGAGTACTTATTGCTATCTGATTTTGCTCCTAACTATAGTATAACTAGTACAGAGTGCGTTTCAGAAAAGTAGTTTCTCTCTAAGGCTCTGGTGACCTGTTACTCTGAATGCTACAGAAATTGGCTGACAAGGCAAAAGAAAACTTAGGGCAAAACTACTCATCCTGTTCCTCTCCTTTCTTCCACAGTGGGTCAGAGATTGGTGATTTTCTGTTTTCAGATGAGTCACTGCAGTGCCTTTGCACCCTGCTCTTCTATCTCTATAGCTCAGCCATGTATGGAACATTGGCAGGTAATCTTTGCAGAGCAGCTGCCAAATCAGTGCAGCAGCCAAAGGCTTCTCAAATTAGAGTGATCTCCTTGTAGCAGGGATTCCAGTTCCTAGGGTGGTAACTTCATGGAAGAAATTCCAGCTCTTGCCTTATTAACACCAGGGGCTGACTGTGGTTCCTTCAACACTCCTCACTGGATGTATGGTGTGCTATCCCATTTCTTAAGAGCATGCCTTCCAGATAAGCCAAGAGAAAAGGAAAATGAATTCCATCTACATGGCTATAGTAATCAGTAAGGTTGAATACATTGTGCTCAGTTCCAAGGAAGAAATTACAATGAGGAAGTGACATGTTCTCCATAGGCCTTTGTGAAATTCTTTGAGCTTTTGGGGATGTATAGACATGCTGGCCAGAAACAAGATGTACATTAGACTGCATCAAGTTTTCCTTGCCATTTCCTTTTCATAAAGATGCCCAATCACCTGTAAGGTCAAACTTCCTCAAAGGTTTAAGACTCTGAATTAATGGCCGATGAGAAACAGATTCTCAAATGCCTTTAAAAAATTTTTTTAAACCAGGCAGGGCAGTTACAACAATTGATACCTGTCTGGAAGGTTGGGAAGCACCTTTGCCAATCAGAATAGTACAAGGAGCATGGTCTCCTAGGGTGAAATAACAAATTAATATTTACCAGAACAAAAAGAGTGACAATCCACAATGGTCTCAAATTGATCTAGTAGTCAGTGATGACTAACTATAATCTTTCTCATGCTCCATATCTCTTAAACAGCAGGGAAAATCTAGTCAACCAATCTTCCAGAAGGAGTCCTAGTTTCTCCTATAAACAGAGGAAGAAAAACTACTATCCATCTGAACCCCTCCATTCAAGAGAACACCATCACAGTTGGCTGGCTAAGCAAAGAACAGATTAATTTATGGATTGGAGTTGCTACCTCCTGTCTTGGTATTAGTAGTAATATTGGTCGGCTTTAGTCAGACCTAAGGGCTTCCAAGCAAAACTACAATTTTTCTTTTTGTATTTTTATGCCCTAGACCAAAACATGGAGCAGTAGCCACTCACAGTTAGGACCAAGGGAACTCCTGTCCACGATTACTTTTTTCTTCAGAACCAGAGATCCTATTGAAGATCAGAAGAAGAGCAATAGTCTTTCTCCTGATGTAGGATACCATGTATTTGGGGATCAACAAGTCTCTGGGAAATAATCTGTTTGTTCCACACAGGAAGAATCTGCTAGCATGGGAATTAATGCCATATCAAGATCCTACCAGGTGGAAGTTAGCTGAATGGTTGTTTAGGTCATCTAATTATTCTTTTTTCCCCAGTGTTGACATGCCTTTCTCATCAAAGAGAGAATTATGAATAAAGTCTATACATGCCAGTTGGTGTTCAAACACTAGAGCAAGGTCAGACAAATCACTCATCATTCACATAAGATTGTACAAGTTGGGATTTTCACCACTATGGTATGGATAAAGATGAATCCATGTGGAGTGCATGTTTCCTCTGTCCTTGTTTGTCCTCATAGTAATAAGACTGATTTTCCTTACCTCCAGATGTCAAGATATATCTGAAAGCAGACTCTCTATTACTTCTGATAGATGAGCAGCTCATTCACCTCAATTCTTTTATCTGATATTAAAAGTATTTTCTGAAAATTAATTTAGGTTTCCCTAAAGTTTCACTGTACGTTTTATTTATCAGAGTCTCTTCACTTCCTCATGACCTGATTTGTAGTGAGGGATCTCTGGGAAACTCACTTCTGTATGTTCTACTTAAACGGGTACCAAACATAGATTCTGTTTCCAAAGTAAACCAAACTTTTCATAGTTCTGAAGTAATTCTGACGTCATTTGGTAAGATTCTCTCCATGTAAAATAAATCTGACAAATTTTAGACAACTGCAGAGTCCTCAAGATTCCTGAAGCCTAGTAGGTTACCATCTTATTTAGGGCTCCAACTCACCTATCAGTAATAACCTTCTGGACCATGGGATGGTACATCTCAAATGAAGGTACTGGTCAGGTAGTAAATTGATCGATCACTCACTAAACAATAGAAAACTTATGTGGAGTCCATACTCAACACAACATTTGGACGGAAAGTTTTGCATGTAGTAGTAACTTGTTAACTTTTATTTTATATTACTGTGGCACAAAAGAAGCCCCGACTGAGATCAGGGCCTCATTGTTCTGTACATAGACATATATTATAAACAGTCCCTGCCCAGAAGAGCTTGACGTAGAGAGGATGGAAAAAATAAGTATGATGCCTATTTTACAGATTAAAAATTCTGTATTTGTCTTTCTTCTAACATGAAAACAACAATATGACCTGCCACCCTCAGTGGAGTGACAGTACTTAAAACGAAAACCGTTGCTAATCTTTCCTAGGGTGTGGATGCCCTAGGCCTGCGAGAGGCCCCAGCGCTACAGGAAACCTTGGAAATGCCTCAAACTCCCCAAGTCCATGTCTGCTATATATGCTTTACTAATGAAGAACTCCTTTAGTCTGGAGTTCTTTGTGTAAGCATAGGAAGGTGAGTTATCACAGCTCTTAAAAGAATCTCCGTGGCAGAGCATATTGGAGAATGTTACAAATGCTTCTGTGGATCTCAGACTATGCCTGATATACAGCAAAAGTTCTATTCAAAATGTATTGGACTCCACGGAGGTTTTGCAAGATGGTGGGCCTTGTCCTCTGATGTATGTTGATGCTGTAATAGAGAAAAAGGAACCCTTCTGCATGCTATGGGACTGTCCAACAGTCAGGCAGTTGTGGAAAGAGGTGGACGCAAGTGATATTGGTGCTATGCTTCTACAACCAGACCTCAGCTTAAAATTATTTCCTAGGTTATGTACCTACTGTGCTAGGTTTAACTCCACCACAAGACTTTGATTCTTGAGGGTTGCCATAATTATGAAACTCATGATTTTACAAAAAAAATGGAGTAGGCTTATGCCCAGAATAGAGCAGTGGTATTCGAACCTGTCTGAGTGAGCAGCGAGAGAGAGAATATCTTACCAATGTAGAGAGCACTTATATGAATTGGAAGAAATTTGGACCCTGTTTCTTGATACATTTGGATAAAGAATGCAGACAGCTCAAGGAATACAGACTTCCATTCCATCTGACCCCTCTGCTTTTTTTTTCTCTCCCTTCATCCCCCCAGTTTTCTCCTTCCCTTTTTTGACTGTGTATTTTTGTTACCCCAACCCTAACATGTTGTCTCTGTGTAATATTGTTTTATTTTTGTATTATCTAGTCAAGCTGTAAAATTGCATAATTTTATTGAATTGCCTGTGAAATGGGTGGTATTTCGTAACATATACAAGCTGTAAATTATTTAGTTTTTGTATTTTTTTTGTTTCCTTATGAAAACTAATAAAAAAGGAATGTCAAATCTGTGTTTTGCTGTTCTGAATTTCTGAAAATGTATTATCATTCCATTCCAGTTAAAATTGCTCCTGCTTGGGACACCAGCTGCTAAAATTTCATTTGGACCTGAATATACTGGAGATTAGGAAAGTTATATTCACCTGAAAACTTTCTTTCTCTTAATAGTTAGGGCGAATAGGATTAGTGAGTCTATAAGAAGTGGAGACAATTACAGTAAAGGTATTCTGTTTTGAACAGCTCTGTTTTCCTGCCTCTGCAGCAGGGTCTTCTACTTATAAAACAAAATAGTTAATCTGTTCTTATTGTTAATCCATCGTAAAATTTACATTTATTTCAGTTTTGAGGTTCTTGCACTGATAGGCTCTTCAACAGGCAGGGTTAGCCTAATGCTGTAGCCAAAGGTTTTGTTCTGCCTCAGAGCAACAAGGAGACAGAAGAGACATTATAGGGTGTCTCCTATTTGCCAGAAGAGAAGAAATGTTCAGGTATCTGAACCTATTTTCCTATTTCATTTTTTTAAATTTGAAGACTAAGGTAAAAACAAAAATAAAACTGGGTTTTGTTTTTTCTCAAGGAATGGCTATGCTATTAAAATATACCCATGAGTTTAAGTTCAGCTTTTTTAGTAAATACTGATGCACCACATATATTATAGAGAATAAAATATTATTTTTCAGAGCGATCGTTGTCTTATTCTGACGAGTCTCGACTGTCAAATCTTCTTCGGAGGATTACTCGGGAAGACGACAGAGACCGAAGACTGGCTACTGTAAAGCAGTTGAAAGAATTTATTCAGCAACCAGAAAACAAACTGGTTAGTGATGTTAACATGCTGTTCCATGTATCATTAAAATATATAATATGTTTGTTCATTTTCTAAATCAATTTTATAAAAGTTTTACTATTGAAGTGTGAGGCTGGGTTAATGCACATTTTTTTTTTTTTTTAAGGATAAACATTTCTGGGCCATGTGCCCTTTCTGTAGCGTTCAGGAAATGATTTATAGCCTGATTACTTAAGACGTTTGCCTCGAAGCAAAACCACAAAATATGTGTGAGCCCAAGATGTAAATATGACATCCATTGTACAACAGTCAGTCTGTTCTTTTTCTTCTGACTGCTCCTGGAAATGTTTTCTTAATGCACTAAGTGCATTTTTACTTGCATTTAAATTGTTTTCTTATATTCAAAATTATAATTAACTTGAATATTTTCAATGAAAATTGAATACATCTATAAATCATGGATTACTGTGACAAGGTTCACGTCTGAGGGAAATGCAATTTTCTAGAAAATCCAGATGGACAGGGAGGGAAGGGGGAAGAACTTCCTACAATGGTCTTGGGGAACCAGAAGCTCCCCATCCATCCCCACTTTAATTATGAGCTAGCTTGATGCAAATATCATTGTCTCACCAGTAGCTTCCCAGCTGTTGAACAGGGATGGATGATTAGAATCTTATGAAACGTGCATGATAGATTATTTCAGAAAAATGAACATTTCCTCAACACCAACCTCTCAGATCTCTTTGAAGGGCAAAATAGAACCACTGAAGTGTGAACCTTCTACTCCTGCCCAGGGATCACTGCCAAGTTAGCAAAATCTCATAGTTAACTGTATAATATAGTAAATCTGAATCCTGTTCATTACCAGGATTGGATTGATATTTAATGATTAAAGGGCAGTCTCTGTGTTGCAAACCAGACTTAAAGCCAGTTAAAAGGGGCAAGGTAATAAGAGGGCTCCACATGGAGTTAATTTTGCTATAGCCGTCTTATATCTTTGCCCAAATAGGAGAGATTGTGGCAAAATAGCTTTGGTTCCGCCTGCAGTCCCCTGACTTTCTTCATCCTTGACCCTATGTAACAGGATAGCTTGCACCTTTTAAAGGTGATAGGCCTGGGGCAAGCCAATCTTAGGTAAGTAGGCACACCTTAGCAGGGATCAGGTTAGTCCCCTATAAGAGCAGCAAGAAGCTGCAGAGAGGGGATGCTCAGGGAGAGAGAACCGGAAGAAGCTGTGACAGAGACTGCAGAAGAGCTGGTTGGGCACAGGAGACCTTTGTCCAAGCAGAAGGGTTTGGGCCTGGAAGACAGAGAACAAGGCTGATGGCCAGGCAGAGCAGATTCCCTGGGAGGAGGGTAGGGCTGAGAGTTGCTTGCCAAAACAGGGAAGAGCTGGGGGGGAGACTAGAAGTCCCAGGACTGAGAATAGTTTTGCGTTTCATGCCAATAAATTAGATCCTAGAAGGGGTGTTATGTAAGGAGCCCCTTGCAGTAGGGAAATTGAGGCAAGCTTGCCTGTTGAGTGACCTTAGGCTGCAAGAGGGCATGGAAGGCAGTCCTCACAATGAAACCCTGGCTGCAGGCCTCTATATGAGACTGCACTGAAGTTGTTAATTGATATCTTAGCAATAGTCCCGTTTGCAAGTTGGAAGTCAAAGCTTTGTGAGCCCATCTAGTATTTTAAAACTGAACCGAAACAGAGAAAATATTGCATTTGTCTCCTCTAAGTACAAATTTGCTACTATGAAGGCATCCAGTCTGGCCACAACAGAAATATTACTGTTTTTTGGAGAAGGCAGTCTTTATTCAGTAGACAGTATACACCTCAAAGAAATTCTGGTTTCCTTGTTCTGGAAGAAAGTGTTTTACCTCCTCTGAATCACTGTTAGACACAATAAGAGTCTTCTAATCCCATTCTGCAATTTACAAAGATTTGGCATTATAGACCTGAGATGTGAGAAGCAAAGAGCAAATTTGTCAGTATTTACATATTGGCGAGAAAATGAATCTATTGCAGATAAAACATCTACATGGGATATTTACAAATCTCTTGTTCTGCAGCAATTGATGCTGAGTTCAGCAGTCTTGCTATCAACATCAGAAGCTTCTTTTGAAGATCATATAAATGTTTTTCCCTTTTAAAGTTTAAACCAGTGCACTTTTCTCATGCAAATGAGACCTACATCAGTTCTCTCCTTTAGCTTATTTAACTGTAACTGTAAAATTTCCTTCTGAAAATCAGTGTGGTGTTGATTTCTGCATCATATTGAGTATCCTTTTTTTTTTTTATTGAATCAATCTTTTTGGGTCTTGATAATTAAATACCAGAAAATGCATATTCCATTAAGGATTCCTATTATCTGTCAGGCATGTGAGAGGATCTTATATATAGACTAAGGCATAAGAATGCTCCCAGTGAAGTGCATGCCTGTTTTATGCTTTTCATAGCCACAATGCTGTTAAAACTTCTGAAGGAACCCATTACTCATAAAAAGTCTTATCTGCTGCTGATTGGAATAAAAATTAAACATAAGTAGCTGGGAGGCCAGACTACTTTTACATGTGAATTTTAGTTCACATGTATTTATAAACATCTTTTTGGAATCTAACATAGGCCTATTCCACCCCCTACCCCTTGTGGATCTTTCATGTTTTAGGCTTAGTTATCTCTCTCAAGCTCTCCAATGGCCTTGGGATTTTTCACAAGTATGCTCAGGAAAAAAATACTGATGGGCATCTGAGCACTTCATGTTGTTTATTTTGGGGTGGAGTATAAGTGTTTTGTATTTTTTTTAATGTGGGAGAAGTTAAGATTCCTCAAAATGGGACAGTTGAGAGCACTGTCATTTTGGTATGCTAGCATGATGACAGGACTTCAAAATTAAGGGTTAGCCTAGCTGAAATTATGAGCACTTGCTAAAAATCTCTTCATATCATTTTACTTGTAGGACCTTGGCGCAGGCTCCCATTATTTGTCAACCTCTTCCCCCAAGCCCTTCTCCATCCTCAATCCAACCTCAGTTTTTCATAATCTTTTTAATTTAGACTTTTCATAACACTAGGGAAGATGCAGTAGACTTGCAGCTGTATTTCTCAGAACATAGTGGCAATGGCCATCTAACTTGTCCTTAACTCAACAGTGAAGAAAGTTTTAGAGTAGACCTACAAACAATTAGGACACTAAGGGCTTGTCTATACTTACCGCGCTGGTTCGGCGGCAGGCAATCGAACTTCTGGGTTCGATTTATCGCGTCTAGTCTGGACGCGATAAATCGAACTCAGAAGTGCTCCCCGTCGACTCCGGTAATCCTGCTCGCCGCAAGGAGTACGCGGAGTCGACGGGGGAGCCTGCCTGCCGGGTCTGGACGGCGGTAAGTTCGAACTAAGGTACGTCGACTTCAGCTACGTTATCCACGTAGCTGAAGTTGCGTACCTTAGTTCGATTTGGGGGTTTAGTGTAGACCAAGCCTAAGTATCATACTTTTCACACGTTACCTATCAGAACTCTGTCAAAGCCTCTCAACAGTGTCAAACCATTAATATTTTTATAAAGGAAATATTTTCCTTAACTTAGACAATTCCAGGAACTACACTTTTCATGACTAAAATGTTTAGTTATGAGCAGATAATGTTCCTGACATAATCTTGAGCCAAAACTTTAAAACATACTCAAGACAAAGATTTTTAGTGAGCCGTAGGGCTTGTCTACACTGCGATGTTGTCGACAAAACTTTTGTCTTTCAAGGGTACTTTAAAAAGCCTCTCCCTGCCCCTGCGAAAGACACAAGTTTTGCCAATGCAAGTGGCAGTGTGAACGCGGCTTTGTCCTGCCGTCAAAGCTAATGCTGCTCGCAGGGCTGGAAGTATTTTGTTGGCAAAAGTGCCGACAAAATACTGACAGGGTTCACACACACTGACTTTTAGCGACAAGGCTGTGTCGATACTGCCTTGTCGCTAAAGGCTGCATAGTGTAGACAAGCCCAAAATGTTTGTAAGCACTAGATGCCACCACTGTTTTTGCATTCTGTCTCGCAAAGCCTGCCTAAGACTCCCCCCTCCTTGTTCCATGGTATCCTGTACCTTTTCATACTTTCTTTCCCAGAAATAAAACAAGCTGGGGATCCTTTACAATGACACCATGGAATTCTGAGGGAGTTGAGCACACAGACCCTCTTATTTTGCCATTGTTTTCTGAAGTGGATCAGTATTTATCAGAATGTAAGATTTTTGAAGTGGCCACACACTTTTCCCCCAAAGCACATTAGAGGGTAAACATGTTTTATAAATAAAGAAAACCTAAAAGTAGGAGAATTCATTTTGAAAACATGTCATGTTTTTTGCTACATAGTGCCTAATACTATTGCAATTAATGTATTTTTGTTTGACTATACACTGCAGTATACACCATGCAAATAAGTATTCCTCTAGTTTCAGCAATAATTACCTTTGCAGAATAAGAGATGTTACTGTTTTCCAAAGTTAGGATCACCTAACAAAACATGTTTTTTGTTTTTTTTGTTTTTAATACCCCACAGCCTTAACTCCATCAGTTAAAGAGTTATTCTGCTGATATACCTGATGGTCAACACAAAAGTGTGTACCTGTTGAAGACATTACAGTAGAACCTCAGAGTTACAAACACCTCAGGAATGGAGGTTGTTCGAAATGTTCGTAACTCTGAACAAAACGTTACGGTGGTTCTTTTAAAAGTTTACAACTGACCATTGACTTAATACAGTTTTGAAATTTTACTATGCAGAAGAAAAATGCTGCTTTCCCTTTTTTTTTTTTTTTTTTTTTCTTTAAGTAGTTTGTTGAACACAATACTGTACTGTGTTTTTGGATGTTTTGGTCTCTGCTGCTGCGTGATTGTGTACTTCCGGTTCCAAATGAGGTGTCTGGTTGACTGGTCAATTTGTAATTCTGGTGTTTGTAACTCTAAAGTTCTACTGTACTGGAGATAAGGCTCTCTTCATGTTTGTGATGCAACAGTATTAGTGAGAACTGCATTTAGGCTTAATTGCGGTATGTTAGTAAGCTTTCCTAGCAAGTGCAGATAGGTATGAAAAATAATCTGTAGCACAGTATTACAAATCTATTTAAAATAATTCATAGCAGTGTATGATGTTCAGGGAAGATATAATAGCAGTCCACTGTTGCTAATAATGTTTTAATGAGAGTGTAGGAAGGATCTTTATTGCAGTAGCAATTGTGACAGTTTTAAGTGTATATCCTTTAACTATTGCAGGTACTAGTTAAACAACTGGATAATATCCTGGCTGCCATACATGATGTGCTTAATGAAAGGTAAGCCACAATAAGCTAGAAAAACGAAGCAGTCCAAAAGTTTTAAAGGGAAACTGTCCACTTGAATTTTTGCAAATTGACTAAATGATAAAATGTCCATTTTCTTATAGAGCACCTTTTCAAATATTGTGCCCTGACTTAAAATAAAAAATCCTTTTAAACATTTTTAAGTGCTTTTCTGCTCCTGTGTTAGGGGCAAGGGTGAAACTGACTGTTGGAAGTATGTAGAGTCAGTTTCACAAAGTAAACACAGTGCAAAAAGACATTTTTCTCCAACTGTCTATGAAGTCATACTTCATAGGCATGACAAGTTATATGAGTAGGGTGGGATTTTAAAAAATGCTTAAGGGAGTTGGGGTTTCAACTCTTAGGCATGTCAGAAAATTCCACCCACATTGCTGAAGTGCAAAAATGACACATGCCTTATATTTCTGAGGTGTTTACTTTTTTTTTTAAATCTTAGATGCTACTTTTAACAATAACATGTACAGAATTTTCATGTAGAAAAGTGATTGTTATTTGCAAGGGGTTATGATATCTCTAACTGAAAGGTTGTATTAACATCATTGACACTTGTTTATTCTCAGTTGCTATAATTAAAATGTAGATTAGTATGTAAAATTAGTATAAATGCTCATTAGTAGCCATAGGTATTTTGACAAACTTTTATTTGGTGGTCATTGCAGCAGAAAGTCTCTCTTGGCTTTCATTCAACATGATACATTATATGTATTGTATTACGATCAACTTTCTAATCGTGTCAAGTTGCCAAGGATACTTTCACAAAGCTACTGGTCCCGTTTCACGCTGTGTATTGAGCTGGCCACTGTTTAGTAAAAGTCACTAATATCCCTCTTCAGAGTGAGTTTTTAAAATAATCCTTCAGTTGACATTTTTTTTTTGTTTCAAATTCAGAAGATCTTTCAATATGAACAAATTCTACAAAAGTAAAAAAAAAAATTAACTTTAGCTTGTTTTTTAAAAGCTGTTTGATATTATATCTATCTTCAATTTGCATCTCTCCATAATAGTTTCCTACTCCTTTGTTTATATAGTAGCTTTTTTCCAAAATTTCTACAGATACCCAAATCCACCTCTTGTCTCTGTCGCTATACATATAATGAAGGGGACATTAAATATGGTTACAAGGAAGTAAAATTTTACACAACACATAACTAACCTTTGTAACTAAATGCAGCTAGAAATCATTGGGACTAAGAATTTAAGTAGCACTCAAAAGAGAGTGATTCATTTGGGTAAATAAGAACAACACACACACACACTTCATGTTGCTGGACATAAGCAAACCCACTAAGTGACAAGGGTTAGAAGGAAGCTTCTTTTGTGAGCAGGTTATTCCATCATTGTCTGCTATGGGGTTTTTTGCACCCTTCTTTGAATATCTAGTGCAACTGCTAAACAGGATACTGATCTACACAGACTGCTGATTTGATCTGGTATTGTACGTAATTCCTAGGTTCCTAAATAATGAAAATAATTCATACCTTAAGCATTAGCCTTTTTTAACTTTTTAACTTAACCTGAAAGTTCATTTTCACTACAGTAGCTTCTGAATCTGTCAGTTTTATTTTGCTGAGTTTTCTGCTGGCTGAATTAAATAGTTAGACTCTTCAAGTTTTTAAATGTTATACATAGAATACTGGAGCTTTATTATAATGTAAAGGAAGTAAGTTATCCTCGGGGGATTGGGGAACAAGAGAACCCAAGATTTACTCATTTGAATATCTAATTATAGGAGCATACAGATTACAGAAGTTTTGTGCCAAATGCAACCTTGGTACCCTTGTGCTATAACTTAAATTAAAATAAAATTAATATTAATGTTAGACATGAAAGAAAGAAACTAGTATTTTCTTAAGCCTCCCCATTGGCCAATAGACAAACTTCATACAAGCAAAGAAACACAATCCAACTAAAAGCTAAATTAAAACTGTTTTACATGGTTTCTAGAAAATGGCCAGACATAAGTTCTCATGTAGTGTGAGAGGGAGTGAGTTCTGGAGGATCACCCATTAAGAGTAGGGTTACCATACGTCCTCTTTTTCCCGGACATGTCCGGCTTTTCAGCAATCAAACCCCCATCCGGGGGGAATTGCTGAAAAGCCACACATGTCCGGGAAAATGGCCGGCACTTCCTCTCCCCCTGTGGCTCTGCTCCACTCCTCCTCTCTCAGATTTACAGAGCCAAGCTGCCCGACCAAGCGCTACTGGCTTCAGGCAGCACCCCCCCCGCCTCCGGACCCCGAGCCCCCAGCCAGGCACTTCTCCTACCCGGCTCCAGCTGAGCTGCTCCCACGGTGCAGGGTCCGGAGGCAGGGGGGAGGCTGCCTGAAGCCGGTAACGCTGGCTCCTGCAGCTCTGCTCTGTAAGTCTGAGGGGGCGGAGCCGAGCAGCTCGGCTGGAGCTGGGGAAGGGACGTGTCCAGCCAGCTCTGGGTCCTGAGGTAGGGGAGGGCTGCCAGAAGCCAGCAGCTCGGCTCTTACAGTCTGAGCTGGCAGGAGCAGCTCAGCTGGAGCCCAGGTAGGAGAAGTGCCTGAAGCCGGTAGCACTAGGGCAGCTTGGCTCTTAAACAGAGCCGAAGAGTCAGGGAGCAGCAGCAGTCGCCAGAGCCTGCTCTAAGGTAAGCCAGGGATGCCAGCAAAGCTGGGAGTACCATGCGCCGCTGATTGCACAGGTGGGGGGCAGCGCTGGGGGAGCTGCTCCGGGGAGTCGCCAAAAAGCACTGACTGGTGGGGGAGGAGGGGAGGGCAGTGTGAAAAAGGCAGGAGTGTGCAGAGGGATCAGAGCTCTGGCTGCGATGGGCATCGGGCTGCCTTGCCTGCAAGTGGATCAGAGCTCCTGGGGCTGGGGTGTGCTGTATGGCACTCAGCTCCCCATTTGTGATGAGACACAGCAGTGTGGTGGATCACTGCGAAATACCTGCCCAATCAGAGCTGCGGGGGCAGGGCTTGCAGGGGCTGGCTCCGACAGCTCCCATTGGAGCTTTTCCCAGCCAATGGGAGCCTCTGAGCTTGGCTTGTGGCGGGCCCAGCACGTGGAGACCCTGGCTGCCCCTGATCCTCGGAGCAAACACAATGCCAAAACGAAAATACAAAGTTCACTACATATAAAGAATTACGTTTTAGAATTAAAGAATTAAATAGCTCAAAATGTCCGGGATTTTACCGGGCAGGGAGGAGAACTGGGTGCTCCAAGGCATCTGGGGAGCTGGGAAACAGAACAGTGTGAGCTGCGTGTTCTGACCGCTCCCAAAAACTGAGCGCCGGGGCAGATCCTCCACTGAGCAGCTTCATTAAAGTCATGGGAGTCTATACTAGTGGAGTGCCTGACTTTAGAATTGGTGCAGCTGTTTCGTGTGGCTGGGAGGGAGGAGGGGGAATGTGGGGTGCTCAGGGGAGGGGGCGGAGACTTTGGGGAAGGGGTTGGAATGGGGGCAGGGAAGGGGCAGAGTTGGGCGGGGCCGGGGGTGGGGAAAGGGGTGGGACCGGGGGAGGGGAAGGGGCGGAGTTGGGGCGGGGCCGGGGCCCCATGGAGTGTCCTCTTTTTTCAATGTTCAAATATGGTAACCCTAATTAAGAGAGCATTGCCATAGGCAATAATGAGGTCATTTTGTAGGGTTGCCAGAAGAGCACATGAACAGATAGAATCTCTTACAAGTGAAGCATGGGAGGTGGTGTCTGAGAGAGCCAGGTCCTGAACTTTACCCCCGCTATATATTATTGTGTCTAAAGTCAGCTGTCTGTTTACAAGGGGAGATTTGTTCATCAGATGGCAGATCTAAAATAGTTTTGCCAATCTAACTGTAGTATTTCCATATTTATATAGACTTGTTTAGTGGAAATCCATTTCATATTATTCATTTTTATATTACTCATCTAAATGGCGGGTGCAGCTTTTATTGGAAGGAATACAATAGCTTCATATATACATGCTTTTTTTTGCTTTAGAAAAGATTGCTTGTGCAAAACTTTTTTTACTGAATATGTTCAAGATGTTTTCTTGTACTTGTTCACTGTGTAAAAGGTCTAACTGATTTTACCCTCTGAAAGCTTAAATTAATTTTTTTTATATAAATACAGTAGCAAATTGCTTCAAGAACTGAGACAAGAGGGAGCTTGCTGTCTTGGCCTTCTTTGTGCTTCTTTGAGCTACGAGGCTGAGAAGATCTTTAAATGGATTTTTAGCAAATTTAGCTCATCCACTAAAGATGAAGTTAAACTTCTTTACTTGCGTGCAACCTACAAAGCACTAGAGACTGTGGGAGAAAAGAAAGCCTTTTCATCTGTAATGCAGGTAAGAATAAAAGTTAAAATTGGGGCATTGTTGCTTTTCCGGTATTGTATTGATGCACAGCTTGAATCAAATCATTGCTTTTACTAAAATGAACACATGAAGAGTAAGCAGTCAGGGTGTTAGAATAATAGAGATACATAACCCTGTGAAAAACACATTTTACACTTTGGAATAAAAATGTTTAATATTTTATGAGATTTAAATTTAATTTTCCTTTAAAAATGTGATTTGAATTTGATATCTGGGTTATAGTTTGAAAAATCTTTACATAGTAAGGATGTATGAAATGTCCTTCTTCTGTTCTTGGTTAATATCTAGTCTGTAAGTATTTTAGAACTAAAACTACTATTTTAGCTCACTTCTTGTGACATTGCTGCCTGCTCTTGGTTATTATAGCAATTTTTTCCACCTTTTTACTTGATTAAAGTGGAAGACTTGGCAGCAAAACTTGCCAGACCTTCCCTCTCCTTGAATTTTTTTTATTTTCAGTCATAAGGACATCTGAAATATCATCTGTCCAGAATGAGGGCTGTGAAGTATTTAAAATCAGCCTGGTGGCTGAAAGGTCCACCAGAGCACTAGCTTGCGTATGGCTTGTATTTTAATTTGCACCTTTTTACTCTTCATCCCGTTTTGTTCTTGTGAGTATTCATGATTTCATCAGTTTCCTGGGTTGTTTTTGATAGGGAGACCTGCCTACGCTTAAAAGGGTTTGCGGGTATAGATATGCTGGTAGAGCTGGTTTGCTGGTAGAGTTCTGTTGGCAAACTGCCCTAGTTGGAGATGTTCTTTTGCTAGTATAGCTTAAACCAGTTTCTAAAATGGAGTAAGGCTTGGTCTGTATTTAAAAGTTTTTTGCTAGCATAATTATGACTGACATAGTTATGCTGGCAAAAGCCCTAGTATAGATAGCCATTCTGGCAAACCTTCTAGACAGACATTATATTAGTAAAAGAGTTCTATTACCAATATAGCTTACGCCATTTCCCAAATAAACTTTACTGGCAAAAGGACTCTTTTGCCAGTATAGCTGTGTCTACACTAGGGTTTTTTATCTCCTCCTATCCTTGACCGACAGCTATGCTGGCAAAAGCCATAGTATAGAAGCAGTTACACTGTCAGAAAAGTCATCTTGCCAGTATAGCTTATTTTGTTCAGGGAACTGGTAAGAGTTATACTGGCAGTAAAACTGTTTTGCCAGTATAAGTTGCATCTATATTAGAAGAGTATGCTAGAATAGTTATAGTGGTATAACTATACTGGCAAACCTTTTGTAGTGTAGACCAGGCCTAAGCTATACCGGCAAAAGGACTCTTGCCAGTTTAACTGCATCTATACTAGGGCTTTAGCTGGCATAGCTATGTCAATCAAGGTTGGAGAAAAATTACACACCTTACCGATATAGCTACGCTGACAAAAGTTTTAAGTGTAGACCAGGTCCACACCTGTAGCACAGTTGCTACGCTCATTTTGAAATGCTAAACTTTTTTGTCACTGTCACTTATGAGGATTCCTTCAGTGGAAGAAGTCTGTAGGAAAAATGCTAATTATAGTCAAGAAGCTCATTTTATTTAGTGGTCACTTCAGTTAGCCTTTGGCCTAAGGTACCTTACACTTTTTTTTCATCTCTTAAATGTTTTGTTATGGAGTGGCTATAGCGCCACACTCCCCTTCTCCAGACAGTCGCTCCAAGCTAAAAATATTTGTGATTTACCCTGGGGGTGAGCCTACAGTAAACCCCAAATGTTGGGGTAAAAAGTATTCAAACTGTCTTTTTTAAAAGGTGTTAATTGTCAGTCAGTTAAGTCAAGATAAACTCTAGAGAAACAAGGCATGAGTTTATGCTTTACCTTTAGATTGTGTGTACAGTCTGGAGACTTGGTCTGCACTTAAAAATTAGGTTGACATAGCTACATCATTCAAGGCTGTGAACAATTTCGCCCCTTGAGCACTGTAATTAGATTGACCTAACCCTGGCGTAGATCTTCCATCAACCTAGGTACCACTGAGCTGCAGTGCTGTAGCTATGCCATTGTAGTTTGTGTAGTGTAGACATAGTTTGGGTGGTGGTGTTCCTACACGGATGAAAAAATCCCTTCTATTGACATGTCTGTGCTCCAGGGCTATGCTGGCATAGCTACACTGACATTGGAAGGTGTTTTTCCATCCGTGTAGGAACACTACCTCCACGAATGAAATTAGATACGTCCCGATAAAATCTTTGGTCGGGACACAATTTGTTCCGATATCCGCCGGCAGCCCCCCCCCTCAGCCGGCCGGACTTGGATTTTTTTTTTTTTTTTTTGCCCCCCACCCCCCAATGTGTCCCGATATTTTCTTCCCCTCTTCTGGTCACCCCACTGTCAACATAGTTGCATCTACACGGGGGAGGGAAGGTCAGCATAGCTGTGTTGATCAGGGATAAGTTGTTGTTTTTTTGTTTGTTTGTTTTTTGTTTTTTTCCTTCACGCCCCTGGTCAGTGTAGCTATGTAGACCTAACTTGTGAGTGTGTATGCCAGGCCTTAGGAAAGACAAGGCTTCTCTCCCAAGGCTAACGCATGAATGCTTGTAGCCTGGATCAAAGTGAGGAGTGACCACATAGTCTTTATGAATGTTAAATAGCTCCTAACTGGATGTGAAGACAAGCCCTTTGTGAACCTCAGGTATTTTGGAAGATCCATCCATATGTTCAACCCATGCAAGTGTTAGAATGATTGTTAGGGGAACCTTCAAGTCTTTTGTAGTTGGTTGGAAACCCTAACACCATGGAAACGCTAACACCATGCAACCCCTCTCCCCTGGTACCCTTATTAGTCTCTATAATTCCTAGTAAGTTTAAATAAGTTTGTCATTGTTAACGTATCATTTTCCACCCTTTCACATCTTGGCATTTCCATGTTTCATAGGAAGGCAGAAAATATATACTGTACATCAAAATGCTATACAAATACCTGTTGCTTGAATCTTAACAATGAGCAGCCATCTGTTTTGTAGCAGACCTTTCTTATTTCAGTCAAGGTTACAATCGATTTAACAACATTCATGACATTTCAGCTTACTCAAAAATATTAATAAGACTAGTAATTTTTTTTTATTTGTGACTCTTTTTAAGCTTGTAATGACCAGCCTGCAGTCCATTCTAGAAAATGTGGATACACCAGAGTTACTGTGCAAATGTGTTAAGTGCATCCTTCTGGTGTCCCGATGTTACCCACATATTTTCAGCACCAATTTTAGGGTAAGTGTGTGCCTGACTTTCTTCTGCCCCCTCTTATTGTATAAAACATTGACATAGCACATCACATAGGTGACTTACCTTTTTCTTTGCTTTCAAGGACACAGTTGACATATTGGTTGGGTGGCATATAGATCACACTCAAAAACCTTCTCTGACACAGCAGGTGTCTGGTAAGTCTGGCCTATAAAATTGTTACATGTGGTGACCTATTAGTGTTCTGCTCCACCTTGTGGAGGATGAGGATTTATTTCTAAGTTTTGCTCACTGCCACTGCGTGCACACTGCTGTGGAGGCAACCTGCCTGATCCCCAGACAGAGGATACCTCTTGTCACTCATTGGCAACTCCTCCAAGTAAGTGGCATTCATGAATTATTAAAAGTCCAATGCAGTTCCTCCCCACATAGGGTAAAGGAGTTTACATAAAACCAAAATAAAAATGTCTGGATATATGGGAGACTTAATGTATTCATAGAACTCAGAACCAAAAAACCTATTGTCATATACCCTGCATGTCAGTCAGTTAAAATTTAATTAAAGGACATTTTAGCCAGTCTACATTTAAACGCCATTTGCTTTCTCTATTAGAGAAAATTAAATCATTCTTACAGTTATCAACCCTCAAGTGATCTTCTGAAAACATAACCTCCTTCTTGAGCACCTTTAAAAATAATGTTGTGTTGGAAAAAAGGAAGGATGGATTGGGATTCAGGAGACTGAAGTTAATTTCCTGGCTTTACCACAGACTCCCTGTGGTGACTTTGGGCATGTCACTTAATCTCTCTATGCCTCAGGTGCTCATCTGTAAAAGGAGACTAATGTTTCCTTTGTCTGTTTAAACTGTAGGCTTTCTTACAATATACTTAAGCAGTGTATAGCTCAGTAGGACCCAAATCTCTTTGAGGCTTTTTGTGTTACTGTAATATAGATAATTATAAATAAAAATAATTTTGTTTTAAAAAAAAAAAAAGGTAAATGAGTAATCTCTTTCGTCCTTCAGTAATATGTATCTGAAATTTTATACCTGTGTTTTACCTTGCTTATAACAATCTATTTCACTTGGTCTGACTTCTACAGGATGGCTACAGAGCTTGGAGCCATTTTGGGTAGCTGATCTTGCTTTTTCCACCACACTTTTGGGTCAGTTTCTAGAGGATATGGAGGCATATGCTGAGGTAAGCAAAGTTTATTGTGCAGCAGTATTAAGAGTTATAATATAGCTATAAAGGCCTGTTTGAAGAGCTCTGTGTAAGCTTGAAAGCTCGTCTCTCTCCAACATAAGTTTATCCAATAAAAGGTATTGCCTCACCCACCTTGTGTAGGTCTGTTCATATTACCTTGTTCCTTGTTTTGTTAAGTTTATAGAAAGTATGTGGGGTTGATGGGAGGGGATTCAAATGCTGCATACACTTGTAGAATATAAAATAAAGATGCTTGCATACTGATGTACTTCTTGGATTAAATCCTAGCCCCATTAAAGTCAGCCCCTCTTGTTTTTAGGAGGTCTGTAATTTTGAGGATAGGAATAGAGAAGTAACAATCATCTTTTGTAAGAGCTTAGTCAGTAGCTCTGGGATGTGTTTAGGACACGCGTATTGAAACACGGGTGCAATACTGCATTTTCTTAGAGACGAGCTGGGTGAGGTAATGTCTTTTATTGAACCGACCAGCTTCTGTTGGTGAGAGAGACAAGCTTTTCTTAGCATTTTCCGCTAGTTTGTAATCTTGTCGTCGTCATGATTTCCTGTTGAAACAGATGAGATGACATTGAGATGCTCACAATAATTGAAAAGACAATATAAGAAAGTTGCTTCTTAAATCTTATTTAATATGGTAACTGGTTTTATTTTGCTATAAATCACAACAATAATGCATCTGTAATTTGTACACCAGTAATCTATCTCAAAATTTATGGTGACTATATACACAGGGCTAATGTAAATACAGTTTTCCAGACATTTTGTGTTGCTTGTCATCTTTAATTAACAAGTATAATTACAGCTTGCTGAAGCTATGCGAGGAAACGCTGGGCTTCTTAGTGTTGTCATATTTATTGTGATACACATGGATATGTCTGATATTAAAACTGAATTTTATATATACTTTGTCTATATTAGTACTGCTTGTACTTATTACCTAATGACATAAATTTTCCTATCTAGGACCTCAGCCATGTGGCCTCTGGAGAATCAGTGGATGAAGATATTCCTCCTCCTTCAGTATCACTACCTAAATTAGCTGCACTTCTTCGGGTTTTCAGCACAGTGGTGAGGAGTATTGGGGAACGCTTCAGCCCAATTAGAGGACAACCAATTACTGAAGCATATGTAACTGATGTAAGATTTCCGTACCTATTTCATGCTACTTATTAAGAAATATTTGGCAGCATACAAATGTACTCATGATCAACTTTATTCAAGGACTAGATTTGTTTGACAGCTAATAGAATCTGATTTAATATTTAGTAGTGATTGTGACTTAGGCCTGTGATAGCCATATATACCAGAAACCACAGTGTATTTGATGTAAGTATTTTTGCAAAGGTTTTTCAGTCTGACCTGGCTATAGACATTTGTTGTTATGATCTGTTCATGTAACCATTTGTGCAAGTTATCATGGAGCTTTAAAAAAACTGGAGTGTAATTATAGCCAGCTAGAGGTTTGTACTTCATCCCTTTCTAATTTTCATCTAGCTGAAATCTGATATATAAGAAGTTCTTTCATTTTAGAGTATCTTTTGGAATAGGTAGTATTGCAAAGTATAAGAAGGTGACTTTTGTTCTTACATTTGTAATACAAAAATAATTAATGGGTTACAATCACAATTAAGGCAACAAGGATCCAATTTCATCAAAAGAAGGTAACTCAGTATTAAGGTCCTGATCCTGCAGTTGGATCTGAGTGGGTGGACCTATGTCTGTACCGAATCCCATTGATAAATCTGGGACTCCTTGCAGGTGGACCCTTATGTCTGCACAGATTTCATTATTGGGGTCTAAGGTTGTCTTCGATTGACATGTGCACAGGCACTTAAATATGAGACCCTTGTCGGACAAGTTAAGAAAAGAAGCCCAGTTCTTTTCTCACTGAACACAATAGAAGTTCTACCATTGACTTCAGTTTCAAGCTGGATAGGACCCAGAGTAATTACTCTAACTCTGTGTTTCAGTGCTTCTTTTAATTCGTTGTCTTTAAAATTATTCTAAATTTGGGGTTGTTGCATTTTTTGTATTTAATGAAAATATAAATGCACATTGTCAAAATAAATATTAAAAATGGTCAAAGAACTTGCTCCAGTGCATAGTAGTGCTGGATTCTGAGATGATTAACAGGAGTGTCATATGTAAGACATGGAAGGCAATTATTCCACTCTACTCAGCACTGGTGAAGCTTCAGATGGAGTACTTTGTCCAGTTTTGGACATCACACTTTAAGAAAAATGTGGACAAATTTGAGAGTCTCTAGAGGAGAGCAACAAAAATAAGAGGTTTAGAAAACATGACCTGTGAGGAAAGGTTAAAAAGCCTGGACATGTTTAGTCTATAGGAGAGAAGACTTGGGGGGACATAACGGTCTTCAAATATGTAAAAGATTGTTACAAGGAGTGTGGTGATCAGTCGTTTTCCTACCCATCAAGGGTAGGACAAGAAGTAATCAGCTTAGTTTGCAGCACAAGAGTTTTAGGTTAGATATTAAGAAAAACTTTCTAACTCTAAGGATAGTTAAGCACTGAAACAGATTTCCTAAGGAGGTTGTGGAATCTCCATTCTTGGTGGTTTTAAAAGAAAAGATTAGACAGCTATCTGACAGGGATGTTCTAGATGTACTTAAACTTGCTGCCTGATGGGGGTATGGGTGGATTAGATCACCTCTTGATGTCCCTTCTAGCCCTGTATTTCTATGATTCTATGTAGTTTCAAATGGATGTGGGTTTTTCCCCTATGCTTAAATAACATCCAATACTAGTTAAACTGACTTGAATTCACTTTCCTTCTTTTCCAGGTTCTGTACAGAGTAATGAGATGTGTGACTACAGCGAACCAAGTGTTCTTCTCTGAGGCTGTACTCACAGCTGCCAATGAGTGTGTTGGGGTTTTACTTGGTAGTCTGGACCCGAGTATGACTATACACTGTGACATGGTCATCACATATGGCTTAGATCAACTGGAGAATTGCCAGACTTGTGGTACCGATTATATCATCTCGGTCTTGAATTTATTGACACTGGTACATACAAATTCTCATTTTTGTCGGGCTTTTTAATTAGAAAAAATTATTTATCATATCTCATTCAGGCACCTGAATAACAAACTGCTTTAACAGTAAATCATGATATTTGCTTCCTTTTCGTCTACTTCAATGTCTTGTATTCCCCTCCCCCCCACTGCGAAGAAAAAAACACCACAAAATAAACAAACAAAAACCTATCAAATGTTAGTAATCATTTCGAAAAGCTGGTAGAACTTGTGCTGATAGCCCTCCTACTTGGTCCCGTTACTGAGTAGTTTCCAGTTTATCCAAAATAATTTTACTTTGACCTTTGGATAGTGCCTATTCTTTAATCAATGGGTTAACTTTACTCTGCAATTAGTAGCAGCATTTTTGATGAACCGCCAGAGAGACCAGGCTTTAGTATGTTTATGCAGTCACTCTGCCATGGCTACACGCTTTGGATACCGGATTACTTCAGAATATTGATCTCAACAACCTGGGTGTTGGCTAAATAACTATTTTAACCTTCTGTTGGCTAAATAACCATATTAGCACATCCCCATAGAACTTACATCTATCAACCTATATTGGTTATATGTTTGAGTTCCACTTAGGTTGATAAGATAGCATAAAAATAGCCTGTCCTTTGAATATTGAATTTTGGGAGAGCAATTATGTTTTTTCATTAACTTACATAGATATAGATTAGTTATTTTTGTAACTGATTTCTTAACTCTAATGTAGTCAAATATCTTTAAGGGGTTCTGATTTATTAAATTCTATAAATTAGTGCCATAAATGTGTGTCTGAATAAAGAATTATTACATTGAAGATGTATATTATCAGTGCTTATGTTTTGTCTCTAGATTGTTGAACAAATAAATACAAAATTGCCATCGACATTTGTAGAGAAATTGTTTATACCAGAATCTAAACTGCTTGTACTCCGTTACCATAAGGAGAAAGAGGTAAGGATGGATGGTTGCTATTAATATGCTACAGCAATTCTAATACCGTTTTAGAGCACTGGTATATTATCTTATGGAATTTTGCCCCATAAGAAAAACAGTTAGTTGCATAGATGTCTGAACTCATTAGGAAAACAGAAGCCCAAATTCAGGTTTGGTTATTGTTCATTCGGTTGTGGCATGTGAGGAAACATACTTTGTCACATACTAGACAGAAGAGAATTCTTTTCTAAAACTGTTTTCATAATTTGCATAGGCATCATTTGTAGCAAATATAAATTGGAAGGTGGAAAAGAAAAGGATTACAATACAGTGTTTACTTGGGGTTTTTTTGTGTGCACGCTAAATATATCTTAACTCAAAGTTTATTCAGTAGAGCTTTTAGCATATATTTTAAGATCAACTCAATTTTAATTTTAGTTTTACAGTTGATTCTTAATGAAAGTTCAGGTACTTGCGGCAAATAGTCTGATTTGTTTTACTATTGACTGGTGTAATTTTGGTACCCTAAAATGATGATCAGCTTAATTTGCCTAGAAGAATTAAAGAAACAGATAATTATAATAATCTGAGGAGCGAGACACTGTCATACCATGTTTCATTCATCTAACAAGAAAGCTTCACTTCAGAAATATCTCACTGTTAAATAACATTTTGAATCTTTTCATTTTCAAGGTTGTTGCAGCAGCCCATGCTGTCTATCAAGCAGTATTGAGCCTGAAGAACATTCCTGTTTTGGAGACTGCTTACAGGTTGATTCTGGGAGAAATGACCTGTGCTCTAAATAGTCTCCTTTGTAGCCTACAACTTCCTGAGGCATGTTCTGAAATCCAGCATGATGCTTTTAAGAACCATGTATTCAATGTGGCTAATGCAAAGTTTGTAGTTATATTTGACCTCAGTGCCCTAACTACTATTGGAAATGCTAAAAACTCATTGATTGGGGTAAGTATTTAACTGCAGTAAAAACAAATACTTTTTAAATTTTTGCTCAATAAATCATATCATGTTTGGATTTAATTGATAGATACAAGTCTGTGGACTTATATAATGCACATAATCTTCATTTCATGCCTGCATATATGTACTTAAGGTGTCTTTTTCTTGATCCTTCATTACTTTTGAGGGGGGAGTTTTAATATTAACTTCCATGGTACAAAATTGTTTGAAATAATTATTTCTAGTCTTAAAGATGTGATGAAATGTAATTTCCACATTACAATACTTTACTGGTGTGATGGTTATTGCTTCTGATATTGTCAGGACATTCTACTATCTTGATGAGACAAGAAAGAGACTAAAGTAGTTTTGGCATATTTTTTGCAGTGATCTTCACTGACAGTAAAAAGCTACCTTGCATTTGATGTCATGTGTTTTCTGTCTTTTCAAGGTAGAATATAAACCTTTTGGGGCAGTGTATGTATAGGGTGCTTTAAAAAAATGGGGACAGCAAAACAGAAGATTAGCAAACAAGGTCAGAAATATGAAGGATATATTTTCATTAAATAATTTAAAATATAAAACAACCAAAAAAAAGGCAATGTATTTGAATACAGTATATAGAACAGGGGTGGGCAAACTTTTTGGCCCGAGGGCCACATCTGGGTGGGGAAATTGCATGCAGGGCCATGAATGTAGGGCTGGGGCAGGGGGTTGAGGTGTGGGAAGGGGTGTGGTGTGTAGAAAGGGGCTCAGGGCAAGGGATTGGGGCAGAGGAAGGGTGCGGAGTATACGAGGGTGCTCAGGGAAGGGGGTTGGGGTACTGGAGGGCTGTGGGGTGCGGCAGAGGGTTGGGGTGCAGGGTGTAGGAGAGGTTCGGGGTGCGGGCTCCGGCCCGGCACCGCTTACCTGGAGCGGCTCCAGGGTGGAAGTGGCACGCACCGGGGCCAGGGCAGACTCCCTTCCTGCCCCTGCCCCGCGACGCTCCCAGAACTGTCTGACACTACAGCCCCGGCGGGAGGGAGGGCGGAGGGCTCCGATCACTGCCCTTGCTTGTGGGTACCTCCCCCAAAGCTCCCATTGGCTGTTGTTCTCCCTTCCCAGCCAGTGGGAGCTTTGGGGGATGGTACCCACAGGCAAGGGCAGCGCGCGGAGCCCTCTGCCCCCCTTCCCCAGGGGCCGCAGGGACGTGGTGCCTGCTGCTTCTGGGAGTGGTGCAGGGCTTGCGGTGCCACGGGGGTAGGGTGACCACACGTCCCGATAAAATCGTGACAGTCCCGACTTTGAGGAGTTTGTCCCGCGTCTTGACTGAAGTACGGTCGGGACACCATTTGTCCCGATATTTTATTTCGGGCGTTTTTTTGGGGTGTTTGTTTTTGTTTTGTTTTTTACACTCACCCCTCCGGGTCTTCAGTGGCAATTTGGCGGAGGGTCATTCAGTCGCTGATGGTCTTCGGTGGCATTTCGGTGTCGGGTGCTTCTGTCTTTGGTGGCAAGGTTTATTACCCGCCTCTGAAATGCTGCCGGAGACCGTCCGTGACTGAAGGACCCTCCGTCGAAGACCCGGATGGGTGAGTGTAACAATTAAAAAGGCGCGCCCCCCATCTCCGCCCCCCGCAGCAGTCCTGATATTTTCCACTTAGCATCTGGTCACCCTGCACGGGGGTGGCAATCCTGCAGGCCGGATCCAAAGCCCTGAGGGCCAGATCCGGCCTGCGGGCTGTAGTTTGCCCACCCCAATACAGAAATTACCGAGTAGGAAAGAAAGATGTAGAAAGCTGCACTGTCTCCAACTTTCACATTGTGCCACTTTGCTTCAAAGTACCCTTGCATCACCTTTTAAAGAGAACTTTTACATCAGAAAAGACTGGTGTGTGTTTCTTCAACTATGGGCAGGAAAGCATTCACATTTGAGAAATTCTAGATAGACGACGACAGTAAAGATTACTAGTAAAAATGTCCTAATTTCAGCAGGTTTTTTGTGATTTCAGCAGCATTTTTTGTTTAAAGCACATTTAGGACCATTTATTTCTTTATAAAACAGATGTATGTAACTATGACTAATAGCAATATCCTTTACATACATATTTTTGTGCTTTTATTACAATTGTTTTATAGATGTGGGCCCTTTCTCCAACTGTGTTTGCACTGTTGAGTAAGAATTTGATGATTGTTCACAGTGACATAGCCGTTCACTTTCCTGCTGTCCAGTATGCAGTTCTCTACACTTTATATTCACATTGTACCAGGTAGGAGGATCACTAAGGCATTAATATTTAAGAGGATAAATAGATAGATGTAAACTGTATTTGAGTTTAGGGAAGAATTTTATTATACCAGCACTGATGGTAGTGTAATCAATGTGTTGCCACCTTTTCTCTTAAATCCTTATTTTCATTGATTTTATTTTCATAGGTACTAGAGATCACCCATTAAAAATGGTTCTATGTTGAAATTGGCCATGCATATTCTCAGTTTCCTGAAAATCTTGTGCAAAACATAATCTTAGATATTTTTAAGATTGAGAATTAAGTTTAATTTATAGTGTGTCTAAAATTTTGCAAGCAGTTCATGATGTGAACTAATGATTTTCCTTATTTGAAAAAAATTAACGTCTGGTATGTTACATGATTCCTCTGATATTTAGCGTATTCTTTTCAGTACACATTAAACAGAGCTTCATTTTGTATGGCATCTTGCATGCAAACATTAACTGAAACATTGTACGCTGCAACTGCAAAAATTAAAGTAGATTTTAATTGTTGTATTAGAGATAAAATGCCTATAAATAAAAAACTTCTAGATTTCAGATCAACAAGCTGTCACTTAAGTTATGACTACAAGGGTGAAATAAAAAAATCCAGCTTTAAATAGAAGAAATCTTGGGGGGGGGGACAGATTGCTGAGACACAAGTTGCTCCTGTGCCACCTTGGAATTAATAGTACATGATTGGTCACTCGTTATTTAATGCTTGCAGTAATGTTGTGGGCTGTGTTGGTCCCAGGATATTAGAGACACAAGGTGGGTGAGGTAATATCTTTTATTGGATCAACCTCTGTTGGTGAAAGAGACAACTTGAAGAAGTTGGTCCAATAAAAGATATTTACCTCACCATCTTTGCCGCGCATTATTTGAGGTATTTTGCAAGGTATGTCTTGTGGTTGAATCCAGCGTTAATGAGGGTGATGAGGGATAGTAGCCTTGACATAAACTAGAACCATGGTGCACACAAGCATGGTGCCAGCATCTACGTGCAGTTTTGTAGGTCAGGACTGAATGACATAGGACAAACTGTGTGGTGATTTTGTAGTGGCACACATCTGGATCAGACCCTTTCAGCTTATCTAGCTTTAGTTTCCGTTCTTGCTTATATACCTTATATTTTTTTCTGTCACTCAGTTTAATGTTGAAATTACATTTATTTTCAGTACTTCAAAGGATTTGAGGCTGTAGTTAGCATAAAACTATTTTAAAATAATTAATTTATCCCATTCTTATTTAGCTACGCGTTCATACTGCATTGGAGCTTTTAAATTTTAGACTATCATGCGATTATAACATTGAAACTACTTTCTGGGCAACACATCTGAGTATAACACTGATTTTTTTTTTTTTTTTATTTAGTTGCATGTTTAAGGAAATAGAATACTTTTTTCTAATTTTCTTTCAGGCATGACCACTTCATATCCAGTAGCCTCAGCTCCTCCTCTCCTTCTTTGTTTGATGGAGCTGTGATTAGCACTGTAACCACAGCTACAAAGAAACATTTCTCTATCATACTAAACCTTTTGGGGTTATTGCTTAAGAAGGATAACCTTATTCAAGATACCAGGTAAATAGTATTTTCTTCATATCAGAGATTGAGATTTTTTTTTTCAAGAGAATTTAGTTCTGATTTAGAACCAAGAAAATGTTTGCATTATTTTTCTTTAAAATAAAAAAAGGAGGGGGGAGGACTAAACATTTCAAAGTGGAGGAATTCTGTTTCATACAAAACATATGAACTAAAATGATCATTCATGCTCAACATAATTGGTTCATAGGATTCAAGCTAAAACATCTGAAAAAAATTAATTGATCATATTTTCATATTCATGAAAACACCAAAGGTGAAAACTCTTCTAGGCCAAACATTGAATATAGAGCTTCCAAAATTCAATTGATAGGTAATTTTCACTTATTTAATGGTTTTCTTTCACAAATATTTGCAAGTTTGCATTACCACGTTGATGTGAAAACGTAAGATATTTAATGTTTTATGAGTAACTTTGTCCTATTCTCTAGTTGTTTAGAATGACTATTCTGTAATGCATTTTTAGGAAACTACTGATGACCTGGGCTTTGGAAGTGGCTGTTCTAATGAAAAAATCAGAAACATATGCACCATTATTCTCTCTTCCATCTTTCCACAAGTTTTGTAAAGGACTTCTAGGAAACAGTAAGATCGCACAAAATTGTTTTTTCTTATTGGTTACCCTTTATAAGCTGCCATTAACTGTATTGATATGTCCTTGGGTAAAGACAGCTGATTGATAAATACAACTGTGGTCATCTTCTGATTTGCAATTTTTTTCTGAGCTCTGGTTGCAGCTGCATAACCACTCCCTTGCCTTCTCCTCTTGTTCCTCAAACTGTCAGTTATTTGGAGAAGATAATATCCTTGCATGAAGGGACTACAGTTATGAGGTTGATTAAGGTTCTCAGTGGAATGATAGATATTTGGAAGTCAGATTGCATATGTTTGACAAAGGGTTAGGACTCCTACCATAATTTGAGGTACAGGGGTTAGGTTCTAAAGTCAGCGCGTAAGGCAAAAATTGCGTATAGTCAAAATTACCCTAGAAAATCCCTTAAATCACCCATAAAGTACAGTATACTGTACATGGTTTTGTGTATACAACCCTGTATAGTAATATGTATAAATGTATAATGTATACAGTAGTGTACAGCATATAATAGAGTACATATGCAAGATATACTTTTACAGTATTTTTAATTACATAAAAGAGAGAGACGGAAGAATGAAAGAATAAAAAGGAAAATAGTAAACCTAACCACTCACCATTCATCCTGGATAGTCTTGGTAGTCTACGATGATGACGATAATGGTGATATGATGACGATGACGATGAATGATGACGATGATGGTTAGTATAGCACCCGTATGATGAACGATGAGACAATGAAGATGGTCGCTATACACACTCCGATGATTAGTCTTCCTCTTCCCCTGACAACATTATTGGGAGGAGGGGTCAGGGTTTGATGACGGAGGTACCGGAGAGCTTGGGTGACGGAGAGAGAGTCATAGACGAAGTGGTTGCCTCTGATTCAGCTCGAGAAGTTGATTGCGTAGGCTCATCTGCTGTTGGTTGTTTTTTCTTGAAAAACATGGTGATCGGCAACTGTCGCTGTTGTCTCTTGAGCTGCTCAAACATTTCTTGATACGGTCTCAAATTGTCTGTAATACTGCATGTGATTTTGAGGCTTCGTTCCATAGAGGGATCATATTCAGAAATTAAATCATTCAAGTGTTTTGCGGCTTGGAACACTTCAGCAAATTTATGAAGATTCCAACTTGCTGGCTCTTCCTGTTCGTCATCTTCATCTTCTGTAGACGATTTTATCAGTTCCTCTAACTCTTCGTTAGTCAATGTTTCTCTATGGCCCTCAATTAATTCTTCAATTTCTTCCTCAAGGATGTCGACGAAGCCATCACCACCCACTTGCCTGGACACCTGAACAATGCGTTTCACTTCTTTGTCAATGGTCACACATTCTTTCCATAGGTTTCTCCAACATGCATTGACTGTTTGAGGCTTGATTCCATCCATTGCCTGTTTAATATAAGTGATGCAATCGATGATGTTGAAGGACTTCCAACACTCCATCACGTTAAGATTGGGATCAGCATCCATAGTGCTACGTATCCATGAGAACGTAAGCCTCGTGTACGTGGCCTTGAAACAGCGAATCATGCCTTCGTCAAGAGGTTGGAGGTGGTATTGGGGGGGAGAAAGATGACTTCAACGTCGTTATGCGCAAACCGGAGTGCCTCAGGGTGACCAGGAGCATTGTCTGCGATCAGCAACACTTTAAAGTCAAGTCCTTTCTCTTCAAGGTACCACTTGACTTTCGGAATGAAACACTTCTGGAACCAATCCAGAAATAATGCTGCCGTCACCCAAGCCTTTTTATTTGATTGCCAGAACACAGGCAGGAGATTTTTGTTCTTGCCTTTTATGGCACGGGGATTTGCAGCCCTGTAGAACAATCCCAGCTTTATTAAACGCCCAGCCACATTGCCATAAAACCAGACAGTCACACGGTCTTTAGCTACTTTGAAGCCAGGGGCTTGTCTTTCTGATTTCAAAGTGTAAGTGCGGTTGGGTATTTTTTTCCAGAAGAGCCCAGTCTCGTCAGCATTAAAAACTTGTTCCGGAAGATAGCCCTTTTCTTCTATGATTTTCTTTAATTGTTTGGGGTAGGCTTTTGCTGCCTCTTCATTGGCAGATGCAGCTTCACCAGTAGTCTGCACGTTTTTGAGGTTGAAGCGGTTCCTAAAACTGTTAAGCAAACCTTGGCTGGCTTTGAATTCCTTTTCATCAGTAGGATATCCCTCTTTGGCGGGAGGTTTGAACAGCGCGTAGAGGCTATGAGCCTTTTCTCATAACGTGTTGCCATTGATAGGCACACATTTATGGTTCATGTCTTCCAGCCATAAGTTTAATGCCTTTTCTGTCTTCACTAAAGTCTTATCACGCACTGGCTCATCACCTTAGCAGTTATTGGAGCACTTGATGCCACGGCTTGACTCTCTTGAATCTTGATGGCACGGATCCTAGATTCGTTGCGACCATATTTACGCACCACGTTGCAGACCAATGTACCGTCTCTCAATAAGTCCAACACAGCCAGTTTTTCCTCCAGCGTTGGAACAGATCGCTGTTTCTTTGGTTGAAACTTTATCGCCAGATGAAGTAGTTGCCTTGCGTTTAGGGGCCATGTTGTACGAAAAAGACGCATCTTTAAACACTAGAATCACACTCAGCGTGGCGAGATGCTCACACTATGAAAGGCATGCGGGATCTGAGACCGACTGAGGGAACAGCAGATTCACGTCTCCCATCTCACGCTCACTCTGGGGCATACGCTCATTGAGTGGAATGGTGGGCGGAATCACCCGCACTACTGTATTTAAATTGTTATTTTTCTTTTTTTTGCCGAGCTTGTATAGTTGAATTCGCGTAAGTTAAATGCGCATATGATGCAACTCCACTGTATTGTGCTAGATAGAGATTGGAAAACTAAATGGTGACAGGGTTATGGAAACAAGTATTCTAGCCCTGCTGTTATATCCTTCTGGCCTTGGGCCATTAATTTACTTTCTTTACCACTGCCTATTTTGCCGTTGGGGAAACAAATGTGTATTATCCCCATCGCATAGGGCAATCTAAGGATTAATCTGTCAACACTGTTTTAGATCAGAAAGTGCTACATAAGTGCCAGGGATTATTATTAATTATGGTTATACATTTTTAAAATGACACAATTATGTTAAATATACATGGTAGGGATACAATTTAAGCTTTGATTTCCATGCGGCTTCTATTAGTATTAATAAAATCCATGCAGCTAAAATGGAACAAAAAAAAGAAATGATTTTTTTATACAGTAATGTCCTTTAACGTTCAGGATAGCTCTGTGTGGAGATGAATGAATTTTTCCATCTTAATGAAAATGGCACCCTTTATTTGTACCCTTAATGCAGCCCTTCTTGAAGATGTGAATATCTGTCTTCAAGCATGTAGTAGCCTCCATGCCCTGTCATCTTCCCTACCAGATGACCTTTTACAAAGGTACTTTCCCAAAAATTCAATAAATTTTCTTCGTATGTTACTGGTCGCACATTTTATTATGACTCAATTTATTTATTTTATTTATTTATGCAGGTGTGTTGATGTGTGCCGGGTTCAACTAGTCCATAGTGGTGCCCGTGTAAGACAAGCTTTTGGAAAACTATTAAAGTCAATTCCTTTGGATGTGGTTCTGAGGTAAATAGTTTGTTTTAAGTATTTGTGTATCTAGAAAGTGTTTTACTTCTTTGTTTCGCAGTCTAACTTTATTTTAATATTAAGAAAGTACACTTCTGTAATGTATCCAAATAGCTTAGCTATACAGAGTAATATTTTTTAAAAGGTCATATAAAACATGACAGTACCGTGAGACTATTTTTTTACTGGGTGCTCAGTATACTTTTAGTATAAAACAACAGTTATTGACTTGGAGATTAATGAAATGTGAATTTTGTAAGATCAGTATCACCCAGTGTTTCAACAATAACTTCTTCTTGGTCTCCAGGACACAGACTCCTGGCTTCCAAAAAGCATTTTTCAGTCTCATAATCTGAGAACATACTTATTTCCAGCAGTTATAACTTTTATTTTGATTTGGGAAGAAGATTGTTGCTTCTGTGCATATCTAGTAAATTCTGTTTTTAATATATCAAATTGTAGTCTTAATCTAGGAACATATGAATGTGTTTCCTTCATTACTTCTTCTTTTGGGCTGAAATAGCCTCTATCTAGAGTCAAATACTGACAAACCATGTATGGCAACTCTCAGTTTATATATATATTTTGACCATCCTGTAATTCAATAAGATGATTCAACTTGTATAGGCGGAGAACTTGAAATCCAGAAATACTTCTAGTATCTGGTAAATTTATCGAAGTATCAAGTCCCTCAAACCTTACAGAAATCTTTAGATTCTACCTTAAGATATATTTCTGACCTGTTTTCTTTTATCCATGGATAATTAAATAATCTCTATTTTTAGAAATTTCTTACTCTAATTTCTCCTGTTCTGCTAGAGATTGCCATCTTTTTAAGATATTCTCCCGCCTGAGAAAAACAAGTGGCAATGTTATACAAAATTCTTTTTTAAAAAATTAAGTAATTTGTGGTTTTATCCAAGTCTATATCTACCAAAGCTTGGAAAGCCTGGCAAATTAAAAAGGTGTATGAGTGGCAGAGACTCTTACCCCTATTCTTCTCAGTCCAGAATTTATATATATGATGATGGGATTTCTCTGGAAACTTTCTCTTTAGAAGCTTTTCCGAAACTCAATTGTTTCTCTCAAGGAAATCCTGTTAATATAAAATTCCACACCATTTATTAAAAAATGTAAAATGTACTAGTCATCCCCAAATCTCTAAATAATAACACACACAACAGAAAAAGCCCTTGCTTTACTCCAAAGGGTGAGCAATGTACTGGTAAAATTGTAGTTACGAAACTGATTATAATCCTTAACTTCAAAACTTTCACTGTGGAGTTTCTAAGCTATTTAGTATAGTACGTTTTCAAGCAAACCAGACAAGGCTCAAAATCTTTCAGTAACATAAAACAGGTACAAAAGCAGTTCAACAAATTGTACTCCAAAATAAAATATGTAGCTCTGCTTGGTTGAGGTCACTGATTTGAAAAAAGGTAAAAAAAAAAAAAAAAGACAATGACAAATGTACAGGTAATTGGAGATAAAGTACATTACTTCTTTAGTTTTTGCTTACACCTTCTCTCTAGGCCTGTGTGGGATAAGATTGGTCCAATGAGCTCTAGGGACTTTTTGCTGTACATGCAAAAACTAGTTAAAATTGAAATAGTGTTGCAGTTTCTTTCCTAAAGTTAGTAAATACCGGGAATAATTTTAAATTTGTTTTGCGAACTTCCTTCTATAGTATAGTTTGGTCTAAGGAGGATCAGACATATCTTGCATGTTTTTTTGTTTGTAGTAACAACAACCACACAGAAATACAAGAAATCTCTTTGGCTGTAAGAAATCACATGAGCAAAGCTCCAAGTAATACATTCCATCCACAGGACTTCTCTGATGTCATTAGTTTTATTTTGTATGGGAGCTGTCACAGAACAGGGTAAGAACTTTTTGTACCTTTAAAATAAAAAAGTATCATGTAGAATCCACACTTGACTATTTACTAAATATATGCCTATCATTATTGAACAAGTTTAATGTGTTTTGGTTTGCATTGGTTACCTTGAATCCTGAAATATTAAATTAACCCATCAACAGACCCAGTTCAAAAGTAACAACTAATTTACAAATGGTTTTGCTTCATAATATAGATATTACCTGTGATGGGATTTGAGACTCTGCTTTTATTAAATATGTAAGACCAAATAGCTTTGGCAGCTCTTTTCAATGCACCCTGGAAGAATTGGATTCATTTTAGAACTTGGGCCTCTTGCTCTTAAGAGTTATGGAAAGTCACTTTGGTGGTAGAAGGCTGCTTCCACCTTTCAAAAAACTCCTGTTCAACTAAAAAAACCCTGCTTTTTGTTCACCCTCTCAACCTTTCAGTTAGCGAGAACTGTGTATAGGGTTGTGCTAGTGACAATGTAGTTGAACAAGCATTTTAATTACATGACTGTTTTTTTCAGATATTTGTAACTGTGTGTGTACTTTGTGCTCTAACTTCTCGTTCTTTTTCTCAGCCCAAAGGCTAACCTTGTTTTGGAAAATTTGGTAAAATTCCATTGAGCTGTTAGAATTATCAGGCTAGGAAGTGCTTGTGGGAAGATATCTTTAGTCTTAGGCCCCAGTTCTATAAAGAACTCCATGTGAGCAGACACCCATTGTAGTTGGTGTTGCTCCACCCAAGCACGTAGTTTTACACTTGGCTAACTTGGGGGATTTATTTTTAAAAATGAAACTTCTCATGCTTGAGCCTTTAGATACGTGTGAAGAAATTTAGTTTAGAAATCCCATAGGGGTGTGATTGAAGTAGCCACCAAATTATAACAATTTAGCCCTGTGAGTTGCATGTACTATTTTTTCAGTTAAATGCAGATGCCAGTACATTTGTTTGTGTGCAATCTCACAAATGTGATTATATTTATAGCATACACAATATGATTGTGTAGACATTGAAATGAATGCACCTCACATCACACACTACAAAACCTACAATACTGTGTTTATAACCAAGGGGGATTAGTTACAGACTGAGATGTTACTGCAATACAAATAATAAACAGTAATTGCAGGAATGCAGTCGCTGTGGGAAAATTGCTTTATATATCCTGACCTTTTAAGATGTTATTAATCCTCAATCACTTTTCCATTGAATTAAAGAAAGTAAGATTCTTCTTTGAAGTAGATGTAGCCATGTATTCCATGTGGGTGTGCGCACCCCACATACCGGTGAGCCAGAGATCTTTGCCTCACAGTACCTATAGGGGCAGCACTTATGCCCTGCAGTCATCGCTCTTCCCCTGGCCACATAAAGGTGGTGCTGCCCTCACCGCCTCGGTTCCTGTCGACTGCCCATGGATAGAGTTGGAGCTCCGTGTGGTATCTTCACCTCATAAGAACGGCCATACTGGGTCAGACCAACGGTCCATCTAGCCCAGTATCCTGTCTTCCAACAGTAGTCAATGCCAGATGCTTCAAAGGGAATGAACAGAACAGGGCAATTATTAAGTGATCCATTCTGTTGTCCAGTCCCAGCATCTGGCAATCAGAGGTTTAGGGACACCGAGAGCATAGGGTTGCATCCGTAACCACCTTGGCTAATAGCCATCGATGGACCTATCCTCCATGAACTTAGCTAATTCTTTTTTGAACCCAGTTATAGTTTTCACCTTCACGGCATCCTCTGGCAATAAATTCCACAGGTTGATTATGCGTTGTACGACGAAGTACTTTTTTGTTTTAAACCTGCTGCCTATTAATTTCATTGGGTGACTCTGGTTCATGTAAAAAGCAACAGAGGGTCCTGTGGCACCTTTAAGACTAACAGAAGTATTGGGAGCATAAGCTTTCGTGGGTAAGAACCTCACTTCTTCAGATGCAAGTAATGGAAATCTCCAGAGGCAGGTATAAATCAGTATGGAGATAACGAGGTTAGTTCAATCAGGGAGGGTGAGGTGCTCTGCTAGCAGTTGAGGTGTGAACACCAAGGGAGGAGAAACTGCTTCTGTAGTTGGATAGCCAATCACAGTCTTTGTTTAATCCTGATCTGATGGTGTCAAATTTGCAAATGAACTGGAGCTCAGCAGTTTCTCTTTGGAGTCTGGTCCTGAAGTTTTTTTGCTGTAAGATGGCTACCTTTACATCTGCTATTGTGTGGCCAGGGAGGTTGAAGTGTTCTCCTACAGGTTTTTGTATATTGCCATTTCCGATATCTGACTTGTGTCCATTTATCCTCTTGCGTAGTGACTGTCCAGTTTGGCCCATGTACATAGCAGAGGGGCATTGCTGGCATATGATGGCATATATAACATTGGTGGACGTGCAGGTGAATGAGCCGGTGATGTTGTAGCTGATCTGGTTAGGTCCTGTGATGGTGTTGCTGGTTCATGTGTTATGTGAAGGAATAAATAACACTTCCTTATTCACTTTCTTCACACCATTCTTTATTTTACAGATCTTTGTTATATTCCCCCTTAGTCATCTCTTTTCCAAGATGAACAATCCCAGTCTTTTAATATCTCCTCATATGGAAGCTGTTCCATACCCTTAATTGTTTTTGTTGCTCTTCTCTATACCTTTTCCATTTCTAATATATCTTTTTTGAGATGAGCGATCAGAATTGCACACAGTATTCAAGGTGGGAGAGTACCATGAATTTCTATAGTAAAGGTATATTTTCCGTCGTATTATTTATTCCTTTTCTAATGGTTCCTAACTTTCTGTTAGGTTTTTTTGACTGCTGCTGCACATTAAGCGAATGTTTTTAGAGAACTATCCACAATGACTCCAAGATCTTTCTTGAGTGTCAATAGCTAATTTAGACCCCATCACTTTGTATGTATAGTTGAGATTATTTTTTTTTTTCAATATGCATTACTTTGCGTTTATCAACACTGAATTTCATCTGCCCTTTTGTTGTTCAGTCACCCAGTTTTGTGATATCCCTTTGTAACTCTTACTGTCTGCTTTGGACTTAATTATGTTGAGTAATTTTCTACCATCAGCAAACTTTGCCACTTCACTGCTAACCCCTTTTTCTGGATCATTTATAAATATGTTGAACAGCGCTGGTCACAATATAGATCCTCTGGGGACCCCGCTATTTACCTCTATCCATTCTGAAAACAAACCATTTATTCCATCCCTTTTAACCAGCTACTGATGCATGGAAAAAACTTCCCTCTTATCCCATCACTGCTTAATTCGCTTAAGAGCATTTGGTGATGGACCTTGTCAAAGGTTTTCTGAAAGTCCAAATACATTGTATCCACTGGATCACCCTTGTCCACATGTTTTTTGACCCCCTCAAAGAATTCTAATAGACTGGTGAGGCATGATTTCCCTTTACAAAAGCCAATTGACTCTTTCCCCCAACAAATTGTGTTCATCTATGTGTCTGATCATTCTGTTCTTTACTGTAGTTTCAACCAATTTGCTTGGTACTGAAGTTAGGCATATCAGTCTATAATTGCCAGGATCACCTCTGGAGCCCCCCCCCCCCCTTTTTTTTTTTTTTTAAATTAGTGTCACATTAGCTATACTCCAGTCATCTGGACAGAGCCTGATTTAAGTGATAGGTTACATACCACATTTAGTAATTCTGCAACTTCATGTATGAGTTCCTTCAGAACTTTTGGATGAATACCATCTGGTCCTGGTAACTTTTACTGTTGAATTTATTAATTTGTTCCTAAACATCCTCTACTGACACCTCAGTCTGAGAGAGTGCCTCAGATTTGTTACTTAAAAAGAATGGTTTAGCTGTGGGAATCTCTCTCACATCCTCTGCAGCGAAGACCAATACAAAAAATTCATTTAGCTTCTCCACAGCGCACTTGTCTTCCCTGAGTACTCCTTTAGCATCTTGATTGTCCAGTGGCCCCACTGATTGATTGGAGGGCTGCCTGCTTCTATTGTACTTACATTTTTGTTGTTGTGTGCTAGATGCTCCTCAAATTCTTTTTTCACCTACCTAATTATACTTTTACATTTGACTTGCCAGAGTTTATGCTCTTTTCTATTTTCCTTAGTAGGATTTGGCTTCCAATTTTTTAAAGATGCTTTTTTGACTCTCTTTTTTACTCTGTTTAGCCATGGTGGAATTTTTTTGGTCCTCTTACAATTTTTTTTAAATTTGGGGTAAACATTTAATTTGAACCTCTCATGTTTTAAAAAAGATTCCATGCAGCTTGTAGTCATTAAGCAGTCACACTTTCACTCCTAATTTTCTGAGAACTTTTATATAGTAATATTAGTACCTTAGGTTAAGTTTAAGTGTTAGTTTAGTGTTAGTAGAGTAGTTAGCTGCCCAGTGTGATGCCCTCACCAGGGTTCAAGCAATGTCCATCATGTAGGGGGGCTATCCCCAACAGCTTATTGTGTCTCAGCAAGGGTCTGATTAAAGAGAGGTGCACCATCTGCAAGTCATTCACCAAGAGGACTCAGGTGGCAAGAGACTTGCAGTTGAAGCAGAACCTTCTGGAGCAGGCCTTGACGCCCTCATATCCTCAGCAGACACCTTTGGATCCAGCAAACGATGCCATCCTGTGCTCGGGCTCTGGTGCTTCCCCGCCCCCCAAGAGAAAAAGGGGTCGTTCACCATTTTTGGTACAGTGAGAAAGAGGTTCTAAAAAATGAGTTGGGCCCATTCCGGGGCTCGGGGAGATGACAATGACTTTTCTAGGAGGAGTGTTGACCGGCATTTTATTTCCTCTGGCGTCAGGGCTCAGCTTCTCTCTCAGCACACTGCCCCTACCAGCCTCAACAAATGCCTTCTCCTCCAACAGAACTCCCACTCAAACTCCCCTGTTTACAGCTCTGTTTGCCGGCTCCTGTGTCACTGCAGCTGTCTGTGCCGCTGCCTGCAGATGAGAATATGAACCAGCGGGTGTTGCTCTCTAAATATGACTTTGTCAATTGGGCAGCCATATCTAAGTTCATGGACAAATTGCCAGAAGCCTCCAGGGAAGAGTTTAAGGTATTTATTGCAGAAAGCCATTTGGCCAAAAATTTGTTGCAGGCAGCTCTGGACATGGCGGGTACCTCAGCCAAAACCAACAAAACTTTGCCCTCTTTTAAAAGACTCTTGAGCTACTTTATGTGCTCTGGCTGTGAAGAGGCACCACTGTAGTGGTAAGCAGCTGCAGCAGTTATACCGCTTGCAGTTTTTTGATAATTGTCCCATCCTGTGTGGCAGTGGGATTACTCCAGAAAAAGCCAGCAGTTACAAAGGAGGAGGTCCTCTGGTTCTGGGTTTAACCAGCCCCTCCCACCCATTTGCCCCCCTGGCATCTAGCAGGTACCCATTTTGACTTGTGTAACCTCTCCTTTTCCATGCCCCCAGTTCAGGGACAAGCTGGCCCACTTGTACAGTGTTTGGGACTCAATTACAATGGACAATTGGATCCTAAACACAGTCAGATTGGGATATGCCATACTGTTCCTCTCCATCCAGCCTCCCCCCCCCCCGACCCCGTCCCTTTTCAGGGACCCCTCATGAGACACTGCTTCTTGAGCAGGTTACGTTTTTACTGTCTTTGGTGGTCATAGAGGAGGTCCCCCTGCAGCATTGGGGAAAGGGGTTCTACTCCTGGTATTTCCTGATCCCCAAGTCCAAGGGAAGGAGACAACATATCCTCAACCTCCACAATCTCAAATATATCAGATACGTAGGATTCCATATGGTCACCCTAGAACTATTGTCCCCGCCTTGAATCACAGCAATTGGTTTGCTGCCCTGGACATGCAGGATGCTTATTTCCATATAGCAGTCCTCCTGAGCCACAGGAGGTATCTCTGATTTGTCATGGCTGGCTAGCACTGGCAGTACACTGTGCTGTCTTTCGATCTGTCTTCTGCTTCCTGGGTTCATATCAAGTGTATGACTCTGATAACAGCGTACTTCAGGAATATGGGAATTCATATTTTCCTACATCTGGATGAATGGTTGCCGAAGGGCAAGTCCAGAGAGAAGGTCCTCCATTCATGTTCACTTCACACTACACCTATTTGATTTGTTTAGGTCTCATCCTAAACTGCGGGAAATCAACATTGGTTCCAACTCAAAGAATTAAGATCATTGAGGCCTGATAGACTCTCCAAGCTTGAGAGCATTTTTACTGATTCCAGGCGATCCACCATGTATGTCTGGAGCTTCAGACTCAACAACAGCTCACTGATGCCTGAGGTTCCTAGGCCATATGGCTGCATGCACGCAAGTAGTTCAATATGCCAGGCTGTGCCTATATCCTCTTCAGATGTGGCTGAAGTTGGTCTGTCACCTGAGTCGCAACCCCTTGGACTTGCTGGTCTGACTTCTCCCACCAATTCAGGGCAATGTGTGCCAGGGTGTTACTGTCTTTCGGCACCCACTGATCAGTACTATAAGTCATCAATGCCTCCTTTATAGATTGGGGAGAACATCTGGACTTGCTGAAAGTTCAAGGCATGCAATCAGAATGAGAAGCTTCTTTGCATATCAGTGTGCTGGAGCTTCATGCCATTTACAATGCCTGTCAGACCTTTCGAGATCACATCAGGCGCTCAGCGGTTGTCATACTCACTGACAATACCACTGATTTGTACTATGTGAGGAGCCAAGTAGGCACACTACAATGTGCTTTATCAGCAGGCAGTCAGGCTCTGGCAGTTTTGCATTGGGAAAACATTACCCCCGTAGCCAGTCACTTGTCTGGTATTCATAGTCATCTAGCAGATCACCTTGGCAGGGGTGGGCTCTGAAGCCCAGCAGTGTGCAATCCATCTCTGCAGTTTGCGGCATCCTGATGGTCAACCGGTTTGCCATGAGAGACAACAGAAATGCCAGCAGTTCTGCTTCCGAGGGTATCTCAATCTGGGCTCCTGGGCTGGTGCTTTTCATCTGAGCTGATAATCAGCACTCCTGTAAGCTGAAATTGGATTGTGCCAAGCTCATTCTTATTGATCAAGCATGGCCAAGACTATGTCGGTTCTCTGACCTCTTCACATTAGCTGTTTGCCCTCCCATATCTTTTCCTCATCATCCTAACCTCCTGACTCAGCATCATGGTCCAGTTCTGCATCCAGTACTCCACTCCTGCATCTCACAGCATGAATTCTGTATGGTTAGATGAGGAATAGGAACAATGTTCAAAGGCAGTCTGGTAGGTCTTGCTTAACAGTAGGAAGCTCTCCATCAGGGCAGCCTATTTGGCTAAGTGGAACAGATTCTCAATATGGTTGTTAGCCCAGGGAGTTCAATCAAAGCTGGCTTGTGTCCAGGACATCTTGGAGTACCTGTTATACCTTCAGTGTTCTTGTCTTCTGCTTAGTTCATTGAGAGTCCATCTGGTTGCAGTTTCAGCATTTCATCCACCTAGCCAGGGGAAATTGGTGTTTTCAAACTCCATGGCAGTGAGATTCTTGAAAGGAGGAGACACTCCTCTCCACCCACCAGTTAAAGAGCCAGTTCCTTTGTGGGATCTTAATACTGTTTTAGTGGCTCTCATGGACCTCTATTTAAGCCTCTAGCAACTTCTTCTTTCCACCTTCTGTGTCAGAAAACAGCCTTTCTTGTGGTGATAACATTTGTAAGGAGAGTGTGCAAGTTGCAGGCTTTGATGGCGGAGCCTCACCACATGCAATTTTCAAAAGGCAAAGTAACCCTGAGGCCACACCCAAAGCAAAGGTGGTTGAACAGTGTTATATATTTACCAGTGTTCTTCCTAAAGCTGCATTCAACCCCAAAGGAACAGCATCTTCATACCTTGAATGTCAGGTGATGTCTAGCTTTTTATGTGGTTAGAACTAAACCTTTTCATTCCTTGCTTCGTCTGTTTCATATGCAGACCGAATGAAGGGTCAAGTGGTCTCTTCACAGACAATCTCCAGGTGGATAACATCATTTATTGTGACAGCATATGAAGTAGCCCATGCTAAACCTCCTCAAGGGGTATGAGTGCATTCCAAGCAAGTTCAGGCAACGTCAACAGCATTTCTATGAGGCGTTTCTATATTGGACATTTGCAGGGTGGCCACTTGGTCCTCTTTGCATACTTTTGCTATGTGCTATGTCATTACAGCTGTGTCCAGATCAGATGCAAACTTTGGGAAGATAGACCTGCTGCCTTCTTTAAGTAGACTCTGAGCCCCACGTCCTGCAAGTACTGCTTGCAAGTCACCCACATGGAATACGCGGCTGCATCTACTTGAAGTAAAAAGAGTTACCTACCTGTAACTGTTATTCTTCCAGATGTGATACAAATGTGTATTCCACGACCTGTCCTTCATGGCCTCTGCATTTGGAGTCTGTACTTCTGACCTTTTATGTGAAGGAACTGAGGGGATCAGGGCAGTGCAACCTGTATACGGCCAGGGGAGGCTCTACAGCCATAGGGTGTGAGAGCCTCTGCTACGGGTATGTCCCAGCTCCAGAGCATGGAATACACGTCTGCATCACATCTTGAAGAACAAAAGATTGCTGTATTTTTCCAGGCAGAAACTATTAAAATTACATAATTCACTAATGCAAATTGTAAATATTAAATTTAAAGTTTCAGTTAATTCTTTTTGATATGTAAAGACTTAATGTATTAAATCTACAAGAAGAGATGTTATGTAAGCCTTTGTATACTCCATTTTGTCACCATGTAGCTACTAAAACCCACTACTCTGCTCACATCCATGTTGAAAGAGTTGGATATGTTTTTTGCTTTTACTTTTTATTACGACTGGGTTGGTCATATGGCATTAGGAGGGCCTTCGGTGTTTTCAGAAGTTTCTGAAAGCAGACTAGGTAAGGCAGCATTTGTGAACCCAGAGAGCAAATTCTATATACATCATAGTCTTCAACCATCTGTTCCTCCTTTTATCCCTGCCAAGTCACTCTTAAAATTAAGGTCTTTTCAGCTGTAAGCAAATATGTTTTTTTTTTTTTAATTATGGTCTGTTTAATAGTTTATATTTTTTTCTGATAGCTTTGTCAGCTTGGTGTGATAGGTGAATTTGAGTAACTTCTTTTTCTTGTCTTAATCGCACCATCACCATAGTGGATTTCCTTAGCTTGATGCACCCAGTCCCTCTATACAGCTAGTCCCATTGTGCACAAAAGATGCTACAAATTAATGTTGACTGGGATATAGCACACTGCTTCCTCAGGTACTCCAGAAGCCATCAACCTTCTTGCCAGGAACCATATGTTCCATATAGTTATACATGCCCCTTCCTTCCCCTCAGCCCCCCCAATGAGCTCAATGTATATGTAGTCAATACAGATGTCTTTATACTATTTCTGTAGGATGCCTATCTCCTTCTCATGTATTTGACATATGATACACTGAGAAGTTATACTGATATCATCTGCATTCTGAGACTGCAGACTCAATGCATACTGACAATGAGGCATGTTTTGGTGGTGGTGGTGCATGTTAAAAGAGGAGACAGTGTTGGAACAGATATTGAGTTGTACTACTTGCAGTTGGCTTCACTGCGGTCTTTCTAACTTGTGGGCCTTCTCTGTCATTTTGTACACCTGGAAGAGAATGTCTGAAATCCTTTTTCCAGTTTTTGTCACCAGCTGAAACTATTTACTATTCTAGTTTTTGGGATGCAATATTTTATGCTGCTAAATCCTCACCATCTTCATTAATCTCTATTCACATCTATTTTTCTCTCTCTGAATTTTGAATATCTTATTTCTCTGTGTTCATTTTCATTTTTAACCAAAAGTGAATGCCTCTTTTTCAAATTTGTTTTCTGCACTGTGTTTTCTTTACTTTCGGATAGCAAACCCTTTATCTCCATTTCTTCTGCCTTTAAGTCATTTTTTTGCAATGTTCTTGAGCGCTGTATTTGTTCCTGCAGAGTAATCCTGTGTGTGTATATTCATGTGTGCATGACCATAGGAAACATAGGTCCATTAGAGGTTTGATTACAAGAGTAATCAACTACAAGCTGAAATACATTTACAGCTATGTATGTAGATATGAATTGCTGTATTTGTCTTAACTTTTTTTCAGGAAGGACAATTGGTTAGAAAGGTTGTTCTACAGCTGCCAGAGATTAGATAAGCGTGATCAATCAACCATTCCGCGCAATCTATTAAAGACGGATGCTGTACTTTGGCAGTGGGCTGTTTGGGAAGCAGCTCAGTTTACAGTCCTTTCTAAGTTGAGAACCCCTCTAGGTAGAGCCCAAGATACGTTCCAGACAATTGAAGGTAATGTAAAGAAGGTATATTTTTTATGGTATATTTTATGGTATATTTAAGAAATAAAGCAGTGAGCTATTTTCTTAAATTATGTTCAAGATAGGAAAAAATTACTTTCTTTTTCAGCAATTTGCTGCTTTTTTAGACATTTCTTAAATGTCAACAAATCAAGAGTTATATAATAATTTTGGAGGCATTTTATGTAGTTTTTTATTTGTTGAAGTACATGTTAATGATTTTAGACTCAATTTTCACAGCTATTTTTATATTCTGTAAAGATGTAAATACCTGATTATTTGATAACCAATGTGTTGAAATGTTCTGACCAAATGTTTATAGGTATCATTAGAAGTCTTGCAGCCCACACATTAAACCCTGATCAGGATGTTAGCCAGTGGACTACAGCAGACAATGATGAAGGACACAGCAGTAATCAGCTTAGACTTGTTCTCCTTCTACAGTACTTGGAGAATCTGGAGAAATTGATGTACAATGCTTATGAAGGATGTGCTAATGCACTCACTTCTCCACCCAAGGTTTGTGTCTTTCAATGCTGACAGTACTGCAAACTGTCCCACAAAAGTGGGAATATTTCACTGTATGTCACTTGATGCTTATCAAGAATCAGATGCCATTCTGAATGATTCCTTGTAATAACTTTTCTATAGAAATGTCCGATATACTACCCTGATTATAAGCCAACAATTTTTCCACTTTAAAAATAAAAAAGCTCAGGATTGCCTAGCTGTTCTCCCTATTGGTGGAACTTACATTGGTTTTGAAAAAGATCAACTGCAGGCAACTTTGTTTCCAAATATTTTAGGCCTGTGTTCTGATTTTCATTTAACCTTGCTTGTCTAATTTCTTAAAACAAACATGATATATTCCTTCAATTTGTTTTGCCTTACTTGATTTAATGTTATTTACTATTAAACAACTGAAAAGGGAACATCATTTTCTTGAGTAACCGTTTACATAACAGCACAATATCAAACAGGTTGCAGATGATAAAATGAATAACTACTGAATGTGAATTAAAGGTACAGTAGCCACTGCTCTGTTAAGCTATTATCAAAATTACTTATGAAATGTATTCAATTGTGAGGGGTTCAAGGTGCCATTTGTTGGATATGAAATAAAAATTGATGTATTTACAGTTGAATCTATGAAGTATTGGCCTTCATAGAAGCAAATAGCTTTAAAAATTTGAAAGGACCACTTTGCTATTTTCCCATTTCTGCTTAAACAATCTGTAAAATGGCCAAGCTGTTAACATTGTAAATTGTATCGTAATTGCAATGAGTTTTTGCAAGAATTATTTATTTGTTTGCTATTTTGCCTGTCCAGATATGTAATTGGAAGGGTTCCAAAGAAACCATTTCTGTTTGTTGAGAACAAATCCATCCAAATCTGATTGATTATAATATTTGGTAGAAAGTTATTGCACCACTTGTGTGTGTTTGCCTCAGAATCTCTATAATTATAATGTATGTTGTAATTTCCCAATGTCAGGTCAAACTGAATTTGGAAGTAGTCTAGAATTAGTATATTTTGCTACTGTGCAGGGGACCAAATTTTAAGGATCAAGCTGAATTCTTTTCTCCCAGGCTGGCAAGAAGCAGCAAGTCACTGATGAGGCAGAATTTCTCTCTTTTCATCCCTTCTTTTCCCCCAACTTCCAGCCTCTTTCATATGGAAATGTGGTCCTCCAAGAGGCAGGTATTGACAGAGGGTTGAATAAAGCAAAAATATTTCTGAGAAATCATCCATTGTAAGTAGGGCTTCTTAGGTATGGGGGAAAGAGAATTTGAAAGGACAAGTTGAAACACATTTAAATGTAACTTCTTGTAATGGACTTGCTGACAGAAATCTTCCCATGACGATGTTGTTACATTTTAATCATTCTATAGTTAAATTACACCACTTGAAAATTTAGTCAGAGAGGGGAACCCTTCCCGATAAAGATTATGCTGTTCTACATATTATTAAATATTATAATGCATCTATTTTAATTTATACAAAAATTGAAAGTATTGTTTTATAAAACTCAGGATCTCTTCTTTTTTTTTTTTTTTCTATTGTAAAGGTTATCAGGACATTCTTCTATACTAACCGCCAGACCTGCCAAGATTGGCTAACTCGGATTAGACTTTCTATCATGCGGGTTGGATTGTTGGCTGGTCAACCTGCTGTGACAGTCAGACATGGTTTTGATTTACTCACAGAAATGAAGACCAATAATATCTCTCAGGTACTGTGTTTTTCAAAATTTAGTAGGCTGTAGAAGAAAAAAACGTTTCCATAGTATTGTATGTAAACTAACAGCAATAGGCCTGTTAAAAACTGTATTCTCGAGCAACAGTTTTGAACTTTTACTTATCTATTTTTGCGGGGGTGGAGTTTTTTTCTAGCAAAATAATTAAAATTTGGAAATTCTGTGTGTTACACATTTAGTCAAAGATTTAATAGTAAACAGATGCTGGAGCTAGCTCATATTTTGAACTATATAATTCCCACTGTTTAAGTAAGAAGCCTCTGTTTAAAACTTGCAAAAGTATCAAAAACTTCCAGTAGACCCAGTATTTTTCAAACTTTGTCTGTGGAGCCCTTCCTGGTATTGTGAAAAGCAACCCTTTTCTGACCAAGGTCTGGGATGAGGACTGGAAGAGGATGTGGTCCAGGAGAGGATCTTTCTACAAAATGTTGGCACAATGAGTTGGAAAAACCACTGTGTTTAGAACCCTTTGTATAAAAGCTGAAGGGTACTGATGACTTGTTCAATAATGTTATTTGACCTTCTTAAGATGTGTTTTTTTTAGCAGAAAAGGCTTTCTAGATTTATGCCTAGGTAGTAATTTGTCTGCTGATGAATTTCTGGGGATTTGTGAAAAAGTAACGTCTTTACATAAGTATAGGCCATGAGCTGGATGCGTTTTTCAGAGGGTAGTGTACAGCGTCTGGTTTTCAAAGATTCTTTGCTCTACTCTTTTTGGGAGTGGGGTAACTGTGACCATTGAGAATACTTTATTAAATATAAATGTGAAATATATTGCATTACATATTTAAAACATTTAACAATGTACATAGCTTTTCTCTTCAAACAAGATCTATTAAATTAAGCTTAAACTTCATTTCTAGGGAAGTGAATTAGAAGTGACAATTATGATGTTGGTGGAAGCACTATGTGAGCTTCATTGTCCTGAAGCTATACAAGGACTAGCTGTCTGGTCTTCTGCTGTAGTTGGGAAGAGTCTGTCTTGGATTAATTCTGTAGCTCAGCAAGCAGAAGGACGGTAAGTTGGCACAAATGACTGGAGAACTGGTCTAAACATGAGCTTATTTTCTAAATACATGAAGTGCCAATATTTTTATCTCAATTAATGTAAGTTGCTTCATGGATCAAAGCCGCTCTTCTGGTTTCCTTATCTGAACAAGAAGTTCAGTTTTAACATGTCTTTGGGAGATGGTTAGCATGTCCTAGAATTTTTTTAAAACAGATGCGTAAGGACATCACTAAGTTGTCAGTATTCCAGGATCAGCTGTGCTCTGTTACATTTTCATAAATTCTCTGTAGTGTAGCAGCATTATTTAGCCAGGTTTATGTTGCAAATGATTGTTTAATCTGAATTTTTTTTACCCGGTTTCCTGGCCAGAGGTAGTAATCTGAAGGTTCTTTAAGGATATCCAGATGTACTTTTCAGATCTGGATTTTAACCCTTTTTTTGTGTGTGTTATGAGTGTTGATCACCACTGAGGTGGTATCTTAAATTGCAGATAAACCCTGGTCTACACTACAGTGTTAGGTTGACATAAAGCATCTTATGTCGATCTAATTATGTCAGTGTGCACACGACAGCTTTGCTCCCACGGATGTAAGTGCCCTACTACACTGACATAACTTCACCTCCTTGAGAGGCATAGGGCATATGTTGATGTAATTAGGACGACAGTGTCCCTGTAGACATTGCGTTACTTACATCTATTGGCTGTCATTCTTGTCAGTTTCATGGCTGTGCTGAAGCTGTGAAATTTACAAGAAAGTTGGTTCGCAGCTCCCCAACTGAGCTACTGCTTGATCTCTGCTCCCAGCTGAGCTGCCACCCTGCTCCAATCTCCCCCAGACTCCCTACCAGGAGCCCAGCTGTCGTGTCCTCCTCCCCCTTCTCCCTCCCCCCCGCGGTGCTCTCTGCTTGCAACTCGGAGCACGGCTGCGCCTGGCAGGCAGCTCCGCGCCTGGCAGGCAGCTCCGCACCTGGCGGGCAGCTCCGCACCCACAGTTTGGTTGGCTGTTCCATTCCCGGGGGGGAGCGGGGATCTGAGAAGCCCAGTGTGGCTGCCCCGTTCCTGGTGTGGAGCCAAGGGGGGGAGGGGCACCTGGGTTCCCAGTGGCGAGCTGGGTTATTGGCAGAGAGCTGTGCACAGAGCTGAGAGCCCTGGCTCTCAGCCCCCAACACTGCCCCTCTTAAGTCGGTGGAAGCGCTCCTGGTGAGGACACAAACCACCAACAGACGAAGGGCAGTGTGGACCTGAACTACTGCAGTAATTACTGCTGTGGCTGTAAGTCAACCTAACATAGGTCGACTTGTTTATAGTTTAGACATGCCCTAAGAATCCGTAGGTCAGTGTGGTAGATTTTAAAAAGTGGGTCAAAATACATTGAAACATACTGAAATTTTCATCCACTTTTGGGGAAACAACTCACCTTTTCACTGTGGAAGGTACTTACTGAATCCCAGAAAGGAAAGCGGAGATACCCTGTTAATTCTTAGGTACATGTGTGGACAAACAAAACATAGGCAAAAATCTATAGAATTTTTATAAGGATTATTGATGTCTGTTTTCTTTTGTTAGGTCCTTCAAATAATGCATATCTTTGTAAGATACAAAGAGTGTTCTTCAGAAATATTTTGTTAGTAATGTGTACTGTTGCTGTACCAAGACTTACAGAAAACCATCAGTCCTAAAATCCACTGCACTAAACATTGTTTAGCTAATGGACATCCAGTGGTACTGTGTCAAGACAGTTATTACATGTGTGACTCAATAAGCAAAATAATATTTGATATATTATTCAACTATTTGAATAGTCAAAGCTTGCAAATCTGTTGTTATGCAACATCCTTTCAGATTAATGAGATGTTGGGATATGACTAGTACAACAGGCCACAGTGAAAAAGGAAATTAATGGGACATTTCTGAAAGGAAGATTAGCAGTGAAAAGGGAAATGTTGGTTTACATTGTTTGGTTTAACATTTGTTTTGCAGTACTAGTCAGAGCCTCTCTATCATGATGATGGTGATCTCATTCTGTTAAGTGCTGCACAAAGGCATAGGATGACAGTCCCTGACCCTTCTTACAGTCTAAGAAAATATGCAATATACAAAGACTAGCGGGTAGAAGGAAAAAGTCAGATACAATTATTATATAATTATATATATGTGTGTGTGTATATGTGTATGTAAAGGTGTATATGTATGTATGTGTATATATATATATATATATATATATATATATATATATATATATATATATATATATATATGCGCCTTTACATTTTTTGTTATAAATAAAGTAAGAATTATTCCCAACTGCTACTTAAACTAGCTGTCATTATCTGCGCTTCGGGATGTTGAAAAGTGACTAGTTTTGTTTGCCCTAAATTAAAACAGTCAAAGACACCTAAATTTGGGATTTGTGCTGTTAGCTGTATGCAATAAACTAAAATAAAACACTGTGGGTTTTTTTTTTTAAAGGTCCTCATGGGTTATATACTTAGCACTACTGCCAACCCACAGAGCTAATAATTTATAGAAGAGAGATTATGTTGTATAGTTCTAATGTGGGCAGTCTTCTGATTTTTGAACACATAGGGAAAAGCATCCTTTCCACCCATACCAAAGTACTTTTGTCTTACATATTGGACTAAAAATTCACCTGAGGGAAGAACATACACACACACACACACACACACACACACATTCTGTGTCTATGTATACATCTTATCCTGCTGGCATACTGAAAGAAACACTCCTAATCTCTCTCCCCACCTCTGCCTCTGTCACAGGTGCTTCCTGCCCCTGCTTTCTTAACTGCTTGGTTTGGCCTGTGTCGAAGCGTCTTCTTGCAGGACTAGCTTCTTTGTCTCTCTACCTCCAACATTTTACCACTTCCTTCCTCTGCCACCAGTCAGGGCCCATAGACACGCTGCCTGAAGTGTCGACATACCTTAAATAGGATCTGGTCAGAGGCATGAAGAGTCAGTGGCAGAATGGATGCAAATCAGGCCTGCAGATCACACCGGTGATCTTCTCTTGTCCTGCTCTATTGAGTGAGGGAAATGGGAACTTCATGGCTCTTCTCCTTCAAACAGCGTCAGCTTCCTCAACAAGACCAGCAGTGTCTGATAAGCACTCCTACCATACCAGCCTCAGTTAGGTAACCTTGCCAGATTACAGCTCCCTGTCTCCTGCTTGTGGTTCCTGTAAGCAGAGAAAGAAAGAATCCAATATTTGCCTTTCTCAGTTAGTCATGAGTAGCAAACCTATGTGAATATAACGAAGCTGTTCGTCTAGTCATCTTTCATCTGTGGAAGTACTCCCAGTATGCTAAGTGCTTTCCAAACAGGCGAGAGAGAGAGAGCCTTGTTGCAAGGGCTTTAGAGTCAAAAAAGGAGAAAACATCAGGCTGGGAAAGAGGTACACATACAAGCAAAGAGGCCATGGCAGTTAGCATGTGTCCTGTTTGTTCCGTGGTTTTCCTTTGTTCTTTTAAAAAACGTTTTGTTATGAGGACAGTGGCAGCAGAGCAAGGGAGATATGAGGAGCAAGGGTTGAGGGAAGGTCATTGAGAGGCAGGAGTTCAGGAAGAGTGACACTGGCAATGGAGGGGTGAGAATGAGGTTAGGGGGAGCAAACAGTCAGCAAAAAAACAAGTCTAGAATTCAAATTGTAAAATGCCAGCTGCTGACATCACTAGGGCCTAGAGGCTGTGAAGCTCGTTCCACTAACCATGGCTTCCGTTCTGTCTCCCCAAACCAACATAGCTGAGGGAGCTCTGCTCGTCCTCACCCTGCTGTGTTGTTGCTTCTGTCTCCTGTGAGGGAGGGGAGTTTCTGGCAGACTTCTCACGTGAAAATCATATTAAAGCTATTCATCTAGAACAGTGCCAGCAAGTAAATTTTGCTTCAGTTCATAGTAATTTGAAGTTGGCATGAAAAGCTGATACATAGTTTCATATATGTGAAATTATCTCTATCAACTGACAACCTTAATTGTTTTCCATCTTATTCAACCTTATTTTTTAAAGATCCCAGTTTGATGTTTTGGATTGAAGGATAAAGAAAGTTCCAAGAATAAAAGAGATCAGTAACTACATCACCCACCTTCAGTAGCTTTCCCCCCCACCACTTCTGTTTTCCACGTTTTACCATAGGGAGAAATCCTCTGTAGTCTTTCTTTGTTTTATTCTTGTGGCATTGCAGGGATCATTCATTCTCTTTTATAAGAAATTTTAATACAAACTCCATATACAAAAAGTAGAAAATCATTGCTGTGAAATGTTGACTAAACATTAAATCTTAAATATTTAAGGTTTGAAAAAGCAACTGTTGAATACCAGGAGCACTTGAGTTCCATGACAGGAGTGGATTGCTCCATAGCTGGTTTTGATAAATCTGTCCTGAAGTTGGCCAATTCAAGTAGTGGCAATAATGCCAGCCCAAAGCATTCTTTGAATGGTAAGTATTATTAATTGCTTTTTTAAATGGCCACAAACTCCATGTACTGAATATGTACATACATTGTTGTGGTTTACAGGTAATATAGTCAACAGTAAAGCTTTGTTAAATTACCTTAGTAATTTACATTGTAAACACTTACGTACAAGTTTAAGTGAAAAATCCAGTTGAAGTTATTGGGGTTACTCATATATGTAAAGATAAGCACATGCACAGATATTTGCAGGTTTGGAGCCTAGTGAAGAGATGGTTAAAAGCAAGGATAACACACAGTAAAATGTACTTTGTATTTTAAGCAGTTTAGTTCTAATTATTTAGACTTAAATAATACGCATTACTTCCAGTTATTTGTATACTTCATGAATGTACTATAGTATAAAAAGAAGCCTTAAATGAGACCTTGCCACAGCACTCTATTAAAATCTTGAAGTGGGAAGGAGTATTTTGTACACTTTTTTGTGTGTATTATCAGGTGCACATATTAGTTTAGTTCTTCTATACTGATCAGATCATTTTCTATCTTCCAGTTTCTTTATAAATATTAACTAAACTCTTCCAAAGCCTCTTGCATAAGTATTTCAGTTTTACAGGTGATAAAATATGCTATAGATGAGAAGTTAGGCACTGTAAATATTGTGTAACTAATTTTATCTAAAGCAGATGAAACTTTTTGCCTTAAACATAATTTCCAAATGTTTTGTCAAGTAATGAGATTTATTTTTCTTAAATATTGATTTTTCTTAATTTCACAGGTGAAGCTAGAAAAACTGTTCTGACTAAACCAAGTGATTCTTCACCTGAAGTTATAAATTACTTGGGTAACAAAGCATGTGAATGTTACATTGCAATTGCTGATTGGTCTTCTGTACAAGAATGGCAGAATGCTGTCCATGACTTGAAAAAAAGCACAAGTAATACCTCAGTCAATTTAAAAGCAGACTTTAACTACATAAAGTAAGGTTCTCATTAATTTATTCAATAATAAGATCTTTATCTTTTGTGATGCAAAATCTATAATGATTTAGTAGGAAAACTTCCTTGATGTATAGTAGCTATAATAGATAAGTAGTGAATTGACACCATCCTAAATAAGCCTTTGGGGCTTTCATGATTCTTAAGATTAGGAAAGGCCTCTTAAATTGTTTATTTGGCTGCAGAAGATAATGGATTTGTTTGTTATTTTTTTAATTGTAAGGGGATTCATCCATTCTCTCAATTAGAATAATTTTTAAAATCTCTTGTCTTTCACTTGTATCTTTTTTTATTCTTTAGATTTGTGAATTAAAATATTTTGACTCTAAAGCTTTCTTCAGAAATGAAAAGATTATTTCGATTGATATCTAATGATTCATTAGAGATACAAGGTGATCGTGAGGTAATATATTTTATTGAATCACCATCTGTTGACAAGAGAAACTTTCAAGCAGTGGTGCTCTTCAGGATCTCTGTGTAAATTTGAAAGCTTGTCTCTCTCACCAACAGAAGTTGGTGCAATAAAAGATAATGTTTTCACCTTCACCAACTTGTCTCTAATGTCCTAGGGCCAACACAGCTACAACAGTCCTGCATATATCTAATGAATCATGATAGTCTTTAGGTTTTTTTTAACTAAATATAAAAAAAGCGCACCTAGGATTCTAGCAGACATTTGACTTGTTACTCAAGTGGGTTTCAGCCTTTTTTCATTTGTGAACCCCTAAAAATTTTCAAATGGAGGTGCAGACCCCTTTGGAAATATTACACGTAGTCTGTGGACACCCAGGACCACAGGTTGAAAACCACTGTTCTGTGGTCATGACAGTCTTTTGCGAACACCTTAGACATCATCTGTTGTCCATGGGTCCAAAACCTCTGCTCTAGTTAAAATTAAGTTGGAATTGCAATAGATAAGACTTCTGTAGCCATTCCATTTGAAGATCTATTTTTGAAGATCCAATAAACTTAATAAAAAAATCTTTTGTCTGAAGTTTCTCACATGCAGACTTGGCCTAAAAATAAATTCTTGGGGGGGAAAAGTTTAAATATAGTCTGTCAAGAAGTTTGAATTTCTAAGGATAGTGTGTGCCTTTTTTTCCGTTAGTAAAACTGGTGGCCTTCCTCATATAAACATAACAAATGGTTTGTTTTTAAAAGTTGCCATGTAGTTAATCCATAATGTGGGCAAGTCTTTATGATGTGTCTGAAAATATTTTGTTTAGAAATAGTTATGAATACTTCATATCCTTATCCGTTTTAGATACATTTGTCTGTGCAGGCAGAGATTTTCAATGTTAAGTATCCACAAATAGTTTGTTTGCAGGTGCAGAGATTTGATCATTTTGAGTTGTGTGGGGCAGGTGTAGTTTTATCCAGATAGTCTGTCAAATCTACGTATTTTTCTGGTTTTTAGGCACCAAATTTGTACACCCTCTAAAAAGCTTTTTAGGGTTGCTCTATACCCATTTAAGATTATGACTTCACTGCAGAATCAAGCAAAAGGGAGAAACTCTGTATTTAGAGAGAAATTTTTAATCAAACAAATCTGCAGTAGTAATGGGAATATAAACATTTTCATAGTGAACATGGATTTTTTTTCTTTGTCAGTCCAGACACTTCATATTTCCTTTCTGCCAGCAGATGGTAACAGAACACTTGAACATTTGAATCATGACATTGTCTGTTAAGGGGCTTGTGGGCTCAATCTTCAATGTCTTATCTCAGTTGGCTGACTGATACTGTTCTAGAAGAATCTGGTCTCCTGAAATGCTCAACTGATATGCTGTCAACAGGGTAGAAGGATTGGGTGAGGAGTTAGATTTTGGCTGTTGCAGGCTATCAGCATACTCCTGTGTAAACAAGGCTCTACACAGGACTCTAAGGCAGTGGTTCTCAACCTGCAGCTCATGGGCTGCTTGTGGCCCAATCAGGACACAGCTGCAACCCATGTGACATCCTCAGGGCCATATACAGGTAGTATTGGATGTGGCCCACATAACACATTGTGGCCCATAATGGTAAATAGGTTGAGAGCCACTGCTCTCGGAGCTTATTTATGGAAGGACACTCAAGAAAATTAACTGAAGGTGTAAATTTAAAGTGGATTAGTTAAATCAAGTTTAAACCCCTTTGTGGATGCTACTATTGAGAATTAAAGTGGCCTTAATTCACTTCAATTCTGAATAAGAAGATTCATGTAGGAGTTTAATGCAGTTTAACTAATCCCCTTTAAAATTTAGTTTGGATTATTTTTTCTGAGTGTCCCTGTGTAGACAAGCCCTATGTCTCTTGCCATGTGCACCAAGCAGTTCAATTTCAAAAAAATTTGGGGCCTCTTTATTGGCCCTATACAAGTCAATGGTAAAACTCTCATTGGCCTGGATGGAACCAGGATTCCCCCCCCTTGGACATAAAGGAAAGCTCTTTTTTAATTTTGTTCCCCTGAAAGGATCATACTTTAATTTGCCAGTACTTATTCTTTTTCTTCCTTCATCCCTACACCTAGTGGAAGAGCACTAAGTGTGTGGACTAATTGATGATTTTCTATAAATATGAAACTTTGAAATGTTTATTCTTTAATTTTGATAGTCTGATAGCTTCTAAATTTTCATGAATGGCAGAAATTGAATTAACTGTGTTCTGCTACGTTACCTTCATTTTACAAATTATGATTGTATATTAAGATTGAAATCTTTGTTTTAAAGTTATGTGAATGTGCTCTGAATTCCACCTTCTAAAGTGCTGTGTAAAAACCTCAGGGCTTTGAATAAAGGTATGTCTGCACTTGAAGCTGGTGGCATAATTCACAGCTGGAGGAGACCTACAGTAGCTCTGACTGAGCAAGCATGCGAAAAATGGAATGTAGTTGCAGCAGCACAAGTGGGCTAGCTGCCCTGATTGCCTGTCTAATGTTTTTGACACACATTCTGGGTGGCCAGCCCTTCATGATGCTTGTGCTGCTGTGAGCTAGCATGTTAACAATAGAATATAGCCAGTCAGAGCTAGTGTGAATATCTCTTCAAACTGGGAATCACACCCCCTGCTCGAAGTGTAGACATATCAGAAGGCTACATGAAAGAAATGTGTTAAAAGAAAATTGGTTTATTCGTAGTGCTCCTTCTGGCTTTTCATTGCTGTTAAGTTGTAGGATATTCACCAACTAGGGTGAAGTAGAAGTATGGAAATAAAACTATAAAAATTGAATTGCAGATCTTTAAGCAGCTTTGAATGTGGAGAACTTACTGACTGTACGGAACAGCTAGAACTGCTACCTGGAGAAAACATCAACCTACTTACTGGAGGATCCAAAGAAAAAATAGGTAAAAATAAAATCAAAATTCATAATAAACAAAGTAATTCCTAAACACGTATTATAAGCTTAAAATACTGTACCATATCAATATAGAAATGATACTTGGAGACTTTCTGAATATGGATTCCAGAGTTCAGCAGAACGACTGTAACTTTATTTACCAAGTTGAGAAATAATTGGCAACCATAATCCTAAATGCTGTTGTATTTTTTTTTCTATTTGTGTTTTGAGAAAAGAATTTGGACTTAGATATGTAATTTTCTCATTAAAAGAATTATGGTAATGGTTGGAAATTTTTAACCATTTGTGGAATGTATGTATAATCTTTGTAGATATGAAGAAGCTGCTTCCTAACATGCTAAGTCCTGATCCAAGAGAATTTCAGAAAGCAATTGAAGTACAGTTGTTGAGAAGTTCAGTATGTCTGGCAACAGCTATAAACCACACAGAACAGGAACAAAAGTGGCAATTGATAACTGAGTAAGTTTAAAGAACCTTTGAGTGAATACAGTGACCTTGTATAATTTGTGTGTGTGAGAAGTTGTAACCCATTAAATTCCACTTTCTAGTAACTGTAGTCTTCGTTGTATTTAAGTATCAAGCTTTTGTTTGGCTGCCTTTCTGAGAGTACATGAAGTTGTGTTTCATGGATTAGGAGTATAAACCGCTAGGAGGGATTTTAATTTTAGAGATCTAATGCTTTGTTCACCTGGGCAGTTGACAGTAAACAATGCTTTGAAACAGACAATCTGTGGAATTTACTGTGCATGATAAATGATAGGTTATGCAAGACCTGATCCTTTCTTCCATACGAAGAGGCTGAATTTTGCTGCCTGTTGCCTGTTCATAACTTTTTTATGTTAATAAATATCAATATCTATTAATTAAAAAGACAAGGACAATTAGTAGCTAATAGAATGGACTGTTCTAGTTTCTAACACTAAATCTTTATTTCAGAAATGTTGTAAAATACCTGAAGCAGACGTCACGAATAGCCGTTGGACCTTTAAGACTTTCCACGTTGACTGTGTCTCAGTCATTGCCAGTGTTGAGCACTCTGCAGCTATATTGTTCATCTGCTTTGGAAAATACAGTATCAAGCAGGCTTTCATCAGAGGTATATTTTTTGTGTATAAATTTTTAAAATAATATAAGGTCATGTGTTAATACATGCATCAGGTAATATCTTTCTACTGAACTGTTATTGCACGAACACTGTTGCAGAGATGGGCTCATTCTTATTCAAACTAAGTTGAGAACATGTTGAATTTCCTAACATAGTTGCACTTGAAAATAATTATTTTTAATCTGTTAGTAAAATTTCTGACTATTTAACACCACTTCCATCTGCACCTTTGTAATCCTACAGTAAAAAGGGCTTCATTGCAGGACTCTTCAGACCTTACTTTAGACACCTCTCTCATGCAGTAACATTCCTGCTCAAACAGTCCAACTAACCAAATATTTTTGGTATTATTTTGCTATATAAATTTAAATTAGTAAATTACAGCTTACTCCACTCTAAAATGTTCTTTAGGTATTGAAAACTACAGGCTCTACATTATTCCATGACAAACATGACATTTTTTATGCCTTCCGCAGGACTGTCTTATCCCTCTTTTTAGTGATGCTTTACGGTCGTGCAAACAGCATGATGTAAGACCATGGATGCATGCCCTAAGATATACTGTGTACCAGAATCAATTGCTGGAAAAACTTAAAGGTATCTAAATTTTACTTTAACGTTCTGAAGCGTCTGTGCAGAATTAGTAACTTAGATCTTTGTTTTGGTAGAAGCACCTGCATTTTCATTGTTCAAATAATTTGCTTAGAAATATGAAATAAACATGTTTTATTTGGCAAATGCTTATGTATGTTGTAAAATATTTAGGAAACGTTGCTATAATGCAATTAACTCATCCTCAAGTTTTTAAACATGTCCATTGTATTCTTAGCCATATCTTGTGCTGTCATTAGTGTGTTTTCAAAAACAAGCTCCTTTACAGTCATTTAAGTATGCTTGTGGTGTGTAAAGAAGCAGGGTATAGGTAAAATCTCTGCCCTGTTTTTTTTTTGGTAATCCATGAGTCTCAAATTTGAAATGTCAAACTGGAATTAAAAGTAGCTACATGAGACGAGAGCGTACTATGGAAGAGTGATTGATGTTTTTTAAATTGGCTCCAAACAGGTTTTTTTTTACTTTTATATTGTCTAATAGAATTGTAAAATGGAAAAACAAATTGCAAAAATATTGCTTTGCTTATGTAACTAGTTTTGTGGCCTCTGACATCAGCCATCTGTTAAATTGCATGCATATTAGAAGGGAGAGAGCCCACAACCTTCTGCTCCAAAGCCATCTCATATATCACTTGACCTAACAGACTCTTCACTAGTTGTCAGTGATATATATATATATATATTTTTTTGCTGTGAATCACCCATCTAATACTCTGGATTTTATCTGTCGTCTGAAAAAAACATGTATCAGTAAAATCGCACAATAATGAATTTGGACCATTGTCGAGAATCTAAAAACCCTTAAGTCATTCTTCTATCTTGAGAAAAGAAAACTCCCACTTAATGGTCATTTAAAAAGAAAAAAAAAGTGCCTGGGAGAATAATGAAGGTTTAGCATGATCTGAAGCTCAGTACAAATGTGGGTTCTGGCAAACCAATTAGAAATATTCAAGCAGCTCTCATTTCTTTGAAGAGAAAGCAAGTAGTATACATAGACTTAAGCCAGCATACCAGTTTTTTAAAATACTTATTTAGGAAGTTTTCCCAGGATTACAACATAGTGCCAAATCCAAAAGAGGTCCTTTTCTTTTGTTAGAATTTGATACCGAGAAAGCTTTTGGTAGAATAGAGTGGAACTTTCTGTCTGTGTAGTCCTATCATATTGACTTTGACCCCCAATTCCTTAAATGGATAACTGCTCTTTATACTGGCCCGACAGCAGCTGTGCCTTTTGGAGTTAAAGCTCCCCTGTTTAAATTACACAGGGGAGCTAGGCAAGGATATCCATTGTTTCCTTTACTTTTTACATTTCCATGGCCTTTATACAGAGGATAAAGAATAACAAATTTATCACAGTAAGAACGACAACACCTCAGAAAATAGCTTTATATGCTAATGATGTAATAGTATCTAACCTGAACATTTCCTTAAAATTAGTATCTAAAGAAATCCATGATGTCAGGAAAACATGAGGCTTGAAACAAATTATAGTGTTTTTATGTGCAAATATAAATCTGTAATACTAGCTATAAATTTGCTAGACTTTGAGAAGTTATCTCTCCAGAAAACATTTGGGTTCAAATAGGCAACAAATTCTGTAAGATACTGGGGAATTAAAATCTCAAAACAGCCAAGAGCTATATGATTTAAATTTCAAACTATTGTTTTAGCAGATGAAAAAACATTTGGGGTGCTGGGGGAAGTATGCAATTTCTTGGTTGGTAAGAATAGCCATGATCAAAATTAATATTGTTGCCCAGGATATCTATCTTGCTTCAAAATCTTTCTATAATCATTGCAGATAAAACTCTAGCAGGCATACAGCGAATATTAGAATTTATATGGACTAAGAAAAGACCAAGAGTGAGTGCAGTTTTGTTGGTAATTGCATTCTGTATATGGTTGGCATGGTGAGGCAATCATCTACTATGTGTTCCAAATGCAATTATTGCTTTAAAACAAAGTTTTGTTAACAAAAATTTGCTTTCTTTTTCAGAACAAACTGTCTCTGTTAGAAGTCATCTAATGGAACTGGGTCTAACGGCAGCAAAATTTGCTAGAAAACGGGGGAATGTGGCCCTAGCCACACGATTGCTTGCTCAATGCAGTGAAGTTCAGCTGGGAAAAACCACTACTGCTCAAGATTTAGTTCAGCACTTCAAAAAATTGTCAGCACCCGGTCAAATAGATGAAAAATGGAGTCCTGAACTTGATATTGAGAAAACAAAATTGTTATACACAGCTGGTTAGTGTTTGTTTGATAACCTCACACAGATACTATGGCTTATGGTACTTCTTGCCAGGTTGTTTTTTCCAAGAAATTATAATGGTACAGTAAAGCTAGAAATTGCTTTCAGCCCAGTAACTAATGTCTGAGTTTTCTCTTCAGCTGTTTAGATTTGAAGGAGGAGAAACTCACTTTATTACAAATTGCTGAGAGTATATAATTGTTTTTATATTATAAGTTTAACTCTTACAAATATTTGGCCCTGTAGTATAGACTTGTAATACCCCAGTAACATTAGCAGATAGAAAAAGGCAGTCTCTCATTTCTGTTCATAATTTGTTAAAACTGCATCTGAAATTTGTGGAATTTGAGATTACAGGGAAGTGCTTTGAATAAAACTAACATCTCTAGTAAAAATGTACTGTGTGTCTTGATATATAGGTCAGTCAACACACGCTATGGAAATGCTGAGTTCTTGTGCCATATCCTTCTGCAAATCTGCCAAAGCCGAATATGCAGTAGCTAAGTCTATTCTTACACTGGCTAAATGGATTCAAGCCGAATGGAAAGAGATTTCAGGACAACTAAAGCAAGTATACAGAGCACGACAGCAACAGAATCTCACTGGCCTTTCTACATTGTCTAAAAACGTATATACTTTGATTGATCTGCCGGCTGTTAATACAATAGAAGAGGAATATCCTAGGATTGAAAGTGAATCTACAGGTAAAAGTTCCTCCTTCTAGTTTATGCTTTGCAGGGCTATATAGTTACTCAGATGTGATGGTTCCAATAAGGGGCGGAGCCAGTTGCACTGGTAAAGTTTAATGTGGTACAACTGCTTTGCTATTTAAAAAAAAAAAAGATTTTCAGATTTAGGGTAAGATTTTACATAAAATTCATATTTCGGTGTTTTGTCGAATTTAAATAATAATGGGAAATACAGGAACTTGGAATGAATTCTCTAAGGGCAGCACTATATGCTTTGTTATGCTTTTGTGATAACTTTAAACTCTCACTTAAGATCTAGCACCCAGACTGAATATAAAAGATCTGTATTTAAATATTTTTAATAAATCTTCTAATTGTGTTTAAAGTTTTTTTCCTCGAGGGGTAACAGATCTTCTTTCTAAACAACTTTTATTTCTCTTACAATTGTGCTGTTTTGCAGTTAGTAAAGTTGTTTGTGTTTAGGAGACTTCTCCAAGTGTCACAATTAAATTTTTCTTTGTTTGAATCTGAACTTCCTATCTAATTCAGGCCTCTGTTCAGCACATGCTGTCTACCTGACTTGAATCTATATTCTCTTCTCTTTACCCTTCCTATATCTCCACTCTCTTTAAAGTGATATATAGAAGTCTCAGTCTCTGAAGCACAGAATTCTGGTATTTTGGAAATCAGGATTCTCATAAATGTGAATCAGATGTGTTTATTTTTGTGTGTAAACCTCAGTTGCTCTATTTCCATCACCACAGTAAATATTGGCGTTGGAGAACCTGACTTCATTTTGGGGCAGCTGTATCACCTGTCTTCAGTACAGGCACCTGAAGTAGCCAAGTCATGGGCAGCACTGGCTAGTTGGGCTTACAGATGGGGCCGGAAGGTAGTTGATAATGCCAGGTAAATCCATTATCCTTATTAAAAAAAAAATTTAACTTCACATTTGTTGAGTATATCTTAGCTCTCAATAAGTGTAATTCACCCCTGTGCGGTGCAGAGACAAAAACAAGATGGATGTGCCACTTGTGTTCTGTTTTGATTGCTGGCCTTCCGAATAGGGGTGAATTTCACCCTAAGATGAAGCCTTAAATATACAGTATTTAAAAAGGTAAGTAGCTCTTTAAATATTTACATTAATTGTGGTTTTGGGGTTGATGACTTATTAAATGTTACAGTCAGGGAGGTGTCCGTCTTCTGCCAAAAGAGAAATCTGAGGTTCAAAGCTTGCTTCCTGACAACATTGCAGAGGAAGACCGAGAGAAAATCTATGGCATTCTTGGACAGGCAGTATGTCGTCCAGCTGGAATTCAGGTAAGTGGAAACTTGAATTCTTGAAAAATGTTCCAATTCATTCAGTTTGCCACTTTAGCTTTCCTCCCTGATTGTGTAGCGGACTACAATATTTATATAATGCCTTAAATCAAACTTCTACCAAAATAGCATACTGCACAAAAAATGCAGAAATTCGCAAAGAACTAAGCTATGTTAGTGATTATACGTGTTTGGCATTATGTCTGCTCTGGGAGATTATGGCTATATTATGGAATGAGGCAACTGAAAACTGTGTGTACACATTTCAAATTCCTGGCTACCCTTTCCAGGATCAGCAATTAATATACATTGTGGAAAAGTTTTGTGGTCTTGTTCAAAACAATTATCTCATTCTTTCCTCTTAATATTCTTGCATAATCTGAGTTTAGGATGAAGACATGACCCTACAGATCACAGAAAATGAAGACAATGAAGAAGATGACATGGTGGATGTTATATGGCGTCAATTGTTGACTAGTTGCCCCTGGCTTTCAGATCTTGATGAAAATGCAACAGAGGGGTTAATTAAAGTGTGGAGAAAAGTAGTAGACAGAATCTTCAGTCTCTATAAACTGTCCTGCAGTGCATATTTTACCTTCCTTAAACTCAATGCTGGTCAGGTATGCATTACGGTCTGCTGTGGTGATGAAAGTTAGTTCCTAAACATTTTTAAAGCTCAAGACCCATGACAAAAACGGTATGGTCAGTTAAGAGTGCTATTTCTTTGTATAATATGTAGGTTCCTCTTGATGAAGATGATCCCAGACTACTGTTAAGAAACACTTCTGAACAAAGCACTGATGATGTTATTGTGATGGCAACCTTGAGATTGTTGAGGTTACTTGTGAAACATGCTGGAGAACTTCGACAATATCTAGAGCAGGGACTAGAAACAACCCCTACTGCTCCATGGAGAGGTAAGGTGGTTTTAGCTGAATTATTAAACTGAATTTTGACACACTTCTTTGCTAAATATAAATAAACAGAAAACTTCTTATGAAACTTATCTTGACAAACCTTTGTTTTTCAACCCTTGTAAACCCTAAGTTTATAACATTTTTATACACAATAGTTTGTCTCCCACCTAATAAGCAGATTATTGTGTACTCTTCATCTAACAAAACTTAACTTCTAAAAAATTTTGGGTATTTCCCAAGACTTTTGCAAAGACTAACCTGTATTCAAATTTGAAAGACTATTTTAAGTTTCTTGTAGGAAGGTGAATGACCCCTTCCCAGCTGGGCCAGAGGGATGGACCATATATCCCTGAATTACAGTGGTAACTGCTGGACAGTGGCAGCCCTTCCAGGAATGGGTGAATTCCTACCACTTCTTTCAAGTGCTAGGATTAGTCAGCAAGATGCAGTGACCTGACTATAAAAGAGTGATGCTGAGTGGAAATGCGTCTCTTCTTATTCCACCTTCCACACTCTCACAAAATTACATTTGTTTTTGGAGCTTCTAGTGATGCAATCCCTAAAAACTATATGACTCTAACAGACCCAATGTGCAGGACTCAAGTCCTAGTGCTCTATTGCAAGATTTATGTACTAAATATAATTGACTCTGCTCCTTGAATGGGGTGGGGGGAAATAATCTAGTACGCATACAGTAAAAGGTAGAGATCTTGCTGTGGATTAAATAACAGGAGAATGTGACTGTTCAGTTTCTTGGTACAAAAATTACACACCACTGAAAACATCTTTCTGTGGCTTGAGTGTACAAAAATCAATGTACTCCCTTTTTCTGCTTCTTTTTATAAAGGTATTATTCCTCAGCTCTTCTCCCGCTTGAACCACCCTGAAGTATATGTTCGTCAAAGTATTTGCAATTTACTGTGTCGAGTAGCTCAAGATTCTCCTCATCTTATATTGTATCCTGCAATAGTGGGTACCATTTCACTTAGCAGTGAATCCCAGTCTTCAGGTATGGAAGGATTCTTTTTGTTGTTGTTGGGGTTATTACTGAATGCCAAATAGTTGATAAATGCAAAGTGAAATGTTCAGAAGGTCCATTTTAAACAATTTGCTGAGAAATACAGCAAGTCTATGTATGTGTGCCGCTAGCTAGACTGCAGTATGTTTGAACTTTTACTGTTTATCCAGTAAAATGCCATTTCAGTAAAATTGTTCTGATTAGTTTAATCACTTCGGTAATATCCTTTGATACAACACTCCTTAAAGCGTGAAGTATTATGGACTACACCTGTGAAGGGTCTAAAATTCAAGTACCTTATATGGAGACCCCTTTGGCACACCATAATTTTTTCATTATGATTTTGTATATTATATCTAAGCCTTTTATATGTCCATAAGTTTGTGCAGTACCTAGCATAATGGGGCCCAGATTCAAAATTTGGCCTTGGTATGCTACTGCAATATGTATATTATTCCCTACACTTTTTCTAATGTAGGGAACAAGTTGCCCTCTGCAATCCCTACTTTGCTAGGTAACATTCAAGGTGAAGAACTATTAGGTGGTGAATGTGAAGGAGGAAGTCCCCCGGCTTCTCAAGAAAGTAATAAGGATGAACCAAAAAATGGATTAAATGAAGACCAAGCAATGATGCAGGACTGCTATAGCAAAATTGTAGAAAAACTGTCTACTGCAAATCCAACCATGGTGTTGCAGGTAAAATAATTTTTTTGTAATTTATTCAGGCAGACTTGTAACCAGACATACAGTTTGTGAAATTATGTATTCTTCTTTGAGTGCTTGCACGTGTCCATTCCAATGTAGGTGTGCATGCGCCCTGAGCACAGTTGCCACAATTTTTTCCCTTAGTGTGGTATCTGTTGGGTCGGCTCCGGTGCCCCCTGGTGCCGCGCGCTCATAGCGCTGGTATGAAGCCCTGCTGAGCCCGCATCCCTTTAGTTCCTTCTTACCACCCATGACGGATGCTGGAACTTCCCTCTTTGCTCAGGTAATCTCTTCCAGTGGTTTCCTTCTCCCTTTTCTTTGTGTGTATAGTTCTTGTAGTTTAGCTAGTTTTGTGGTGGTACTTTTAGTAGTTAGTGTGTTTTGGATGCCTCTGTACTTGGTTGGAGAGACTTGTCCACTCGCCAGTGCCAGGGCATGCTTCTGTCACCGGATTTTAAGCCCTGCTCTTCCTGTGGCAAGTCGACTAATTGCATCTTCACCAGACCCGCTAAATCGTCACCACTGCATTAACTACATCAACGGGCAGGGCGGAGTGCTCTCTTCCTCCCTATGCCAGGAGGCAATCCGGCTATGGGAGTTCTACATTACACACTCAATCTACCTAGAAGCATCTTCCCTGCCAGGTACACAGAACCAATTCGCAGATCACCTCAGCAAGTCCATCTCCACTCGCCACAAGTGGTCCCTTCATCCAGACATGGCAAGGGACATCTTCCAGAGGTGGGGGACTACCTTTATAGACCTGTTTGCTACCCGCGACAACAGGAAATGCCATCAGTTTTGCTCCCTGAGGGGCCACAGCCTTGTGTCTCTTATGGGTGCCTTCCTGTTGGCATGGACAACTTAACTGTATTACACTCCCCTGCACTCCCCCCCCACCCCCCTTTCCATTAATTCACAAAGCTCTGTTGAGGATCAAGCAGGACTGATCATGGGTCATCCTTACAGCCCTGGCATGGCTCAGATAGCACTGGTTCACCATCCTCTTAAGCCTTTTGGTGGAGCCCCCAATCCGGCTCCCACTGCACCTGGACTCGATCACCCAGGACCATGGTCAGCTGCTCCACCTGAACCTCAGTGCTCTTCATCTGACGGCCCGGGATCTTCATGGCTGAATTCTGAAGAGCAAGCTTGCTCAGAGCAGGTTCATAGAGTCCTACTAGGCAGTAGAAAATCTTCCACCATGGCAACTTACCTGGCAAAATGGAAACGATTCTCCATCTGGTCTTCCCAATGCAGGGTTCCACCTATACAGTCCTCATTGCAACTTATTTTGGAGTACCTTCTGCTCTTGAAACAAGAAATTGGCCATTTCATCTTTCTATCCTAAAGTTGACAACGGATTGGTCTTTTCACACAAAATGGTAATCCGTTTTCTCAAAGACCTGGAGAGGCTGTTTACTCAGGTAAAGAAACCGATCTCTCATTGGGACCTAAACCTTGTCCTGTCAAAGCTGACAGGCCTTCCCTTCAAGCCGTTAGCAACAGGCTCGCTGTTGCACCTCTCCTGGAAAGTGGCCCTCACTTCAGCCAGAAGAGTTTCAGAAATCTGAGGCCTCACATTGGAACTCCTGTATATGATGTTCTTCAGAGAGAAAGTACAGCTGTGCCTGCATCCAAAGTTCCTCCCAAAATTGGTTTCACAATTCCATTGCAGCCAAGCAGTTTTTCTAACAGTATTCTACTCTAAGCTGCATGCAGATGGGGAAGAACAGCGTCTGCACTCCTTGGATATTAGATGGGCTCTGGCATTTTATATTCAAAGGACCAAAACCTTCCGCAGATCAACTGTTCATGGTGATAGCTGAGAGAATGAAGGGGCTCCCCAACTCTGCCCAGAGGATTTAGTCTTGGATTACTTCATGTATCTGGGCATGTTACGACTTTGCGGGAGTCCCTCCCCCACCTAACCTGACTGCTCACTCCACAAGATCTCAGGCCTCTTCAGCCGCTTTCCTAGCTCAAGTCCCTATTTAAGATATCTGCAGGGCTGCAACCTCGTCCTCGGTGCACACCACCTCAGCTCACTATGCCATTACCCAACAAGCCAGAGACTGTCAACTTCGGCTGCGCAGTGTTGTAGTCATTGTGTCCTTGAACTCTGAGCCCACCTCCTGTGCAGCTGCTTGAGAGTCACCTACATTGGAATGGACATGTGCAAGCACTCTAAGAACAAATGTTTGCTAACTTTTCTATAACTCTTGTTCTTCGAGATGTGTTGCACATCTCCATTCCAAGACCTGCCTGCCGTTCCCTCTCCTGAAGCAATCGGTAAGAAGAACCTGAAGGGGGGGCGGGGACAGTGGGGACCCTTATACTGGTGCTATGAGCATGCAGCACCAGGGGGTGCAGGAGCCAATCCAGTGGAAAAAATTCCAGCAGATGTGTTCTGGGCACTCTCACACCTACATTGGAAAGGACATGTGCAATACATCTCGAAGAACAACAGTTACAGAAAGGTTAGTAACTGTTTCTTTTGGGTGGAGGGTTGTTAAAGTTTTCAGTGTAACTTTAATCTTACTGTAAGGATGTCATTCTTTCAAGACATTCAAGCTGCTATTAAATAGATGAACTAGAAAAAAAATTCTTGAACTTTAAAAATAAGGGCATTTTAATTTATTTTATACAGGTTCAGATGCTAGTAGCAGAGCTGCGCCGAGTTACAGTTCTTTGGGATGAACTTTGGTTGGGAGTGCTGTTGCAGCAACACATGTATGTCCTCAGACGGATTCAACAACTGGAAGATGAAGTCAAGAGGGTTCAAAACAACAACACTCTACGGAAGTAGGTTTTCATGAATAACTCCTAAGTAAAAATTGGTGAGAAAAGACAGATTGTCACTGTGCACTAGAATTATTAAATTGACCAGTCACGCTTTTCCTATTAAATCTGTATCAGAGGTCAGGGTGCAACAATTGGTACTTTGGTGCATTCCATTTGCACCACACAAAAGGTGCAAGGGGAGCAAAATACACCAACAGGTCTTTGCTGTGGATTCCTTCAGTATGGAGCAGTCACCTGTGGGCATAGAGCTACAGTATTCATATCCTACTCCTTCTTCCCTTCTCACAGCCCCAGTACAGGCTCATGTCAGCTGTGTAGAGGTTTGTCAGGGGGTAGAGATGGGAGTGGCTTGTGTACACTACTCCAGCTATTCACCACTGGCATACAGTAGCAGAGGGATAGTTAACAGCTCATGTTAAGCTTGTACAGGAAGCTTTAATTGATTTTCAGTTTTCAGTTGTCTTTTTTCCATTCCTGGGTTTTCGTGGATGGCTGTGTGGAGGAGGGAAATGCCTTTTGAAGCACTTGTCTTGCCTCAGGCAGAATCAGATGAGCTTCAGTCCTGCTCTCCCTGTAATTTACTGCAGTCTAGCATGGAAGCAGACGATAAAGAAGCCAAAATTATTACTGCTTCTTCATATGCAGCGCTGCATGCAACTATGCAGAGCCCTCCCTTCTCACCCCAGAGCAGCTCCTGTGACTGGAGAGGAAGAAGTGAGAGGTTGTGCCTTTATTCCCCATAGTGATGGGGCTGTTTCAGAGGCTTCATTTAAAAAATTAGAAGCCAAAGCTCAGGGGACCATATTTTCAATATGTAACCATATACAAATTTTCATCTTTAACATATCCACCCTCAAAGGCCACAGTTTAAAGAACTGAGGACCAAAGATTGGCTATCCCTGTCTTAACTCCTTTTAGTTTGTTGTCTCTTATTAATGTATGAGATCACCTTTATCATATATCTGTTTGATTCTAAGTTCTTCACTGGTAGGCAAGATTGAAGGTGGCAAAATATACTCAACTTTAACTATTAACAATCTGTAATTCGCCTTTTCAATTCTAAGATATTTTATTTGGTATAATTTTGTACCCAACACTAATGTATCCATTTTTGAAATGTTAGATATAAGTATTTCTGGTACTACTGATCTGTCTCCTGTCCTGAAACATCAACCATTGACAAGTTCCCAGTGTGTATTGCCTCCTCTTCTGAAAGGCATCACAAATGGTTTGTTTTGCAGTGTTCGTTTTGCAATTCAGATTTGTTTTGCAATATTTTTTTTATGAAGAAGACTGGAGCTTAAAAGAATGATGGTGGTTGTTCTTTGACAATTATTTCTACATTTCTAATATAATACAGAAATGCTGTTAAGTGTTTTGGGCATACATAAGTAGCTTTTTTTTTCTTCCTGGTATTAACGACTGGTTGGCTCACTTGTGGGTTTTTAAATATTGCTTGCTGGTGTTAAAATACCTATTTTCTTCTATTTTATATTTATCCTGAAAGATTGGTATCTTAATTTCAGTCTTTCTATTTAAATGGGTAACAGTCAGTGTGATGTATCCTATAATAAATATGCCTTTTGTTTTAAAATACTTCATTTTTAACGCTGATCTAGAATTATTTTTTTCTCTCCTTCCTACATAGAGAGGAAAAGATAGCAATCATGCGTGAAAAGCATACAGCTCTAATGAAGCCCATTGTATTTGCTTTGGAACATGTACAAAGCATCACTGCAGCTCCTGCAGAAACTCCTCATGAAAAATGGTTTCAGGACAACTATGGAGATGCAATTGAAAATGCTTTGGAAAAACTTAAGAACCCTTCTAATCCTGCTAAACCTGGAAGCAGCTGGATCCCGTTTAAAGAGGTACTGTATCTTCAATGTGCTAATAAAGAAAATTATATATATAATCTGATTACTACTTCTGCTACATATGATTAAACTGATTTCTTACTTGTTAGTGGAATGACTAATGTACCAGTTAGTTTCTTCCTCTGTTTCATGAGTTTGAATGTCACATTATTTTAGGGCTAGATCATACCTGGTTGAATCTGGGAAGATCAGATTTTGTGTCCTCATTGCACAGGCAAATATTTTTGTCTCAAGAGGGGAAGCTAACATTGGGAACTTGTTTAAAATCATAATAGGGCCAAATTAGGGCAGTGGTGCTCAAATTATAGTTTGCAGAATGACATGCTTAGTAATCAGGCAGAGGTGCGTTAGGACAAAGGAAATATCTTCTCATGGATTAAGTAGACTGCAGACTGAAGCAATGTGAGAGCTACCAATGCATCAATAAGCATCTGTCCTCCAGTATCATCCGACTATAGGTTGGCTTCATCCTTTGCAATTTGGGTAATGTTCCATATGCACATTTTTTTTTTTTTTTATGCCCTCTCCAAGCCTTATAGGAGCTCTGCGATCACCAAATCCTAGTATTTTGCCTCTGCCACAAATACAGCTTATATCTTTACCCTCTCCATTACTAACCTTCCAGCCACTGGTAGTACTTTCCTTTTTTAACCTCCTACCTTCTAGTCTGTGGGATCCTGGAAAATGATAGGAGCAAGCAGCTATTCCTTTCCTGTTTTTTCCCATCCTATCTCTTCAAACTTCTCCCCATCTCCCTCCCCATGAGCCTAGTCAGCTCGGACTCTGCTACTGAACACATTCCCTCTCTTGGAAGTCCAGCAGTGCTCCAGTCAGTTTTAACAGCAGTTCTCAACTTCTCCAGTTCTCTTTACATGACATGCTTTCTAGCACCTGACACCCTTTCTTAAAATCTCACAATTCTTGCAGTCTCTCCTAGTTCCTCCAGGTACTGGCTTTGCCATCTCAGTACTGGAAGACTTGGGCTGCTAGATCAAGGTAGGAAATACAGCTCTCTTTTGAAGGTTTCTTTGGTGTGACTTTAGGGTTATGAAGTAATGAGACTTTTATAATCCTTCCACCAGTGCATTTGACTGATATTTTTCTACTGGTTGAAGCCTGCATTTGGAGCTTCAACAAGTTCCATGAACTACCATCCCGGAGTTGTTTTAGATGGTTTCCTTAAAGGTCTCAACCCCAGCACTGTGTAGAGACTGTCTTCAATGTTGGCAGCTCTGGACCTGGCAGAACATCTTGGTCACCTACTGTAATATGGGGCCTTTATCTGTTAGCTGTCCCTTGTGGCAGGATGGGAAGCTACACCACCTGACTCCATTCCCCTTATGCCACTGAATTCCAGCTCAGGGCCCTTGTTTGGATCATCCAGAACCAATCCTTCTCAGTCCCTTGCTGCTCCCTGCTGCCTCCTACCTTTCTTTCTCTATAGGCTTGCCCTGCTTCTCCCTTTTTGGAGCATTGGCTTCTCACCAGTTTCCTGGGATCTTCTCTGCAGTCCTGGCTCTCTGGCAGCTGCCTTTTCCCTCAGGAGTTCCCCCTCTAACTGAAACAACAAGGAGTCTGGTGGCACCTGAAAGACTAACAGATTTATTTGGGCATAAGCTTTCGTGGGTAAAAACCTCACTTCTTCAGATGCATAGAGTGAAAGTTACAGATGCAGGCATTATATACTGACACATGGAGAGCAGGGAGTTACTTTGCAAGTGGAGAACCAGTGTTGATAGGGCCAATTCAATCAGGGTGGATGTAGTCCACTCCCAATAATAATTTATTCTTTTCCCTCCGCAAAAGAATAAATGGACACAAATCGGACATCAGGAATGGTAACATACAAAAGCCAGTAAGTGAACACTTCAATCTCCCTGGTCATTCTATTACAGATTTAAAAGTCGCTATCATTGAACAAAAAAACTTCAGAAACAGACTTCAAAGAGAAACAGCAGAACTAAAATTCATTTGCAAATTTAACACCATTAATCAGGGCTTGAATAGGGACTGGGAGTGGCTGGCTCATTACAGAAGCAGCTTTTCCTCTCCTGGAATTGACACCTCCTCATCTATTATTGGGAGTGGACTACATCCACCCTGATTGAATTGGCCCTGTCAACGCTGGTTCTCCACTTGCGAAGTAACTCCCTGCTCTCCATGTGTCAGTATGTGCTCCATGCCTGCATCTGTAACTTTCACTCTATTCATCTGAAGAAGTGAGGTTTTTACCCATGAAAGCTTATGCCCAAATAAATCTGTTAGTCTTTAAGGTGCCACCAGACTCCTTGTTGTTTTTGTAGATACAGACTAACATGGCTACCCCCTGATACTTGACACCCTCTAACTGAGGTACCTTTTATCATGTCCAGGTGCTAAACTGTCAAATTAACTGCCTCCCAGTTACTCCATGAGTTAACTTCTCCTAGGTGAACCTGAGCTGTCTCATTCCCCCTTGTGGAGCCTCTCAGAGGTAGGCTGTGCCCCTGACTCCTTAAGGGGGCTAACTACGCTCTGACACCTACATATCTCTCACTTCATACCTGCTAAGTCTTAGGATCTGTCTTGTGACTCCTTTTTGGTCATCTCCTATCCTGTTTTATTGCTGATGCTTTAGAAGGTTGTAGCAACAAAAATGCTCTTACAGGCTGGAAAAGGGAACTGAAACCTGGTTTATACTAAGACCTTACATTGGTGTAGCTATGTCTGTCATGGGTGTGAAAAGTTTAGAGACATAGGCCAAGTCTATACTACAGACCTATTACGGTAAAACTACGTCACTCGGGGGTATGAAAAATCCATATGCCTGAGCAACATAGTTCAGTATAACTATCCCCATGTGTAGACAGCGCTGTGTCGACAGGAGAGCTTCTGTTGACATAGCTACCATCTCTCGGGGAGGTAGATTAACTGCGCTGATGAAAGAAGCTCTTAGGTCAGCGTAGTAGCATCTTCACTAAAGCACTGCAGCAGTGCCACTATAGTGCTGTATGTGAAGGCAAGCACATAGCTATACCAACCTAACCCCCTCAGTGTATACAGCACGAGGTCAATGGAAGAATTCTTCCAATCTGCCGTCTCTCAGAGAGGTGGATTTACATATATTGGCAGGAGAAGCCCTCCCGTGAGTGTAGGTAGTGTCTATACTGAATCGTGGCAGAGTTTTAAGTGTAGACATGCCTAAAAAGAGAGAGGTTGTAAATGACCTTGTCCAACTGTTAAATGGCCAGAGCCAACCTGGTAATTGAACTGGATTGGTAGATGGATGCTATTTAATATGTAAATTGGTTTTCTTGAAGTTAGCCTGTTCTGCAAAACAGAAGTGAGAAAATGTGCAGATTTCTTGGTAGCAAGTAACTCTCTAGTGCTCTGCTTTGCCCTTTTTTCTGTTCCCAAAACAGACCTAGTACCACATCTTAAATACAGGAACCTAGCCCCTTTTAAGAGCATTCCCTTACTGTAAATACAGTTATCACTAAGCCAAAACCTTTTCTTTTGTTAAATAAAAATGGTGAAAATGTTAGTCTTTGATATGGTTTTGTCACCAATAATTGTAAATATAGATTAGTACATCAATAAAATGGAAGAATACATGGCTTAAGAAAGCTATTCCTTCCTCCCCCCCCCCAGGAAAGTAGAAAATCTATTTGTTTTTGTAAATGTTTACCACTACATCAGCTTGAACTTTAGGTTTTTAACAATTTCTTTAAAAGGTTATGCTAAGTTTGCAACAAAGAGCACAGAAACGTGCCAGTTACCTCTTACGCCTTGAAGAAATTAGTCCTTGGTTGGCTGCCACGCTGAACACTGAAATAGCACTCCCCGGAGAAGTGTCCGCTAGAGACACAGTCACGATTCAAAGCGTGGGGAGCACTATCACAATTCTGCCTACTAAAACCAAACCCAAAAAACTCCTTTTCCTGGGTTCAGATGGGAAGAACTACCCATACCTTTTCAAAGGTAAGACCTGGAAATTTCCTCAGGATTGTGTGTGTATGGGGAGGGTTGCTAAAATATTGGGCAGATGCATGTTTTATATGTACATTATTCAGGCTTACACTCCCTGTAAGTTAGAGAGTAGCACCTCTAAAGTTGGAAAGACGTATTGTGAACATTGAGTGTGGATTGTGATAGTCAGCCTGGCCAAAAAACTTTTCAGGCAGCCCTTAAAATTATACCTGAACAGTGGATGAGAGACATTGTAGGTGTCCATATGTAATAGTGTCGATCATCCATCGGCTTTTCTTTCCACAAATGCTGTAAGATTCTTTGACTCACATAAGCTGCAGAAGAAGAGGCCTGTGGGTCCTTGTGGCTGTTGCAACAGAAAACAGAGTTCCAGCTGCAGCCTGTTTTGATCTTCCTTATCAGCTGAACTCTCTCACAAAACTCATGCAGTAGCTGGACGAGAGGGCGTCAGCCTGAGGCTTCACACATTCCTGTGAACGGTAGGGAAGTGCTTTGCAGAGCTGGCACTCCACTTGCATGCTTCTCCCATGGAGTTAGAACAGCAGCCCAAGCCCAAGGACTGTTCCATTAGCAAATACCCCATTGCTTAGGAACCCACTCCGGGCCTGGATAGATATGTAGCTGTTTTAAGTCTAAAATGAAATGTGCACTTCAGAAATGCTACTTTGGGGGATTCATTTAAGGGGAAAGAGCTTTTATAGTTTGTTGTAGAAGCTAAATTTTAAACAGAATACTTTCTTAAATTTTATAATACAGGTTTAGAAGATTTACATCTAGATGAGAGAATCATGCAGTTTTTATCAATTGTGAACACCATGTTTGCTACAATTAATCGTCAAGAGACACCACGGTTTCATGCTAGGCACTATTCTGTGACACCACTGGGAACAAGATCAGGCCTAATTCAATGGGTGGATGGAGCCACTCCTTTATTTGGCCTTTACAAGCGGTGGCAGCAGCGAGAAGCTGCTTTACAAGCACAAAAGGTAACTACTGTATTTTAAACTAATTAGCACCTCTCAGAAGTGGAATATTTCATAAGTTGCTTTAAAACCTAAAGCAAATATTAAAATATTTTTCATGATTTTTATCTGTACATGCATTCATGCTGAGTAGATCTGTATGTTCATCTCTCATGGGGTTTGATCGATATCAGGCAAAACTGTATAGTCAAATTTTGTCTTTTAGAGAGAGGAACATTTCTTAGGTATATCTTTAATTCTTGTGTGATACTTCAAGGGGAGGAGCATTTTTGTATGGCTAAAGTTAAAGTTACTCTAAACCATTTCAGTTTCTTTTCCCATTCTTAGCTCTTTTGTCACTTTACCTTCTGTAGCTTTAGAATGGGATTTTCAAAAGTGCTAAATGTTGTCCTGAATTTGAAATAGTTAGTCCAGGCGCTGCAAGTAATAATCCGGAGAGAGGATTATTTAGATTCCAATTTTTTTTAGTCTGAACTGACTTCAAGATAATTTCGTAACTCAGTATTGTAGTTAGAATAAATAAGAGAGCTTTATAATGCAATTTCTTGTAGGCTCAGGATTCTTACCAGACCCCTCAAAATCCTGGAATAGTACCTAGACCCAGTGAACTTTACTACAGTAAAATTGGACCTGCATTGAAGGCAGTTGGGCTTAGTCTAGATGTATCTCGTCGTGACTGGCCTTTGAACGTAATGAAGGCTGTTCTAGAGGAGCTTATGGAAGCAACTCCACCAAATCTTCTAGCTAAAGAACTTTGGTCATCATGTGCTACACCTGATGAGTGGTGGAGAGTTACACAGGTAAGCTATAACATATATTATTTTCCTTTTTAAAACCATATTTTTGACTTGGTGGAGGGGCAGCAGATGCTTGGGATGCTTATAGCAATGGCACTCGTGTAGGGACAGGTGAGCTAGTACTATTGAATCATCACTTAGCAGAAGTGTATGCTTTAATATGGATAGTTAGAAGAAGGGAGAGCGAGAGAGTGGGTGTAAAAGCAGAAAAAATGGTGCCCTAGAAAAGTGGAAAACCTGATTACCTGTATCTTAATTAGCCTATTAGTTGAAGTTCTTAAAGAAATGAGTGCTCTGTTGGTAGATGTCCTGAGATAATCAGTAAAGGAGAACTTGCAACTGACTGCTGTGAATTATCCTAAAAAGAATAATAATAATAAAATAATTAAGTGATTTTTAAGATTCCTAAAACCAAAAACATGATTCTGAAATTTTCTTTAAAGTCATACGCGAGATCCACTGCAGTTATGTCCATGGTTGGCTATATAATTGGTCTTGGAGACAGACATCTGGATAATGTTCTTATCGACATGACTACAGGAGAAGTTGTACATATAGATTACAATGTTTGTTTTGAAAAAGGTAAAAAAAAATTTTTTTGTTTTATACATGTTCAACTATAACCTTTTTCTTAATAATTAAAAATCTGAATCTTTCTCTTGAGAGAAAAAGCCTTAGAGTACCAGAAAAAGTTCCGTTCCGGATGACACACAATATTGAAACAGCACTTGGAGTAACAGGAGTAGAAGGGGTTTTCAGGCTTTCTTGTGAACAGGTAGGCTGTGTGACTTCTAGAAGTGTGGGGAACTCTCATCTGTTGTTTGTTTTGGAAATGCTTCCCTTCTCCTTACTGCCTTTTCAAAGTCTTATTCTATTCTTATTCTTTAAATGTTGTTTGATATGGAGGAAATAAGAGTATTATTTTGGGGACATTTTATATTTTTGTGAAACACTTAAAAAAAAAAAACATGTGCACGTATATAAAATTTAGCTCCAGATGTTGGCATGATCACAATGGTCCATTGTTTGGCAGGTTTGACTTCTAAAAATTAGGCTCCCCAGATCAGAAATATAAAGTATTATGTTTATAATACTGTGTTAAAATTTGAGATAAATGCAATGTAAGAAGCACATATAGGGTGACCAGACGTCCCGATTTTATCGGGACCGTCCCGATATTTCCTTGTTTGTCCCGCGTCCCGACCGACGTGCGGTCGGGACAACCGGACAAACAAGGAAATGCCCCGAGCCTCGAGCCCGGAAGTGCTCGCGCCCCCCCCCCCCCCCTCCCCCCCCCCCCCCCGCCCCGACTCCGCCCCCTCCTCCCCCGATTGGCTCCCTCCCCGAATCCCCGCCTCTTCCCCGGGCTCACCATTCCCCCTCCCTCCGCAAGTGCTGGAGGGAGGCCCGGGAGACTCAGAGGCAGCGGGGGGCCGGGGTGAGTAACAGTCCGGCCTGGCCCAGTGCAGGCAGGACTCGGGTGGTTGGGAGAGGAGGGGGGCGACCCGCGGGGGCCAGGCGGCGGGGGAGGAAGCGGCCATGGCGCTCGGCGGCTCTGGCGCCCCCGAACCCCCCGAGCCGGGGCCTGCAGCAGCGCGTACGCTGGGCCCAGCCCCTGGCTAGGCACGTCTGGGCTGCCCAGCTGGTGCTATCGCGCGGCGGCCCCGGGGGTGGAGGCATCGGCCGCCCAGCCCCGTTCGTTCCCCTGCGGGACGGGGGGGCTGGGGCCTGCTGCCCCCACTCCAGGGCCGCCGCGCGATAGCACCAGCTGGGCAGCAGCCCAGACGCTGGCCAGGGGCTGGGCGCAGCGTGCGCGCTGCTGGGTCCCCCGCAGCAGGCCCCGGCTCGGGGGGTTCGGGGGCGCCAGAGCTGCAGCCGCGGAGCCCCATGGCCGCTTCCTCCCCCCGCGGCAGTGGGAGCTGCAGCAGCGGCTGCTCCCGAGTCCCGCTGCCCGGGGGGGAGAACAGCCGCCTCCTGGCCCCGCGGGCGCCCCCCCCTCCTCTCCCTACCGCCCCCCTCCTCTCCCTACCGCCCGACTGAGTCCTGCCTGCTCGGGGCCAGGCCGGACTGTTACTCACCCCGGCCCGCGCTTCCCCTGAGTCTCCCGGGCCTCCCTCCAGCACTTGCGGAGGAAGTTTTTTTTTTTTTTTTTTTGGCCCCGCCCCCCGCCCACGTCACCCCCCCCGCCACGCCCCCCCCCACGTCACCCCCCCCCCCCCCCCCCGCGTCCCGATATTTGTCTTTGGTGATCTGGTCACCCTAAGCACATAGCCCATCATACTGCTAAAATTAGAAATAAGGCACACCTTTAACCGTGAGTGTGATTAACTATTGGAACAAACTACCAAGGGAAGTGGTGGATTCTCCATCTCTTGATGTCCTCAAATCAAGACTTGGATGCCTTTCTGGAAGATATGCTTTGACCAAACGCAGGTTTTTGAGCACAGTACTGGAATAACTGTGTGAAATGTACTGGCCTGTGATATACAGGAGGTCAGACTAGATGATCTGATTATATCTTCTGGCCTTAAGCTCTATGAAGCTATTATGTCTTATGAGGATATAAAAGATAGAGAATTTAATACCTAAAAAGTTTTTGTATTCTAATAGTAAATTGAGGGGGTGTTTCTGGAGAATTTGTGGTGATGTGACAAAGAAGACATTAAGTTTCACTGAAATCTTAACTTACTACTGAGCATGTTCAGAGACTTCTTTCAGCCACTAAGAACCTTTTTCTTTATTACTGCATACCAAACAAATGAAGTAGCCCTCCAGGAAGACTATATGTATGTCAAACTTACATTTCAGACTTCAGCTTTTTTTGGTTTACTGTTGTGTTTTTTGTTGTTTTTTTTAAAGTGGTGAGATTTTTATTTATTTATATATATGTTACACAAGGGGGAAGTGGGAATTTTTTTACTCAACCATAATTCAAATGACTGAAGGATTGCTTAGTTGTCATTATCTTTCCTCTTCTTTCGCTACTACTTTTCTTCTCTCTGTCTTTCCACCTCTGCACCCTTTATGCACAAATAAGAAAAGAAAAATCAGCTTTGGGCAGAGACAAATATAGGAAAATTCAGCCCCAAAGTAAATCTTTTCAAAGAGTTAGGAGCTTGTGAAGAAAGGTTAGAATGCAAACTCTGGTGCAGCTGTAACTCAAGAAAGCGCTATTTGAACTACAGCTATAATTTAGTATATCCACCTTCAGGAAAGTTATGGATTGTTTTATTTAGCTATTCAAATATTAATGTCTATATTGTATTTAAAAACTGTCCTATTTTATGAGGATAGCCTAACCTGACTACATTTATTAAAATACAGGTTCTACATATTATGCGACGTGGGAGAGAGACTTTGCTTACGTTGCTTGAGGCTTTTGTTTATGATCCTCTTGTGGACTGGACAGCAGGAGGGGAAGCAGGATTTGCTGGGGCTGTGTATGGTGGTGGTGGCCAGCAGGCTGAAAACAAACAGAGCAAAAGAGAGATGGAAAGAGACATCACTCGTAGCCTCTTTTCTTCAAGAGTAGCTGAGATAAAGGTGAAGTAGTCACTACAGTAAAATATCACATTGTACTATCAGATAAAACATTTTTAAAATGCTAGACACGTCATGAATAGAAATTCTTCACATTTGAAAGTAGTTTTTGCATGTTAGAAAATAGTATTTGCTAAGAGCATAACACTTACAGCTTTTATTGAGCTAATTCAGGCCCCAGTTTAGGAAAGTATCACTGTTTAGGAAGGACACTTAAGAACACGCTTAACTTTTAAGAACATGAAGGTTAAGTATGTGCTAAAGTAATTTCCTGCATTGTGCCACAGGGTTGAAATCTGAAGCCTAGAGACATAGATCGATATTTTGATCAATCTTAAAAGCTTAATATCGGTGAGAGTTGAGGAAACCTGTACCCATGGATTACAACTGAGCAGCAGCACAGAAATGAAGTACTCGCTCCTCTATCCATTTGAATAAGTAGCACATCTATTTTTCTAATTTCTATATCTTGATTTATAGGTAAACTGGTTTAAGAACAGAGATGAAATGCTGGTTGTGCTTCCTAAGCTGGACAGCAGTTTAGAAGAGTATCTAAGCTTGCAAGAACAGTTGACGGACATTGAAAAATTGCAAGGCAAATTACTAGAAGAGATTGAATTTCTAGAAGGAGCAGAAGGAGCGGATCACCCATCTCATACGTTGCAGCACAGGTATAGAAATACCCGTGCTTCTACAGTGCTTTTATTTGAGGATCTTAAAACTTTGTTTAATATTGCACTGTTAGCACATTGCAGCTTTTTATGAATTAGATGCTGTATGCGCATTGGTTAATTTTATAATGGTTTCTTCGGACCAGAGATTGACAGCAGTGAGAAACTTCTTCTCACAGTGCAAATACAATTTACAGAAGTGTTTAATATATTCGTTTTAAACTTTTTATAATATAAGGTTTCAGAGTAGCAGCCGTGTTAGTCTGTATCCGCAAAAAGAAGAACAGGAGGACTTGTGGCACCTTAGAGACTAACAAATTTATTAGAGCATAAGCTTTCGTGGACTACAGCCCACTTCTTCGGATGCATATAGAATGGAACATATATTGAGGAGATATATATACACACATACAGAGAGCATAAATAGGTGGGAGTTGTCTTACCACCTCTGAGAGGCCAATTAATTAAGAGAAAAAAAACTTTTGAAGTGATAATCAAGCTAGCCGAGTACAGACAGACAGTTAGATAACTAGTTAGTTATCTAACTGTCTGTCTGTACTCGGCTAGCTTGATTATCACTTCAAAAGTTTTTTTCTCTTAATTAATTGGCCTCTCAGAGGTGGTAAGACAACTCCCACCTATTTATGCTCTCTGTATGTGTGTATATATATCTCCTCAATATATGTTCCATTCTATATGCATCCGAAGAAGTGGGCTGTAGTCCACGAAAGCTTATGCTCTAATAAATTTGTTAGTCTCTAAGGTGCCACAAGTCCTCCTGTTCTTCTTTTTATAATATGTAATCTGTGAAAATTATAAAATAGATTTTCAGATCAATTGAGTTAGTACGGCTTTGAGCAGTGTAATTAAATATTTCTCATAGGGCGGTTAATAGATTCTGTGACTTCTATAACTCAGGTATTCTGAACACACCCAGCTGCAATCACAGCAAAGAGCTGTTCAGGAAGCAATCCAAGTGAAACTGAATGAATTCGAGCAGTGGATAACACATTACCAAGCTGCTTTTAATAATTTAGAGGCAACACAACTTGCAAGTCTTCTTCAAGAAATTAGCACCCAAATGGACCTTGGTATGAAATAAATAGTATTGGGGTTTTTTTTGGTATTTTTATCCATGAAAAAGTAATTGAACTAGTATTTAAAACCAAATGCTTTCTTAACAAATGACTTAAAAGTATGTTTATATGTCTAAAACCAGAGTATTACAAAGATCTGATTTTAAATTATGGTCATATTACATATGTGATCACCAATAGTTACAGGAAAATAGTTAAAATTTAATCTCTTTCTTGAAAGGTCCCCCAAGTTATGTACCAGCAACAGCCTTTCTGCAGAATGCTGGCCAGGCACATTTGATCAGTCAGTGTGAACAGCTGGAGGGAGAGGTTGGTGCTCTTCTTCAACAGAGGCGGTCTGTTTTACGTGGCTGTCTTGAACAGTTGCATAACTATGCAACAGTAGCTCTTCAGTATCCCAAAGCTGTGTTTCAGAAACACCGAATTGAGCAGTGGAAGACGTGGATGGAAGAACTGATCTGTAACATGACAATAGAACGTTGTCAGGATCTCTATGGGAAGTAAGTTGACAGCACAATGGATTTCCCTAGTAATTTAATCCTTGCTACTTTCAAGATACCTTTATTTTAAGCAGGAAATGTAAAATACTAACGTTTTGTTTTGTGTTAAAATGCCATAGTCTTTCCAAGGAGTGTTTCCTTTTAAGGTGCTATTGCAGCGTTTTAAAAAGAAAATAGAGAACATCTTTTAAAGTGTGGTCTCACAGCTTCATCCATGTAGTGACAAAACAGAACTATAAATATTGTTGCTTTATTTTGTGATTAATGGCTGTGCACAGCTCTAGGAAAGTGATCTTCATTGGCTTAAAACAAAACAAAACAAAACCCTACACCACACCAAGCAGAGTTTTGGTCATGAAAAAGAAGTGCTAGAGACTCCATAAGGTCCAATAGGGATTTTGGTATTGTTATCAAATACTACAACAATGGGCGGTAGAAAAACACTAAAGCACAGTGAACTGATATTTTAGCATGGTTAGTAGTTTTTAATGTTAATTATACTTCTGACATTAGGAGACTCCTGGCTTGTTGTCCACCAATTGATCCTGAGAGTAGATTTTAGTGTTAATGCTGGATTATAATCAAAAGGCAAGAAAGATAGGAAGTCCATTGACTTACATCAGTGCTGTTCTAAATTTATTGCCAACTCATTCCCTAAAGAATGTTGAAAGGTGACATTAAAGAAGGAAGACTTTTTTTCTTTTGAGTTAAAATAAGCATTGAGTATATTGATCTAGCCAAATGTATCTACAGTATTAGAGATGTTCTGGAAACAAAGGATCGAATTCTGGCTAATGAAGGGGAAGTGAACTTAAACTCTGCGCCTCAATAAAAGGAGATGTATTCAAAACAAAAGCAGTGCTCATTTGCATTTGTATCCTAGCTTAGATCAACTCTCATGATTTTTTTTGTGTGCCAGGGGGAATTTGGATGGACATCATGACTTGGGCCAGGCACTTGTGTATCAGTAGACTAAAACTGGTTGGAAAGAACTAAAATTTTCAGAAAGGGGTGGGGAAGGGGAATCTTGTGAATGTTTTGCCATCGTTTTTTTGACCAAGAGACATGATCTGCACAGGAGCTGTCCATGCACTATTGTACTCCATGTCAGAAGCCATTGAATGAGTTATCAGTCCATGATTTGACAGAAGAGCTAAAGTAGGGTGGCCATCCTCCACTTTGTTCACATCTAGAATTTGGCCCAAAATATTTGATGATTCGTGTTTAAATATGGAGTACTCTTCCTAGGGAATGGAATGCAGCTTGTTAAAGCTTCAGAAAGGAGAACTTGTCATTTTGCTGTCATTTTACAGGTATGAAATGCAGTATGCTCCTCAGCCACCTCCAACTGTATGTCAATTCATAACTGCTACAGAAATGACTCTTCAGAGATATGCAGCAGATATAAACAGCAGACTAATCAGACAGGTGGAACGTTTGAAACAAGAAGCAGTCACTGTGCCAGTTTGTGAGGAACAGTTGAAAGAAATTGAACGTTGCATTAAGGTTTTCCTACATGAAAATGGAGAGGAGGGGTCATTGAGCCTAGCAAGTGTTATTATATCTGCTCTTTGCACCCTTACAAGGTGAGCAGTCTGTTATAAAATATACTATAGGTAGTTGATCTCATGGTCCCTGGATAGGGTGCCCCCTATGAGACCCTTTTCCAGCCCCCTTAGTGTACCCTTTCAAGTTCCAGGCCTGTGCCTCTACTTCTTTTTGTGATCGGGTCTTGTGATCCAACCACTGTCTCTGGGTTACAGCCCCCTGGCTACCAATTGTGACTAATTCAGGAGAGCTAGCTGGGGCTGGATACTGCAAGGTTTCTCTTTTGGGAGCCTGAGACTGTATGTGTGTGATGCAGTGATGCAGAAACAGCTGATTAAAAAAGAGCATGATTTATTTTTCCCAAGGATACCCAGTACTTAGAGAAGTGGATTTAAAATAAGAAACCTACATGCATATTTCCTTACCTAAGCTTTTAACCTCTTTATCCATGGCTCAGGTGAGTCTGACTTATTCCCCATCTCTGAGGTGGGTGAAAAGTCTGTCCTGCTTGCAGCTTTTTCCCCCCAGTCCCTGAATGTCAGTCACTGCAAGCCTTTTCACTGTCACATCCTGACCAGCCTCTCTGACCACTTCCCCCTACTTTCCTGCCAGAAGCACCTTTTAAACTGGTCAGGATTTTCTGATCTTTCAGGTTCTCCTTTGATCCCCGTTTAACTTTGGAAGAGTAAAACATCCTAGCCTGGATGGATCCAGCTAGGTGGTCCTTCCCCACACCACCACACTTGATGGCCCAGCCACTGTTATCTTAATTCCTTTGCAGCTGCCTACCTAAGAGACTGTCTTATCTGTGTCATTGTTTTCCCTTTCTTACCTGACTCCTCAGAAACCCTTTTACAGCCTCCTTTGATTTCACTCTATGCATTTAGGCAGGCAGCAATACACAGTTGCTGGGAAACAGTCATACAACAGGGAAACAGTCACACAGTATTCATAAGAAATATAACAGACATTTTCCCAGGTCATCACAGATGACTTTATATTCATTTTTGGCCAAAAAAAGGTAATTTTTTTACACGAGTTATTGCTGTTAATATGTAAATTTTAATATGATTTTCTAATTAAAGTCAATTTAATATTAGTATTAGAAATCTAAATTATCATATTGCCTAGAATATACTATAAAATATGTTGCCTTTTTTAAGATCAGTTCCATTCCATGTTTTTATGGCTAGCTTATCAATTTAAGTGGTAGCAAAGTAAACTTAATATGCATTAGCACATGTACTTTTACTTGTCTAACAAAAATATTGCTTCATTTAGACGTAACCTAATGATGGAAGGTGCCGCATCTAGTGCTGGAGAGCAACTGGTTGATTTGACTTCAAGGGATGGAGCCTGGTTCTTGGAGGAGCTATGTAGCATGAGTGGGAATGTTACATGCCTCGTGCAGTTATTGAAGCAATGTCATCTGGTCCCACAGGACTTGGACATTCCAAACCCAATTGAAGCATCAGAAGCAGTTCACTTAGCTAATGGAGTTTACATCTCACTTCAGGTGAAGTGTACTTTTATGCGATTGGTTTTTTCCAAAGACATCAGTGAAGCCATATAGTTTGTTGTGTTCCAGAAATTCTCCTAAAAAAGTATTTATAATTATTTTACATTATTACCAGAAGTCTTTTATCAGGAATTAGTCTTAAATATCCCATTTATTCCCTGACTCTCAACCTATTACATTTACTATAATTACTTAATATTTAAATGACTAAAACAAACTATTAATGCAACCCAGAATTTTGAAAAAAGTTACTATTTATTAATGAGATATAGAAGGTGGAGATAGTAACAAATTAGTCAAAATAACAGCTCCATGTCTTGCTGTTATTTCATATTATTCCCTATCACTGGGAGTCCAAAAAGGTTTCCAAATAGTGTTTAAAATTTTTCATTTCTATTTATTTCTAGCTTTAATTCCCTCCCCCCCCCCCCCGCAAAAAAAAAACTGTTTGAAACACGCTAAAGGAATACTTTACAGGCCTCAGTTCCCAGACGTGGGAGGGGGGAAATGAACTATCTTAATTTTACCCACAGAAGAGTGCTCACTGATAGAAACTTTTGACTTTAAAGGCAACTCTGAATCATATGGACCAATTACTTGATTTTCACCAGCCATCCATTTGACTATGACAGGTGTGACTGTTATTTTTTTTGAGGATTTTCGTGCTCCTGAGTCACTTTTCAAAAGCACTCTTTACCCATCTTTATAAAGGGCTTTGAGAGCCTCTGGAGAAAGGTGCTATTATATTATTAACCTGTGTTTCAGAAGCATGTATATAACTTAATTGCACTGCACACAAATAAGGCCATATTTCCTTTTGAGTTCTTGGATGAGACTTGAAAATCTTACGAAACTAAGCTAACTAACCTTCCTTTTGGTGCATCTTGTTGTCTTGTTTTGGAGATGGAGGGCACTGGCTGATACCTTGCACAACCTGCTGTAGCCCTCTGATGCATTCTGCTTAGTGAAAATAGCGGTTCTCAAAATGAAGTCTCTGTACCACCAGTCATCTGCAGAGCACTTGCAGTTAGTCCTTGTAGTGCTTTAACTCATTTCTAGTTGCTAAACAGCAGTCAGATAATCTAAGTCTACTTTAAATGTTTACCAATTATTTTTCCATATAAAAAATGGTTATTTGCTACAGGGTGGTGGTTCACTCATCAGTGGGAGACTAGGTAATCTGCATAAGTCATGAAAAGGTGACAAGGTGGGCAACAAGACCCTTTCTCTAAGGTACTGCCTTCACTACTTAATGTTGTAAAACCCTTTGGTTTATGTAAAATGCCATTGGTTTAGGTTTAAAACAGCTACACTCAAAGTTACAGGGCTTCCTATTCTCAATTTATACGATAAAATATTTGAAGCAAGTTTCTGATCCTTTTGCTAGCCAATAGTCTATTGTCTTCAAACAACCTTTACTGTAGGTGGCATAATAATAAAATAAATAAGGCATTGCATATGACACCTAAAAATGGAGGACGCTATTTTTTTTCTTCTTCTTGCATACTTCTGACAGGAATTGAACTCAAACTTCAGGCAGATCATTTTTCCAGAAGCTCTTAGGTGTTTAATGAAAGGAGAGTACACTTTAGAAAGTATGCTTCATGAACTGGACAATCTTATTGAACAAACAACTGATGGAGTTCCTTTGCAAACGCTGGTTGAATCTCTTCAGGCCTATTTAAGAAATGCAGCTATGGGGCTAGAAGAAGAAACGCATACTCATTACATTGATGTTGCAAGGTAAATAGTTTTGTGTGTGTTTCCTTTAGTTCAAAGTCAATATGTTTTGCCATATTCTAACGCACCGTATCCAATTCTTGGTTTGTCTTTAATTTGATTATTTGTTACATATGTCACCTAACAATGTTAGTTTTTAATAGTAAAATGAGTATAAATGTGAGATTATGAAAACTTTTATATTTTAATCATCGTAAATTAGACCTTACGATGCATTTGATATTTGGGGTATTTCCCAAAGTTTATAGGCAACACAAGACCATTCTTTTAGCCAGACATTTTAAAAGAAAAGCTTAGGAAAATATGGAGAGAGGAGATTTCAGGAGAGCAAGTGTCTCTAAAATCTGAGAAGGCTGTGAACTGGAGTGAGGAATTCCTAATTTTTGCAGTTCCTGCAGAGCCACGATTTGAATGAGTTTTCTGCAAAAGACTTCCTGGTCAGATAGAATCACCAGTGGCCATAGGTATTTTTGGTACCAAAAATCTTTTAACCCCCTTATCTTTTTTCCTAGAATGCTTCATGCTCAGTATGGTGAACTAATTCAGCCAAGAAACGGTTCAGTTGATGAAACTCCAAAAATGTCAGCTGGTCAGATGCTTTTGGTTGCATTTGATGGAATGTTTGCCCAAGTAGAAACTGCATTTGGCTTGTTAATTGAAAAGGTATGGCTTTATATTTCAAAATATCCTTGAGGCATAAGACATTTATAAAACAAGAAAATAATTCTTTCCTTACTTCCATTCAGCTAAACAAGATGGAAATACCTGTCGCTTGGCGTAAGATTGATATAATCAGGGAAGCCCGGAGCACTCAAGTTAATTTCTTTGATGATGATGATAATCGACAAGTTCTAGAGGAGATTTTCTTTCTAAAGAGACTACAGACAATTAAAGAATTTTTCAGACTCTGTGGTACATTTTCTAAAACTTTGTCAGGTAAATAGGCATTAATGTAAAAGAAACCATTTTTGTTTCATAGCAATAGGAAACCTTCCTGCTCTCCACCACTTTACCTGTGATATGAGTACAGAATGAAACTAATCTGTATTTCTGTAACTTACATATTTTAAGATACTAGTGCCGAGAAAATAAATGTAAATTCTGTCATGTAATAACATTGCTGTCTGTACAGAAAATAAATGAATTTTTTCTAGATATACAAATGTTTATATGAAATATTGTTTATTTTTTAAAGGAGCAAGTTCACTTGAAGATCAGAACACAGTAAATGGACCTGTGCAAATTGTCAATGTGAAAGCCCTTTATAGAAATTCTTGTTTTAGTGAAGACCAAATGGCCAAACCTATAAAGGCATTTACAGCAGATTTTGTGAGACAGCTTTTAATTGGCCTACCAAATCAAGCCTTGGGGCTTACTCTGTGCAGTTTCATCAGTGCTCTGGGTGTGGATATCATTGCTCAAGTAGAAGCTAAGGACTTTGGAGCAGAAAGCAAAGTTTCTGTGGATGACCTGTGTAAGAAAGCTGTAGAACACAATATCCAAATCGGCAAGTTCTCACAGTTGGTCATGAACAGGGCAACAGTATTGGCCAGTTCATATGACACAGCATGGAAGAAACATGATTTAGTGCGCAGACTTGAAACCAGTATTTCTTCTTGCAAGACTAGCCTTCAGAGGGTGCAATTGCATATTGCCATGTTCCAGGTAAACCATATGTAAACTCTTTCCAAAATTGTTCATCTAAAAATATGCTTCAGTTGTGTCATGCAGGCACATAAAATGCATATTGCTTGTGGAGTGTATAATGAACGTTGATGGTTTTTAGTAGACTTAATTTAGTTTTCAGTTTTTAAATTTTATTTAATACATAAATATGGAAGAATAGCATAGCATGCTGGTAGCTTGTGGAGCTAGCTGCTCTCAAGAGTGCAAACATGACCATTTATAATTTAAATATATATAAACCAGGAGGACCGGAGATACTGGATGTTTAATTAGGCCATAAATGTATTCTTATGTAAATGTACCCAGCAGATACAAGTGTATGGTGCAGGGAATGCTGTAATCATTTCAGTGTGTACCTGGGGGGCTTCAGTCAGCCCTCTCCCTTACCCATTGTGGTCCTCAGCCAACCCGCAGCTTGGACCTCCCCCTCTGAATAGGGGTAAGAGAGGGCTATAAAGGGAGGGGATTTGGTTCCTTGCCGTACTAGTCGTAGGAGCCCCAACCCCCCACCTTTCCCACCCCTTTAAAGGATATCTCCTTTAAATCCTTTACTAATCCATTTTATTGGATCTCTCTATCCCTTCCCTACGGAGTACCTGCACTGGACATCTGCCCCATGCTCCCATAATGAGTTGCAACATCATAGTCTAATTCCTTTTCCTGTTTGCCCAACTAAGCCTCTCCCCACCCCAAACCAGCTGTGTGGAAGGTAGGAAAAAAACCACTTGTCCAATCTGTTGATGAGGGAAAAATTCCGTTCCAGCCCCCTGAGAAAGGAGGAACTAGTGCAATGCCTACAGTGAAAAATCCACACCCCTGAGCGACATACCAACCCAATCCTCAGTGTAGACAGCGGTATCTTGACAAGAGAGCTTCTCCCATTGACATAGCTACCATCTCTTGGGGAGGTGGATTAACTCTGCCAATGGGTAAAGCTCTCCCATCAGCATAGTAGCATCTTCACTAAAGTGCTAAAATGGCACACCTGCACCGCTGTATGTGAAGACAAGCCCGTAATGATTTCTGCTGTGTAGATATTTGTTTGAGTGTAGTATTGTGATAAGTCTTCCTTCTGGAATGTTTTGTATGTTTTAGAAAAGTGGAGCAGGAAATTTTTTTATTTTAAATGTGAATGAATTGTTTTTAAAAATCAGCAATAATAATTAAAATGTTAGTTGCTAAACTGTTTCATAGATGTCTTCTCAAATATTCTGTTTGTTAACCTGTGATAGGTTAAAAACCAAGTATAAAGTGTAATCCCTTTTCCTTTAGATTAAGGGTACATATATACATACTTTCTGAAGGGTTAATAATAAATGGTTAATCAATTTAGTCCAACAGGGCAGTACATTATTTATATCCATGGCTTATAACCATCTGTATCACCTTCTACTGATGTTTATAACTATCTATGATGCCTGCTGCTTATATCTCTAACATAATTGCCATTTATTAATGGTTTAACCCTTTATAAATATACCCTTGATATAAAATGTAACCATAATGTTAGAATTAATGTCTTCTTATAAAAGTTTAACATTTTTGAAAGAAATGATATAAACTTCAATACAAATATTTTTCTGAAAAAGTGGCAGCATGAAGATCTCCTGATCAGTCGCCCACAAGCCATGTCCATTACTCCTCCACCCCGTTCTGCAATTTTAGCCAGCATGAAAAAGAAACTTCATACGCTCAGCCAGATCGAAGCTTCAATTGGAACAGTTCAGGTATTTTCTTGTTTTGGGTGTGTTTTTGCAGCATGCATAAATGTGAATTCTTTCTCCTTGTACTAACGCAGTCCACACATTCCAAAAGTGTCTACCTCTTGCTCACTATGATTCTGGATATTAGCCATTGTGAGCTAACATCTTTTATGTGAACTTGTTAGTCTGTGGACTTGTTAGTCTGAGTTGCCTTTCTTTGTCCCACCTTTTGCGTAGTATTCCATTACTTCATCCCTCTGCCTCAGCAGACACAGCATTCTCTGCTTGGGATGGCAGAAAATTTGCTCCATGACTAAATACCCAGATATACAAAGAATCCTTCTCCTGAAGGCTGAGACACTTATCCTTCAAGAGGAAGGATAGTTCCATGGGTAGAGTGGTTTAAAAAAAAAAAGTCTTTATTTTTTGCAGTTTTTTGATTCAGCATCATTTTCTCAATATAGGAGAAGCTAGCAGCACTTGAAGCCAGCATTGAGCAGCGTTTGAAATGGGCAGGAGGTGCCAATCCTGCATTGGCCCCAGTCCTACAAGATTTTGATGCCACTATTGCTGAAAGAAGAAACCTTGTCCTTAAAGAAAGTCAAAGAGCAAGTCAGGTACTAAAGCTATTTCATTGATTAGTGTTGGTTTATTTGAGAATTTAGGAAAGTTTGTTCAGCCCTACTAAGGTAGGGTTTGGAAAATCTCTGGTACCAGTAAGGGCAGTTGACTAGTTTTGGGAATTCCAGAGCTTATCCCAAGTGCTTTTAAATTAGAAAAAACTATATAATGTTATTGCCCATGAATTGACACAGTTGTTATTACTGCCTGCTTTGAGTGCTCTTGTCTAGAAGTAGACTTGCAGATAAAAGCTTAGAAGCATCATTGTGTTTTTATTTGATGTAATATGCAATTTAATTGGGGTGGTTCTCACTTTTTCTGCTTTGTAGGTTACTTTCCTCTGCAGTAACATAATTCATTTTGAAAGTTTACGCACTAGAACAGCAGAAGCCTTGAGTCTTGATACTGCGTTATTTGAACTTATCAAACGTTGTCAACAAATGTGTTCATTTGCATCACAATTTAACAGTTCAGTCTCTGACCTGGAGCTACGTTTACTTCAGAGAGTGGTGAGTAAAGTTGATGGGGGAGATGGATTGTAAAATACAACATAATTACCAAACTTATGAATGGCTTCTCCACTTTATTTTCACTTCTTATTAGTTTTGTGTGCTTGTTTTAGCAAGGAAAGCGTATTGGGTTAAATCCGTTTAGCAATAAACATAAAATGGAAGTACTTGTATATTAAATTATTCTGTCTAGATAGAGCTTAAAATTTTCTTTTTTTCAGGGCACCAATCTTGAACATCCTATCGGTAGCTCTGAATGGCTTCTTTCAGCTCACAAACAACTAACCCAGGACATGTCTACGCAGAGGGCAGTGCAAACAGAGAAAGAACAACAGATAGAAACAGTTTGTGAAACAATTCAGAATCTGGTTGATAGTATTAAAACTGTGCTCACTGGTCACAACAGACAACTTGGAGACGTCAAACATCTGCTGAAAGCCATGGCAAAGGTAATGCCCAAAACTTCTATTGTTTTGTTATAGAAGACCTACCAAGTGTTCAAGGAAAAAAAAAATTACCAGGGTATTCATGATAAGCTACCTCATGGTATTCCCTAAAATTAAATATTTAATAATGGCGATTCCTGCTCATGTACATAGGGTTGAACTGATTAACACTTGGAGATCAAAGAAATTTTACACAAGGGTATATTGAGTAAAGGGGTTCAGGTATCAGGTCAGAGTGATACAGGTTGATCAGATATTGGTAGACCTAAGGCTTGCCTTTCTTGTACGCATGTCTCAGTTTCTGTTTTAATCCACACGCACACACAAACCTCTTACAAATTTTGTACATATCCGACATTTCCTTTTCAAGTTAGAGAAATCTGAAGAAAATTTTTCTTCTATTGAAATTACAGTCACTTATGTAAGTGGTGTTCATAGGAAAACCCATCAAAGGCTGTAGAAGCAGGGCAACTGCTAAGCTTTTCTATGATGCAGAACAAAGCAAACATGAATCTTAACACCTAGTTTCTTTGTTTATAGGATGAAGAAGCCGCTCTTGCAGATGGTGAAGATGTTCCCTATGAGAATAGTGTTAGGCAGTTCTTGGGTGAATATAAATCATGGCAAGACAATATTCAGACAGTTTTGTTTACATTAGTTCAAGCTATGGGTCAGGTCCGCAATCAGGAGCATGTTGAAATGCTGCAGGAAATAACTCCCACCCTGAAAGAACTCAAAACACAGAGTCAAAGGTAAAGCTATATCTTCTGTATGGTTGTAGAGAATTTTCTTTTCTGTTTACATATGTAAATAAAACCAGACACACACATACCATTCTAATTCTTTCCCAATCTATTTGCAGAATTTCACTTCATTTTTACTCAGGTTTTCATTTGGGATTTTCAAGTAACATACTATAGCTGAATGTATAAATTATTTATGGACTTTATTATGTTTCCTAGTGTCTACAATAATCTAGTGAGTTTTGCATCACCCTTAGTCACGGATACATCAAATGAATGTTCAAGCCCAACATCAACTGCTACATATCAGCCAACCTTTGCTGCAGGTAACATTTGGGAAAGTATCAAATCAAACATGATGGATTTTTTAGCAGCACATTTTTTTTAGCAAAAAACAAAAATTGCTTTATAAAATTTACTGCAAATGTAACCAGTGAGTTAGTTTGTGAGCGTGTCCCTTTTCTTAAATAAAAATATACTGTAAAATTGAAAAATTGATATAAACATAAAGTAGCCTCTACTTCAAACCACAAATCCCAGAAAATGTATTAATTTTTTTTATACTCCTTGTTGTGCTTCATGCTCCATATCAAATATACTGTAAATGCACCAGAACCTGTTAGTTTGGAACCCTCCGGATACCTTATGAACAAAGAACGAGTTAGTGGTGCTTTGCTTTGTTAAATAGCCTCACATCTGAATTCATCAATCCAATTTTTAAAGGGTCGAGATTAATTTTAAAACATCTGAATTTACAAATTCCCATGTCGGGGTTTATTGTAAAATCAGTACTTGGGGCGAGTTTACATTCTAACTCCTATTGATAATAGGAATAGCTTGCGTAAGTTCCTCAGAACAGTTGAGGCAGTGGAATCTTTTAACTTCGTATAAATACATGGTTTACAAAACAAAAAAATATTCTGGTTTAGTTTTGTGAGGTGGGGAAGTAAAATGGGAGCAGAAATGAGGAAGTCTGGGGAGCAGAAGAGAAAAGAGCTGTGGTAGGATCATGCATTTGTGTATGTATTGAAATGCTGAGTGTGGCTGTCAGATGTGTGTGCATATATAGAAAAATAAAGGATGAAATCTCTACAGTGTACTGTTTTGGCACACTTACTACACCTATTTCTCAAAGAGAAAAAAATCAAACTTGGTGAAACAGGTATTTTTCACAGACTACATGTGTGTGTATATACCAAGTTTTAATTAAAAATATTAGTTGTATCCAAACTCAGTTTGAACTGTTAGTCTGAAAGGACACTTTTTAAATAGCTGATGGAATTTTCATTCAGACTTTCCAAATTTTTGTCAGGGCTGAAAATCAGCATGACAAATTCTGTACTAAAGGATGTGTTTTTTGAACATTAACATTGATCTACCTTGTAAACCATATAGCTTCCTTCAGTCCATTCTGCGCACGCAGTTCAATAGTAACGTACATGCACAGCAGGTGTGTGTGCTGTAGGCATATGGAGGTGACCTCAAGCAACTCAGACCAGGCTGTCACACAAAGTTTATGGAGTGCCACGTTCTCCTCAGGCCTGTGGGGTAGAGGAGCATATGGAGAAAAGGTGGATGGAAAACCAAAAGGCCAGTAATCTACTTAGCTAGTAAAGGTGAAGCTGCCTTGAGAGACAGGTAGCTGCAGGCTGGGTGCAGAAGAAAAAGGGGTGGAGGGAAAGGTCAGAGTAGCTGGAGAGAGGAGATGAAGAAGGCAAAATCAGAGGTTTAAGGGGCAGAAGAGAGCAATATGCCGAGGCTAATGCAGCTGTTCAGTAGTTGGACAGGATTTGTGGGTGGGATGAAAAGGCCAATGTACAAATTAAAAAAAAAAAAAAAATCTATTTCATGTCAGGAATCCAAATCCCAGGACCATGGAGTTGAATTTGCTTATTCATTCATATGCTAGTTACTAATGGGAATACCTTGGCTGCTAATCATCTCCCAGGAACTTGTTTTAGAGAACTAAGAAGTTTAATGACCTGTTTATAATTTCCTCTTATTTAGAATGTTAATTTTTACATTTAAATTTGAATGTAAAAACAAATCAGTTTTAGTAATACTTTTCTCCATTCTGTTGCTCAAATGATTAAACATTATCTTTACAGCAGTGCGTAGCAATACAGGACAGAAGACCCAACCAGAGGTCATGTCGCAGAATGCAAGAAAGCCAATTCAGAAAAATCTTGCTACGTCAGCAGATACGCCTCCGAGCACAGTTCCAGGAACTGGCAAAAGTGTCGCCTGTAGTCCTAAAAAGGCCGTCAGGGACCCTAAAACAGGAAAGGGTAAATAGTGGAGTAAAAATTGTTGTAAAATGTGTTAATGTACTTCTGTATGTACTGTTATATGTAGCTGATTGTTTGAATTTGCATTTTTAGCTGTGCAAGAAAGGAATTCATATGCAGTTAGTGTGTGGAAGCGAGTCAAAGCCAAGTTAGAGGGCCGAGATGTGGATCCCAACAGGAGAATGTCTGTTGCTGAACAGGTGAGTTGAACTTGGTAAAAGTTTAAGTAACAGTCCTTGTTAACAATACTTGTCAATAAATTATCAATTTCCTTGTTTATCTTTTGTTAAAGCTTGATTGCAAAACTACAGTGAGTGGTCTCAGAATTGGTTAATCCACATTGGAATATTGTGCTCTGTCCTGGTTGTTTTATGGAAAAGAGGGTCAGTGGGAGGGATAGAATGGGAAGCAGTATTGCTACACTAGAGCTAGTTGGGAGAGCAGGAAGAGGGGCATGTGATAGCGAACAACAAATTAGACGTGCCTTTGCAAGACAATGTGGGAGCAAAAGCACCCAGTGCAAATTTAAGCTATATATGCAGAGAGTCACTGCAGAGTAGGGAGGCTCTGGTGTAAAGTGCATCTGTAATATTCTATTTAGGCAGCAGGGTATTCAGTAAAAACTGTGTTTTTTATATATATATATATACTTTTTATATATATATATATATACTTTAGTGACCCAAAGTTCTCATTCTTATTAGCTCTGCAGAGCCAACACAACTAAGTGTGAACTATATTGTATTCCTTTTTTCATGCATCAGAATTGTTGCCTTTTGTGCATACCTTTGCAACTCCCTGTCTTTAATAAGTGTAACAAAGGGCATAATTTCCCTGTGAATTTCAGCATTACAAAGAAATGCTTAATTTTACACACACAAGTCAATGGCACCTATCTAGTTCAAACAGGAATTCAAGGAAGTCCTATGGCCTGCTATGCAGGAGGTGCTAGATGCTTGTAATGATCATATCTGGCTATATAATTTATGTATATATGAAAGGCTGAGCATGTTCTTAAATATTTGCAGCACTGGGGCTTTAAAGAGGATACTTGGTCTTTCCTTTTCTGAAACTGTTTAATAGGCAGCAGGTTTAAAACAAACAAAAGGAAGTACTTCACACAACACAGTCAATCTGAGGAACTTGTTTCCAGGGGATGTTGTGAAGGCCAAAGCTATAGCAGGGTTCAAAACAGAATTAGATAAGTTCATGGAGGATCGGTCCATCAATGACTATTAGCCAAGGTGGTCAGGGATGCAACACCATGCTCTGAGTGTCCCTAGCCTCTGACTGCCGTAAGCTGGGAGTGAACGACAGAGGATGGATCATTCAATGATTGCCTGTTCTGTTAATTCCTTAGGAAGCATCTGGCATTGGCTACTGTCGGAAGACAAGATAGTGGGCTAGATGGAGCATTGGTCTGACCCTGTATGGCTGTTCTTATGTAGATTTGTATGAATAAATTAATTGAATATTTAACGTTTACTTAGAAATTCACTACAAAAGTTTCTAAATGTTAAGGCCTAGTCAGCAAGTACTTTTATCAGTTAACTATGATTTGAAAATGCATTCAGTTGCACTAATTTTAATAGCTTTTATTTATTTGTCTCTTTAATAGGTTGACTTTGTGATTAAGGAAGCAACTAATCTAGATAACTTGGCTCAGCTGTATGAAGGTTGGACAGCCTGGGTATGAATAGGAAGAAAGCAGATCAGTCTGGTTCAGCAAGGTCAGACATCCACCAGAATCAACTCGGCCTCAGGCATCCATAGCTGCACCACAGCCGGTGGTGATGCATACTGGGGCTTAATCTGAGGAAACCTAGGAAATCTCGGTGCACTGGGAAGTGAATCCTGCAGGATAGCTGCACTCAGGGATATGCTAAACACAATGGTCTGCAACCCCCCAGGGTCAAGGGTGAAAGCTCACCGCCTGAACAACACGGTTGTCTTTCTGCTACAGAAGAACTGCAAACGTGTCCGGGGGTTAGCTGCAGAAAAGAAATCGGAATGCTACAAACCGCAGAGTGATTGGGACTCAATTCCACCTGACCCTGTGAACAATTCAGGAAACATCAAACCCTGTTCAAAGAAAAACAGAAAAATGGGGCCGAGAAGAAATCACAGCAAAGGGAGATTTGATGCATTTAGATTCTTGTTACTCTTGTTGGTTGGCAACAGTGCTGGTTGAGTTGACCAGTTAATATAAAAAAGGCTACAAGATATGAACTTCAGAAATGGACTGAAAACAAAGAGCTGTATCAGATACACACTACATTGGAAGAACTTCTGAGATAGAAGAAAAAGCCTTTGTGTCTTCCCCTTTTTCCCCCCCTTGTCCCATCCCCTTGGCTTATTCTTGTAGTTTAGGTGTACTTCCAATATACTTTTTATTTCAATCCTTGTATTTCACAGTTTAGTCAAATTAACAACATAATTTTTGTTTGGTAAACAGGAAATTTTCCAAAAGCACTGAAAATATTGAACATTCATTGATTATTTCTGAGTTGGCTGATCAAATGCAAAATGTAATTTTGGTTACTTTAAAATCATTTCTGTGATTTTTATCATGTACAGTTTCTCAAGATTGTCACTGTGCATTTAAAAGTAATGAATCTAGCAGGCATTTGATTTAATGTGCACTTCCCTCTGCTTGCAGTGTACACTTTTTTGTAATTCAGAATTGTCCCTCAAATCTCATTCTACTGTGATTGCTGTAGTTTCTTTGGTAAAATGTAGCTAATCCAATGTAATCTTTACCTTTTTTAAAACCAGGATAGAGTATCTAGTAGAGTTTTACATTGTTGATGACAGATAAACAATAAAGTGATATTCTGGTGGAGGTAGAGTGATACGCTTTTTAATTCACGTTCTTAATACTTTAATTTACACTTGTAAATTATTGTGCTTCAGTTTACTGGGGTTTTCAGGACCTATACATATAATATTAAAATGAAGGACTATCCAATTTTTGTTCAACTCATTTGAAAAGATTTGTGCAAAGTAATTTTTGCTTTGCCATATGACTTCAGTAGATGGTTGTTCAATAATGCATTGATAGTTAATTTCTTACCATCAGGATTTTCTTAAATTCAGCTTTGCACTCAGTGTGGTTATGATCAGAAAAGTTTCTATAAAAATGGCATCTATTTAACAGATCTACTTCCAGTTTGTACTGTCTCATATCTGCCTATTGACTAAAATATTTTTTCCACTGTTTTATTCTTTAGACTATATGGACTGTGCCATACTATGGAAGAGATGAGCTGGTTCTCTTTGTGGCTCATGCACGTAGCACAATTCTGTTCCAATTACAGAATCTATTACTAGTGGTGATGTCCAAGACAGAAAGCACATTGCTTGACTCTCTGATCTCAGATGAATTTGCAGGGCGGGCAGGTGTAAAAATCATTTCTCTATTTGTAAACTTAGCAAATTTGGTATAAAAGCCATTGAAAGATGATAAACTTGGAATTCCATTTTAGCCACTTAGAACTTGTGCCATTTTAGCCACTTTTCAGAGTAAAAACACTTTAAATACTGAGCTACCCAAAATATTTTTTTTAAATCCGAACTTAATCATAATTAAATATCTTGCGCCAAGTTCACCACTTGCATGAGCTGACACAATTTTCATTGATGTTACTAGAGTTGCACTTATGTGAATGGAGAGCTTGGCCTTTAGCGAGAGTAGTGATTATCAAATAACACACATTAACAACAGGCATTAGTAACAGAAGAACATACATTATTTTGCATATTTACGTGTGTTACCTGTTTTGCCTTCTCACTAGGTCCTAGGTAGATCTGTGTTCACTCTCCTTTTGCCAATCTTTCATGGACATACTCTTCAAGTGTAAGATATTCCAACAAAACTATGGCCTTTTTTGCATTCTGATTGCCTGACTAGGTGTAGGGAAGTCACAGGCTATATGTTTATTGATACTCATGACAAATGCATTCCAATATCAATGCTTTCGAAACCCTCTGCCATGACATGTATTGCAAGAAATAGTGTTTGAATGTTGCAAGCAAAGAAAATTCATATGCCTAACCAGACACTCACGCTGTTAGTCCATTTTACTTTTTCGCCACTTTCAAATAACCTTACAAACAATCTGTACTGGAGCACCATAGTAATAAGACTGTATTATACATGCTGTTTTATTTCTTGGAAGCTGGGGGAGGGGAGGGTTAATGCACTCACCTGTGGCTCATGTATTATACCTCTGCTATCCAGAAATGAAACACTTGTGTGGAGATGGGTTCTTTACTGCCTAACTGAATAAAGTTTAAAAAGAAAATCAGCTTGTATTCTTAGTTTCCTTGTATGGTATTCTAAATTACTTTTGTCAAATATCAGAGGGGTAGCCGTGTTAGTCTGAATCTGTAAAAAGCAACAGAGGGTCCTGTGGCACCTTTAAGACTAACAGAAGTATTGGAGCATAAGCTTTCGTGGGTGAATACCCACTTCATCAGACGCAAGACTTTTGTTTTTGTAAGGTGTAGGGAGCGGAACAAAATCATCTTAAATGGCCAGCAAGTGCCAAATTTAGGCCTTTAGAATTAAGCATATGTGTAACTTTGGCTTCAGTAGGACTTCTCACATGCTAAGTTTTTGTAGTATTGAAGCCTCGAACTGGGGTTGTAAACATTTTTTCTGGGTAAATTTGCAGATTCAATATAAAGTTAGGGAAACTTAAAGTGCAATCTGAGTTAATCTTAATAGTGGACTTAATGTAATTACAATTTTTAAAAGATGAGACATAGCTTTATGAGCTGGATGAAACCATGTTATGAGCTGAGTTTAAACCTCCAAGTTGATGCATAAACAAATCCTACATTTCAGATAGTTGTAAGAGACAGTTAAGGGGCCATGCCTAAGAGTCTGCCCAGAAACTAGTACCAAGAGGGTTGACGGATTGACTGGGTGTTATGACCAAGTGGGTGTATGTGTGGGTGTGAGAGAACACAGAAAAAAACTAGGAACAGACAAGACTGCAAGAGAAAAAAAGCAAGAGACACGCAGTAGTCTGTGAGCACAGGGTGACCCTGGAAAAAGCTAGAGAGCTTTTGGGTCTGGGTTTGGCTGTAGAGGTTTGGAGGGGGCTAGTAAGCTATGAAACTGCTCCTTTTTGTTCTTGGTTCCTTCTGCATTCAGAGACGTGGGTTTTATAAATAAACAAGAATACAGCAAAGAAATGTGACTACCCCCAATTTCTATATCCCTGGGGTCCTGAACTTTGATTGGTTGCTCAGTTCAAAGGGGGTTTCACTGTTGTCAGGAGTGGGCTTCATTTTCCAAGGACAGAGATTGTGAGCTGGTATCCTGTTGAACCAAGATGGACCAAATAAATAGAGGTGCTTGTGGAAATCAGAAACGGCCAGCAGGATTTAAAACAAGACCTAAAAAAACAGGCACTGGAGACTGCCAACAGAATTAAAACAAGATCTAAAACAAGACCTGGAGGTTTCCCAGAAAGGGCTCAGGGATGACTTGCAGGCTGAGATGAGATCCTTGTTGGAGCAGCAGCTACAACAGTGCTCGGACAGATTCAGAAACCCAGCTGCAACACACCCAGGATGGAATGGTGAAACAGATTGACCAGGTGATCAGTAATCTGACTGCCATCGACCAGAAGTTTTTCCACAAAATAATGCAGACCAAAAAGGCTTTGTCCAGTTTGGAACTTGCCAACTGAGATGAACTGCAGTAAGAACTTGAGCTGAAAATTCAGCTACAGAAGGAAATCAAAGAGTCATTCACTGACCATAGTGGAAGACAACTACCTGAATGAGGAATTGAACCAACCAGAAGACTTGGATGAGACCAGACATTTACAATGATTTTCTACCCCATTTGTAACCCACATATGACCTGAGGGAAGAGATCAGGTTGTCTCAGCTCAAATGATGCAAAAGACCCTCTATCTTTGAGGGGAAAACTCTCTGGGAGGCTTATTTGGCTCAGTTCAACATTTTAACTCAAATTAATGACTGGGAAGAGGGACAGAAAGGGGGATTATTAGCCACCAATTTAGGTGGCCCAGCTCTGATTGTGTTGCAGAACCTACGTCCAGAAAAGAGAATGGAGTTATCCCTACACTACAAATATTGGTACTGCAGCTTACATTGGCATAAAGCTGCCAAAGTTAGTACATCACTTGTGCATGCGCATACATGGCTACTTCATTGGCACTAGGCGTACTCACCATGAGTACTTGTGTCAATGCACATGTAGGTATCCCAGGGCCACTCACCACTACCTGGCACATTATTGGGACATTTTCACAATGCATTTTGGAATAGAAACAAGTCACACAGAGGTGACTAGGAGTAAGGGATCAAGTTCCTGTCTTAGAACTTTCTCTATCCCATAATGCCATCCAAGGTTGCAACGGGGGGGGAGCAAGAAAGCTAACCAGTAGCCTGTGAGCACAGTGACCCCCGGAGAAAGCTTTTGGGTCTGGTGTTGGCTAATGTGGTTTGAGAGCTGGTAAGCTAAAAACTGCTCCTTTTTGTTGTTGGTTCCTTCTGCATACAGAGATACAGGACTTTGTACATTCCTTGTAAATAAACAAGATGGCATTAAATAAATACCTAGCTACCACCAATTTCTGTTTCCAACTGAAAGCCCACAAAGCCCTGAACTTTGGTTACCCACTAGGATCAAAGGGTCAACAATAGCATATCTTTTGATACAAAGCCATATACATAAGTAAACTACTGAATAATCCCTTAACAAAACTGACATTCAATACCTATTTTTTCTCACGGCATACTAAAAGAACAGAATGCTTTTCTGCAGGTTGGAAAAGCTGTTTAGCTTTGCTATGCAAAACCAGAATTAAAAATTTTATTAAAGCTAATGTTAAAAAATGTATATAATACACAGGTTAAGAAAATAGTGTCTGTACATCTGGGTATAGTGCGTAGATTATCCACAAATACAAAGTTTGTTTTAAAAGTCATAAGCTACATATAGTGCATGATCAGCAATAACCCAAATGTAGGTGAATATAATTTTAACAATACAGTTTTAGTATTAGAATCTGAATACTCGGGTACATCACATGAAAAGTTGTACAGAGTTCATTGTGGAAAGCAAAATATATCACTGAGTGAAGATTGTCCTTCAGTAATAGAATTTAGGGTAGGTTGTCTATTTAGAAAATACAATCCATCACATGCACTTTCCTCAGCTAAGATAATTGGAGCCGTACTTTGTAACTCATGTCAGAATTTTGCCCATAGGTTTTACCTTCAGTAAACTGGCCATTAAGCCACCATTTTCAGGTACTCGTGAATTAATTTCTCATAAAAGTTAAATTCCAACTGGCTTTGTAGTTTTCAGTTGTAACACAAATACTGATAACAGTGGAACTTTAATACAGGAAAAACAGCTACAGTACCAGTTCCAAGTCTAAAGAGAATTAGCACTGTAAGTTCACATATATGGAGGAAGTATGTATAGGCCAGTGGGTTAGGGTGCTACCCTTGAACTTGGGAGACCTTGATTCAATTCCTTACTCTGCCTGTGTGACCTTGAATAAGTCCCTTGGTGTCTCAGTTCCCCACCTGTAAAATGTGGATAATACTTCCCTACCTCACGGAGTTGTTATGAAGATAAATAGGGTACAAGATTGTGAGGTGCTCAGCTACTGTGGTAATGGGGCCCATCATATATAACCTTAAATATACTTTTATGAAACCATGATGAAAATATCAAATCATAAAACTCAAGGTAAAATTATGAAGCTGTGAACATGTTTTCCAGTAATCAAACTTGTCTTTGCTAAACCAATATCTATTATTTTCCTTTTCCTTTAATGCTTTGTAGGTGCTTCATGATCTTTTGCCTATTTTAGCTTTCCTTCTTGACTATCTGGATCAATAGGAAAGACCCTTTAATGCAGCTGTATTAGCAACTTTACATACATATTTAATTAAAATAATCATTTTTGTTGATCCCTGGTAGTTAAGTTGTCTGGAGTGCCTTGTTTGTGCCTGTTTCCCATTGCATGGTTGTACTGTACTGCCCTGGTGGACTAATAGTTTGAAAAGCCATTACATTTTCATCAGTCTAGTCTTCAGTCTTAACATATAAATACCCTAAAACATTTTTTAAAAGGAAAAAACCATGCAATCTATGATTAACAGCTGTGACATACTTTTAACCCCATAAGTGAAGATCATCAGTTTGGGGCTAACATGCCCTATTAATTGTCCCTAAGGTTTTACAATAATTTCTCAACTTCCTTTGAAATCTAGTCAATTTTTAAATTGTTTTTGTAATCAATGGGATTTTATACTAGTCTTGTAGGAAACTAAGAAAGGTAGCATGGTCTGCTGGAGAGGCACCACCCTGGGAGTCAGGAAACCTTGGTTCTATGCTCAACCTTGCCATTAACTTACCATAGTGCCTTTATGGCAAGTCACTTAAACTCTTTCTGACTTCCAGTTCCTTATCTATAAAATGGATATAGTGCTCTGAAATCTATAGATGAAAAGCACTATAAAATTGCTAAGTATTACTTTTAAAAAACTCTTTGCAGCATTATTGTAGTCACGTTGCTCCCAGACTATGAGAGAGATTAGGGGGGGGTCAGGTATTGGACCAACTTCTGTTGGTGAAAGAGACAAGCTTTCAAGCTCCACAGGGCACTGAACCTGAAGAAGAGCTCTGTGGATCTCAAAAGCTTGTCTTCTTCACCAACAGAAGTTGGTCCAATAAAAGATATTAAAACTCATCCACTTCGTCTCTTTTTAAATGCTGAAAGGGGTAGTGAGAAATAAAGCTCAAATTGATTAGATGTACTTTAATCCTAAAGCCCTACTTCCCATCTATCCACCCCAAGTTTTTTTGCCCCTAGCAGATCTGGCTTTGGTGGCATTGGCTGTTATCTGCTTTCCCCAATCTTCTCCTATGCAGGCCGACAAGAACTGACTCAGAAAAGCACATTTAAAGCAAAGTGAGACCTGTTATCTTTCTTACACTCTTTTCTAAAACACACACAACCCAACTGTCGTTGTCAATGTACAGATTTTTTTTCCTGAGTAGTAAACAGCCATTCAGAAGTATTCCAGCTGCAACCTCAGTTAGCAAAAAAATAATTTTAATGAAACAGTAGATAATTGTTACAAATGTAATACTCATGAGCATGTTTAAATCTATAGTTGATTAGTTTGAATTAACTGTCCCAGCTGCCCAAACTTGGACTATGTATTACTATCCAGCCTCTCCTCTGTCTGACTTAGTTAATAGTGCACTAGACTGGGACTCAGAAGACCAGTGTTCTGTTCCTGGCTCTTATACTGGCCTACTGTGTGACTCAGGCAAGTCGCTTAACCTCTCTGTGCCCCAGTTTCCCCATCTGTAAAATGGGCATTATGATACTGACCTCCTTTGTAAAGGGCTTTGAGGTCTACTGATGAAAAGCCTTATGTAAGATCCAGAAACGAGAGATATTGGCCACTGTCGGAGGCATCTTTGGGCTGATCTAAATGCAGTTTTGACACCAGTTTAGCTAAATCTGTTTAAAAAACAATTAAGTTAAATTGGTGCAAACCCCTGGTGCAGATCCACTTATATTAATTTATAGCTGCTTAGATACTGACACAAGCTAAAGCCGTGGTAATGACAATTTAACTCTTGGAAATGAATTCTGGACAGCTTGTACCTGCGCTGTGCGGTTTTGGGCTATCAGCAGCTATCTCTACATTGACTTGGTTCATATTATTCATTAACTGTCCACAATCTGTACATCATCAATAACACAACATGCCAGATATCACAAAGTGGCAACAATTTACAAACAACTTTGGCTTCACTAACTACACATAACTATGTACAAAAAGTGCAACATACAGACTGAATGCCAGTTCATCACAGATTTATTTGTTCCCTGAACTTTTGTCCACTGGAGTAGAGGGCACCGATGCAAGGGGGAAGGGGTTGGTTGCTGGAGAAGGGGTGAGAGTACAGTCTTTGCCAGTAACCTGTATTATCCATGTGTTGAGAGGGGTGAAACTATTGCAGTGGTGTCCTTGGTGTTTCCTCATCAACAGTTCATTCAACCTGCTAGTCTGTTGTACAGGTACTGCAGCATATCTGTCAATACCTCTCTCCTCCAGTAGCTGTACATGCCCCTCACTTCCATCCCTTGCATTTTGCTCAGAGTTCTGCACAGTATCATAAAGCATGTCCCCTTTTGTGCCATTCCTTTTGGTGCTGATAGTGATGAGGCTAGGGCTGTCAAGCAATTAAAAAAATTAATCGGGATGAATTGCACTGTTAATAATAGATACCATTTATTTAAATAGTTTTGGATATTTTCTACATTTTCAAATATATTGATTTCAACTACAACACAAAATAAGTGTATAGTGCTCACTTTATATTTTTGATTACAAATATTTGCACTGTAAAAAACTAAAGTAATAGTATTTTTCAATTCACCTTATATAAGTACTGTAGTGCAATCTCTTTATCATGAAAGTTTCACTTACAAAGGTAGAATAATGTATAAAAATAACTGCATTCAAAAATAAAACAATGTAAAACTTTAAGGCCTACAAGTCCACTCAGTCCTACTTCTTCAGCCAACCACTCAGACAAACAAGTTTGTTTACATTTGCAGGAGATAATGCTGCCCGTTTCTTGTTTACAATATCACGTGAAAGTGAGAACAGGCGTTCACATGGCACTGTTATAGCTGGCATCGCAAGATATTTACGTGCCAGATGCACTAAAGATTCATATGTCCCTTTATGCTTCAACCACCATTCCAGAAGACATGCGTCCATGCTGATAACGGGTTCTACCTGATAACCATCCAAAGCAGTGCAGACTGACGCATGTTTATTTTCATCATCTGAGTCAGATGCCACCAGCAGAAGGTTGATTTTCTTTTTTGGTGGTTCAGGTTCTGTAGTTTCCGCGTCAGAAGTCTTAAAAGAGCAACACTCCGAAAGCATGCTCTACACCTCGTCCCTCTCGGATTTTGGAAGGCATTTCAGATTCTTAAACCTTGGTTGAGTGATGTAGCTATCTTTAGAAATCTCACATTGGTACCTTCTTTGCATTTTGTCAAATCTACAGTGAAAGTGTTCCTAAAATGAACAACAAGTGCTGGGTCATCATCTGAGACTAATATAACATGAATTATATGGCAGAATGCGGGTAAAACAGAGTAGGAGACATACAAATCTCCCTCAAGGAGTTCAGCCACAAAAATTTAATTAATGCATTATTTTTTAATGAGTATCATCAGCCTGGAAGCATGTCCTCTGGCCGAAGCATGAAGGGACATACGAATGTTTAGCATATCTGGCATGTAAATACCTTGCAATGCCAGCTACAAAAGTGCCATGCAAACACCTGTTCTCACTTTCAGGTGACATTGTAAATAAGAAGTGGGCAGCATTATCTCCAGCAAATATAAACAACCTTGTTTGTCTTAGCCACTGGTCGAACAAGAAGTAGGAGGGAGTGGACTTGTAGGCTCTAAAGTTTTACGTTGTTTTTTTTTTAAGTGCAGTTATTGTAACAAAAAAATCTACATTTGTAAGTTGCACTTTCACCATAAAGAGATTGCTCTACAATACTTGTATGAGGTGAACTGAAAAATATTTCTTTAGTTTGCCATTTTTACAGTGCAAATATTTGTAATCAAAAATAGCAATGTAAAGTGAGCATTATCTACTTTGTATAGAAGTAGGATGTAGCCCATGAAAGCTTATGCTCAAATAAATGTGTTAGTCTCTAAGGTGCCACAAGTACTCCTGTTCTTTTTGCGGATACAGACTAACACGGCTGCTACTCTGAAACCTATGTTGTAATTGAAATCAAAATATTTGAAAATGTAAAAAGAATCCAAAAATATTTAATACATTTCAATTGGTAGTCTATTGTTTAACAGTGTGATTAAAATGGCAATTAATCACAATTAATTTTTTAATCGCCATTAATTTTTTTGAGTTAATCGCGTGAGTTAACTGTGATTAATTGACAGCCCTAGATCAGACATATTCTGCAAGTTTTAGTAAGGCTCTTCTTAGTCTCCCTTGCTGAGGTGGTGTTAGGTTGGGAGGTAAAGAGGGTAGGCCTTGCACGATAGATAACTGTTGCACCTATTCAGATTTTCCCATCTTGTGCAGTATAAATATGTGGACTGCCTCAGATTTACTAGGTTATCATGAGTTTGTTAAACCCAACAGGCTGGCACCACCAGACTGGTTTGCCAAACAAGCCTCATTTGACCTTTATTGTTCACACACACACAGGTGAGTTCAAGAAGTCTAATTTCTCTGTTCTTTTGGAGATAGGCTAGAAGGGATGAAAGCCTTACCTTTTTAAAGAAAAATTCCTGCTGTGTTTACAGTGTTGATGACTCATGATGTTCAATGGGAGTTTTTAAGCCTCAGCTCCTGGGGTTGAGTGATTGTGTGAGAATCTGAGCTCCTAATTTAAAAAAAAAAAAGTTTCTAGTCCTGATAATTGCTGAGAAAATCTTGAAAAGGTGACCAGATGGTAACCTCTAAATAAGAAGGCAAAAGAGGAGCTTGGGAGAAAGCACAAAGGTGCTTGTTTGAAAATGTAACAAGTGGGTGATGAAAGCTGGCATCGTGGGCTGATCATCTTGATAGTGAATGAGAGATGATAGGTTGTGAAAGTCCTTGAAAGTGAAGACAAGGAGCTGTATGTTCTTCGAGTGCTTGATCATGTCCATTCAACAACAGGGACCATTTTGCACCAAGGAGAAACACACACAATTGTCATACCGTAGCCTGGCCAGTCACAAAACTGGTTTCCAAAGCCTTTCTGATGCGCAGCGCGCCTAGCTCTGCTCTTCTAACTGCCCTGCTGTCTGGCTGTTCAAAATTGGCTGCCAGGTGATTTGCTTCAACCTCCCACCCCGCCATAAACATCTCCCCCTTACTCTCACAGATATTATGGAGCACACAGTAAGCAGCAATAACAATGGGAATATTGGTTGTGCTGAGGTCTAACCTAGTCAGCAAACAGCGCCAGCGAGCTTTTAAACATCCAAAGGCATATTCTACTACCATTCTGCACTTGCTCAGCCTATAGTTGAACTGCTCCTTACTACTGTCCAGGCTGCCTATGTATGGCTTCATGAGCCATAGGAGCAAGGGATAAGCTGGGTCCCCAAGGATAACTATTGGCATTTCTACGGTAATTTTCTGGTCTGGGAAGTAAGTCCCTTCTTGCAGCTGTTTGAACAGCCAGGAATTCCTAAAGATGCGAGCGTCATGCACCTTTCCCGGCCATCCCACGTTGATGTCGGTGAAATGTCCCTTGTGATCCACCAGTGCTTGCAGCGCTACTGAGAAGTACCCCTTGCGGTTTACGTACTGGTTGGCATGGTGGTTCAGTGCCAAGATAGGGATATGCATTCCATCTATCACCCCATTACAGTTGGGGAACCCCATTGCAGCAAAGCCATCCACTATGACCTGCACATTTCCCAGAGCCACTATCCTTGCTAGCAGAAGGTTACTGATTGCCTTGGCTACTTAGATCACAGCAGATCCCATGGTAGATTTGCCCACTCCGAATTGATTCCCGGCTGACCGGTAGCAGTCAGGCTTTGCAAGTTTCCATAGTGCTATCGCCACTCGCTTCTCAACTGTCAGGGCAGGCCAGGCCTTATCTTGGTATTCCTGCATTTCAGGGCGGGGGAAAGCAACTCACAGAGTTCCATGAAAGTAGCCTTACTTATGCAAAAGTTTCGCAGCCACTGGGAATCATCCCAAACCTGCAACAGTATGTGGTCCCACCAGTCTGTGCTTGTTGGCCGGGCCCAGAATCGGCATTCCACTGTATCAACCTGCCCCACTGCTGCCATGATGTCCCAATTGCCACATCCAGTGCTTTCAGGAACGTCTGTGTCCATGTCCTCCTCACAATTGTCCTCATGTTGGCATCTCCTAGCCAGGTTCTGCACATACTACAGGATAATGCGCAAGGTGTTTACAACAGCACCTGATTGTTCACAACAGCAGCGGTGAGCTGAGCGGGCTCCATGTTTGCTGTGCTATGGCGTCTGCATGGGTAACCCAGGAAAAAAAGGCGCAAAACAATTGTTTGCCGTTGCTTTCAAGGAGGGAGGGAAGGAGAGGAGACTGAAGACATGTACCCAAAACCACCCGTGACAATGTTTTTGCCCCATCAGGCATTGGGAGCTTAACCCAGAATTCCACTGGGCAGTGGGGCCTGTGGGATAGGTACCCACAGTGCACCACTCCGTGAATCAATGCTAGCCACGGTATTGAGGATGCATTCAGCCGACCTAATGCGCTTAGTGGGGACACGCACGATCGACTGTATAAAATTGCTTTCTAAAGATCACCTTCTATAAAATCGACCTAATTTCGTAGTGTAGACATACCCTTACTGTAGTTGGTTGGTTAGATAGTCCCGAACGGGACTTAGTCTAGGGACGGGGCATGCCCTGGGATTCAAACCCTGTGACCATTGCAAAAAGCCTATGCCGGTCAGCAATCCCCACAGTAGCTGCCTGAGGTGCTTGGAGGAAACCCATGTTAGCAACAAGTGTCGCATTTGTAAAGGCTTTAAACCTCGGACGAAAAAGGAGCGGGACATTCACCTCCAAGCACCCTTATGGGGTGGCACTGGAGCACTCTTTATGGAGTGGCACTGGAGCTGTCCAGGTCGGACTCTGATCCCAGCACCGCAGCCTCGGTGCAGAGTGCTCTGCCGGTGCCGTCTTTGGACCAGCATTGTTCCCATTCCCCGGTACTGGCTAGAAAGCAAAGAAAGGCCAGAAGGGGTCAGTCTCCGTAAAGGGAAGGAGAGGGACGGAGGAGAGCAAAGACCTGTGAAGGGCAGCTCTTGACCTCCGAGTGGGAGTCGGGTCCTAGCTCCTGTCGAGTGGGCTAGCCCACCCCAGGATGTATCTGCCACCCCGGATAGCAGCATAGGTGTCTGGCACCTAGGAGGCCCTGTGGGCCACACAGAACATCCTGGCGCTACTGGTGTCACCCACGCTGGCTACGGCAGTGTCCCATTCTAGGGGTAAACCGGCCTTGGGACCCTTCCATCGGTCCCCATCAGTGTGGCATGGCTCCTCACCACTGGGAGTGTCCCACCAGGGCTCGTCTGCACAGAGCTACCACATCTCTGACACGGGGCAACCCGCCTGACAGAGTCTGCAACATTGGTCCCCAGACTCAGGGCAGCGCTTGTCAGGCTAGAGGTGCCTATCGCCAGTGACATGTCACCCATGGAGGTACGCCCACCCTTGCAGCCCCGGTACTCTTCTAGTGTTTGTCACCATTCTAGCGACTTAAGCCGACAGTCCCAGGAGCCTTGTTACTGGTCACCAGAGCACTGGTATGAGTCACCATGGCTGCGCCGACGTTCCCCAGTTCGGCAGCCTACTCGCTCCTGCTCCCACTTGACAAACCAGCACCGCTCAAGAAGTGTTAGATGTAGATTGCCGTTGCCAATCGGCCGAGCACCACCACCAGGTCGCCAGGATCTCGGCACGGACAGTTGTCGCCCTCGTCCAGATCCCCGTTGGAGCTTTGGGGTCGACACCGATGTGACCGGGGTAGACAGTCTGCCTCAGCACCATCCTGGTCCCCCAGACACAACCCCTTTTTTAGGTTCCGTTACCAAGCAGGAATCCTTACTAGCAGGCCAAGGTCACTCATCGGGGTACCAATGCTTCCTGGGACACCGCCCGGAGCATCATGGCCTCAGGGCTAGTGGCCTGCCCCCTGGCACTTTTGGAATCCCTGGGGGGGTTCCTGCAGCCGTCGTGGGGCATAGGTTGGCCTTGGACAGGCTGCCGGCCATGGTCTCCTGCCCGTCCCCCGACATGGCCGTAACCGTGGAAAAGATCCCTCAGGTTCACCTAGTCCCGACTGAGGGACCTGTAGAAGAGGTTTCAGTGGTGGCAGAACCACCTGTGCCTGCTTCCTCTTCATCCTTGCCTGACAAAGTGATTACAGAGCCCCCTCATCCAGTTCCATAGGATGATGCCAAGGCTTATCAACAGCTGCTGAACAGGGTCACCTCAAACCTGGGGCTAGAGGCCCAGGAGTTGGAGGAAACCTCAGACTTCCTCTTCGACATGCTCAGCTCAACGGCCCCGGACAGGGTAGCATTGCCGGTGCACCAGGGAGTAGCTAAGATTATTAAATTCTTGTGACAGAGGTCTTCATCACTGCCCCCCATTTCCAAGTGGGTGGAACGTAAATAGTATGTGCCTGCTAAAGGTTATGAATACCTTTACCCTCACCCTGCCCCAAGCTCACTGGTGGTGTCGGCCGTTAATGAGTGGGAAAGGCAAGGTCAGTCAGGTGCGACACCCAAAAATAAAGACTCAAAGAAGCTAGATCTATTTGGAAGAAAGATTTATTCGTCCTCGAGCCTCCAGCTGCGGGTGGGCAACCATCAGGCTCTGCTTGGCTGCTACAATTTTAACATGTGGGCAGTCCCATGGCCAAGTTTGCAGACTCGCTGCCTGCGGACCCCAGGAAGGCGTTCCGGGCGATCCTTGACGAGGGCAAAGTGGTGGCTAGAGTGGCCCTCCAGGCAGTCTCTCAGATGTGGCGGACTCCGCAGCCTGAACTATGGCCTCTGCCATCTCCATGAGGAGAGCGTCCTGGTTGCAATTCTTGGGCCTTATGACAGAGGTCCAGTCGTCGATCCAGGACCTCCCATTTGATGGTCAAGTGCTGTTCGTTGAGCAAACAGACACTAAGTTACATGGTCAGAAGGACTCCTGAGCGACCTTACAGATCCTGGGCCTCTAAACCCCGCGCCCAGCTAGGAAGCAGTTTAAGCCGCAGCAGCCCCAAAGGTTCGGGAGCCAGCCCAGATTGGAGCCCTTCCATAAGAAGAGCAAGGACTATAAACACAGGCAAGGCCACCAGCTGACGTCCTCTGCTCAGTTGAGCTCGACCCGCACCCAACAGGGTGGTAAGTGAGCATTTTGAGGGTGCGCTTGAGGGCGACCTGCCAGTCTGTGTCCTGGATCCTGCTTCCCGGCATTTCTTCAACCGTCTATCCCCTTTCCTCACCGCCTGTACCTCTATAACAGGGGTCAGCAACCTTTCAGAAGTAGTGTGCCAAGTCTTCATTTATTCACTCTAATTTAAGGTTTCGCGTGCCAGTAATACATTTTAATGTTTTTAGAAGGTCTCTTTCTATAAGTCTATAATATATAACTAAACTATTGTTGTATGTTAAGTAAATATAAGAAGCTTTATTTAAAATTAAATTAAAATGCAGAGCCCCCCCCAGACCAGTGGCCAGGACCCAGGCAGTGTGAGTGCCAGTGCCACTGACAATCAGCTTGTGTGCCGCCTTTGGCACGCGTGCCATAGGTTGCCTACCCCGCCTGCTCTATAACTTCCGCCCGTTGGGTTCTCAGCACTGTGGCTCAGGGTTATACCCTCCAGTTTATTTCTGTCCCCCCCCCACACACCCCTTCCCTGTCCCTCTTCAGGGACCCCTCTCATGAGTCTACTTGTGTAGGAAGTAGAAGGCTACTACTGAGGCAGGCGCCCCCTGCACTGGCAAAGCACCCTCTGAGGTTCAGCTGTGAATGGGAGAGCAGGGCCAGCTTTAGTAAATGCAGGGCCCGATTTGAATACCCAGCGACGGTCCAGGTCTTCGGTGGCACTTCGGCGGCGGGTCCTTCACAAGACTTGGAGCGAGTGAAGGACCCGCTGCCGAAGACCCGGACCGCCGCTGGGTGAGTAAAAAAATGTAAAAGGTGCCTAAGTTAGGTGCTCTTCTTTAGGGCACGGGGCCCTCTTAGGCGTGGGGCCTGATTTGGGGGAATTGGCCTAAAGCTGGCCCTGGGGGAGAGTCTCTCTGCCCCTTCCCCCCCCTAGATCTGGGGGGCTGTGAATGGTGGAGTATCTCCCTCTCCCCAGCCCCAGCTGACTCCCCCTCTCACTTAGGGTGACCAGACGTCCCGATTTTATCGGGACTGTCCCGATATTTGCTTCTTTGTCCCGCGTCCCGACCAATGTTTGGTCGGGACACTGGACAAAGAAGAAATTTTCCCTTCCGCTCCGGCTCCGCCCCCTTCTCCCCCCATTGGCTCCCTCCTCAAATCCCCGCCCTGGCCCCGCCTCTTCCCCAGCATTCCTCCTCCCTCCCAGGCTTGCAGCATGGCGGTGCAAGCCTGGAGGGAGGGACTGGCGGCGGCGGTGCCTGGATCCTGGAGCTGGTAAGTCAGCTCCAGCACCCGGGCACCGGGCAGGCGAGCAGGCAAAGGGGGCCTGGCAAGGGAGGGAGACGGCGGGCTCAGCTGTGAGCCCCCCCGCCGCGCCAGAGGGCTTCTTCCCGCGGGCTGCCTCACCCGGGGCCGGGAGTGCAGCCTGGAGGCTGCTCCAGCCCTGCAGCCTGCGGGGCAGCGCGGTGGGTCCGGGCGGGGGCAGCGCGGAGCGGGCGGGGGGTGGGTGGGGGGGCGCGGGCTGAATCCCCGCTGCTGCTGGGGAGCCCCGCGCCTCTCCGTCCCGCTCACGGCCGCGGCTCCTTCCTGGCTGGACGGGCCCCCCCCCCCCGGCTTGCCCCGCGCACATGCGGCGCACATCCAGCTGCTCCTTCCCGGCGGGAGGGAGACTAGGCGCGGGGGATGCGCGCCGCATGTGCCCGGGGCAGCGGGGGGGGCGCGTCGCGTCGGGAGGGAGCCACAGCCGCGAGCGGGAGGGAGAGGCGCGGGGCTCCCTGGCAGCAGTGGGGATTCGGCCCCTGCCACCCACCCGGCTCCTGCCCGCTCCGCGCTGCGCCGCATATGTCCGTGGCGGGCCAGGGGGTGGGAGGCTCCGCGGGGAGGGCAGCGCGCGGGGCCTGCTAATGCCCCAGGCCCCTTAATTTTTTTGGCCCCGCCCCCTTTTTTGGCTCCGCCCCCGTCCCGATATTTTACGCTTGTAATCTGGTCACCCTACTCTCACTACCCCCAGGGAGATTTGGTTCAGTCACTACGGGGGAGCTTCCCCCCTATGCGACCCCGGCGACCAGTTAGCGCTGTACGCTACTGCGAGGGAGAAAAAAAGCGTCTCCCTGATTGGTCGCTGCCTGTATTCAAACAACAACTGCCAGCAGGCTCCGGTTGCAGTTGAGCGCTCTGGGATTGGCCTGACCCAGGGTTTGAGTCGGCCAACCAATTGGGCGGGCGCGGCGTGTGGGTGGAGCCAGCAGCTTCTCCCTCCCCCACTGGACGCCGCGTCTATAAGGGCGGCGGCCCGTGTGTCTGGCGGGCCGCGGCAGCGCTGTTTGACGGCTGCAGTGCAGCGAGGGCGCGGCCAGAGGACGAGAAGCAGCAACCGCAGCACACAGATTCGCACAAAATGGCGGAGGGAGACAACAAGAGCGCCAACCAGCTGGTGAGCGGGTCTGTCGGAGCCGGGTCGTTTGGGAGCGTCCCCGGCCCCTTGTGCCGTTCTTCTCTCCCCGGGCGCGGCCTGTTCGGGGAAGGAGGGAGACCGTGGGGCTGCGTCTCCTCTTCCCCCACCCCAGCTGCACGCGTCTTCAGCCCTCGCTCTCCAGCCGGGCGTGGCGACCAACGGAAATTTACCCCTCCGCCATCCCGTAGGGAAGGGATCCCGGCCTGCCCCGTTTCGCCCGCCTCCGGGAGACGCTGCTGGGGACTGGCTCCCCCTTCCGCAGGAGCGGGGCTGTCTGTGCGGCGGGACGGGGCGCTCGCGGCGGGAGGCCGAGCCTATCCGGACAGATGGCGTGGCGGCTCCCTGGGCCCGGAGGGGGTGTGCAGCCGCAGGGCGGCCTGTCAGCCTCCGTGTGCTTCCCCTGCCCTTGCTCGCCGCCTGAGCCCGTCTAAGCGCCGGTGGCCGAAGGTCTCCACTGGTTCAGCCTCCCCTCCCCCAGCTTGTGGTGGCTTTGGTCAGGGCGCGCAGAAGGGCTGCAGCCGCTGGCTGAGCAAGGCATCCTTGTGGTGTTAGCCCCTGCCCCGCTAATAAAGAGGACAGGGATTAGCTCGGCGCTTCCAAGCAAACCCCGCACGAGGCCTTGGTCACTTGTAATTGGCCCGGTCCTGTATGCAATTTTAAAATCCGATTGTTTTTTACGTAATGTGTACAGGCTTTCTTTCTTAGGTTCTCACAGAGATTACAAGCTATCAGCCTTTCCTCAGGGGATGTTCATATTCAGCGTATTTTGGGTGTGACTAGGTGTTTGACAGATGTAAGAAGACCACAGAAGTTGCAGGGTGGCTAGTCGGTCAGTTTAACGTAAGGGATGGATATAGCTACAAAGCTAAGGGTGGAAGAAGTGAAGGTTTGATCGGTGGTGGGAGCAGAACAGGGGAAGAACGAGTTCATCTTCCATTCAGTTTGAAATTTAAATAAAACAAAACAGAGTAGTTGTTTAGGGTACTCCCTTGGACATATGTGTTTTATAACTATATTTTAAGATTCTTCAACTTGTATTATTCTAAAAATTCCGAATAGACAAAAGGGGGGAAATTACTTCTTGAAAATACAGGAAGGAGGAAATAGTGAAACTGACTAGATGTAGGTGCTACCAAATGCACAAACTAAAACAAAAACCTGGAAAAATCATAATTCACTTTTAGGAGGAGAACTGAAACAGTAGGCAATTTGAATTTACCATCAATCTACATTCTCATTGCAGTGGTGTTCTCTGGTCTTGAAGTCTGATGGCTTTGTATCAGTGGTTAACCCATTTGTTGTTGTTTATATTAAAGCAGAAGGTTCCCAAACTCTGTGGTAAGAGACCTTATTGAAAGTGATACCCAAAAGCTCTTTTAAAAAAAAAAAAAAGTTTCAAGTACAGTCATCCCCTGCACTGCAGCATTTTAGAAAATGCTTGGGAAGCAAAATGCACTTGTCTGCTTTGAGCCATAATGGCGAATAAGACTTTTTTATTTATTTTTTTTGCTAAGCCTAGGTTTCCGCTTGCACCAAGCTGCACAACTTGAGCAGCTGAAGTGAATTTGCAAAGTTCCATATCACCCTTAAGCGCTCATCTTTAAAAAGAGACACACATACACAGCTGGTTCAAAATGTGCAGCTGTGGGGATTGGTGCAATAAAAGGGCCTGTCACAAACAAAGCCACTGCAGAGTATGAGCTCCCTCTGTACTCCCTACCCTGCAGAGGCTGCAGACTGGGCCCTGCAGTACTGGGAGGCCTGGGGCACATGGGGGTTTTCCTCCTATCTCCCTGGGGAAAAGTGTGTGTACACGTGCACATGCTGGGGGTGGTGTCAGTTGGGTCTAGCATAGGGGTGGGCAAATTACAGCTCAGGGGCTGCATCCGGCCCTTCAGATGTTTAATCTGGCCCTCAAGCTCCCGCCGGGGAGCAGGGTCGGGCTTGACCCACTCTGGCGCACCAGCTGGGGGTGGGGTTTGCCCTGCTCCGCGCGTACTGTGGCTCTGCACAGCTCCTGGAAGCAGTGACGTGTCCCCACTCCGGCTCCTATGCGTAGGGGCAGCCAGGGGTCTCCGCACGCTGTCCCCGCCCCAAGTATCGCCCCTGCAGCTCCCATTGGCTGGGAACCATGGCCAATGGGAGCTGCAGGGGCGGCACCTGCGGATGGGGCAGTGTGCAGAGGGTGGTCAAGACACTGCAGATGGGAGCTGCTTCAGGTAAGCGCTGCCTGGACCCTGATCAGCCCCCCCACCCCAGCCTTGATCCCTCTCCCACCCTCTGAACCCCTCGGTCCCAGCCTGAAGCACCCTCCTGCACCCCTCATCCCCAGCCTCACCCCAGAGCCTGCATCCCTACCTGGAGCCCTCACCCATCCCTGCAACAGCCTGCTCCAGCCCGAAGCCCCTCCCACACCCTGAACTCCTCATTTTAGACTAAATTTTTTGTTGGAAATTGAAAATATTCATTAGTTGAAATGTATTGTTCAGATGAAACTTTTATCAGGAAGGTTTCTCAGGTCCAGAACAGAATTTCTGGTTGAAACCAGAAACCCACCCTAGAATAGCCAGTAGTCCCGTGGTTAGGGCACTCTCCTGGGTTGTAGGAAACCCATTTTCAACAAGTCCCTGGTTAGTATGATTCAGACCAGAGACTTGAATCTGGGTCTGCTATATTCTGGGTGAGTGCCCTAATCGCTGTTCTATTGGCTATTTCAGAAGTATTTATTGGGGGAGGAGAAAGGTCTTGCTTTTGTTTCACATTGGAATAAAAACAAAGGTTGAAATTGGAGAATTTTTTATTGTAATTTTTATTTTCTAGCCAGACATAGTTATTATCTAACATTTTAGGCCTGCTAGGCATTTACTTCACAGTCTGGATATACTTAAATTAAGCTTATGAAGGGCTAAATTAAATGTGCATAGAAAAGAGAAATTTGCATGTGGTACTTAGAATATCATATTTTCAAGAAGGTGCTATGGGAACTAATAAAGGTTGGGAAACACTAGACTAGGGGATTTCTTCTATGTCTGAAAATAGCAAATTACAAATCTTTTAATATAGCAGTATGTCTTGGGATCCTATTCAGGTTGGGAGTCTCAAAACAGTGTAGGGGATTTAGAGAGACATTCTACTCTGTAAATTGCTTAGAAAATCTGTCTCGCTGTTTTGATTGAAACTGACTATATTGCTTTATCCCATACTCTTTTGGGTCTGACTGAGGTGAATTGTTGATATAAAAATGTTTTTCTAATTGAAAAAAGGAACTAACCATATCTGGTATCTTAATAAAAAATAACTTAGTTGAGAGTGGCTTCACAGCCAAGGGTCCTTATTTAATATGATTTGTGTATCTATAAAGCACTTTAGATGCAAGAATTATTTGATTTCTTAATGAATGATGAAGCGTTTTTTTGTTTTGTTTTTAAATACAGGCTGCAGAGACTGCAAGTTTGGAAGAACATTTGCAAGGATGGGGAGAAGTAATTCTGGTAGCTGACAAAATCCTTCGTTGGGAGAGAGCTTGGTTTCCACTTGTATTGATGGGTGCTGTTTCCTTTGCTTTTCTGTGAGTGCAGCACCCTGTGACCACTTACTACTTCTGATAGCAAAAATGCAGAGAAACTTAGCAAATCTTTACTTCTCTAAAGAGGCATTTGTGCAGGATTCTTACTCCAAGATCTCTGTTTATGCAATATCTCTGTTTATGCAAGTAAAGCAGAACTCCCCAATCTCTAAAGATTTCTCTTTCTGAGAACAGTGGTAACAGGAAGGAGCACAAGCCACGTTCCACCCACACACAGGCCAGTGGCAGCACTGATGACTTAGTCCCAGAAACCTTAGAGCAATGGTTTTCAAACTTTTTTTCTGGGGACCCAGTTGAAAAAAATTGTTGATGCCTGCAACCCAATGGAGCTGGGGATGAGGGGCTTGGGGTGTGGGAGGGGCTCAGGGCTGGAGCAGAGGGTTGGGGTGTGGGCTGTGGAGTGGGGCTGGGAATGAGGAGTTCGGTGTGGGAGGGGGCTGTGGAGTGGGGCAGATGCTTAGTGTGCGGGATGGGGGTCAGGGCTCGGGGCTGGGGATGACGGGTGCAGGAGGGGCTCAGTTTGGGGGGGGGGAGGGGGGGCTCAGGGCTGGGGCAGGGGGTTGGGGTGCGGGCTTACCTCTGGTGGCTCCTGGTCAGCGGCACAGCCGGGGTGCGGAGGCAGGTTTCCTGCCTGTCCTGGCACCGCAGACTGCGCTGCACCCTGGAAGCAGCCAGCAGCAGGTCCGGCTGCACATGGAAGCACATGGCTGCAGGCACACACCCACCCAGCTCCCATTGGCCAGGAGCTGGTGCTTGGGGCGAGAGTAGCGCGCGGAGCCCCGTGGCCCCCTGCCTAGTAGCCAGACCTGGCCACTTCCGGGGCGCAGCGCGGTGTCAGAACAGGTAGGCGCTAGCCTGCCTTAGCTGGGAAGCACCACCAATGGGACTTGTAATGTCCCGATGGGCAGTGTTGACCAGAGCTGCTAGGGTCTGTGGTTGCTGAGCAAGGCGACCCAGTGCTTTACATGCCACGGCCCAAACTTTGAAAAACACTGCCTTAGAGGAACCTTGCTGCTGTGCTCCAGGTCTTTCTGTCAGCAGTAATTAAGTGCTATTGTCAAAGCACTTTAGATCTTTGTACTTAAAGTTCAGTCCACTTCAGACTACTTGTTTTCTTAGAATGTCACTTGGTCTCAAACTCTCACAAGAGGGGCAGAATAGTGTACCTCACTGATGAACAGATTCAGCTGTGCCTTGGGGTTTAGGCTTGTAATGCCACGGGTGTCAGATATACCTACAAATATTACAACACTTGAGTACTCAAGACGACATATCTCATAGACTTGTATCCTCTGAATACTTCCATAACCGTCATGAGCTGTCCCAGAGAGCTTCCTCTTGGAATGGTGAGGAGAGGGCAGAATCTAGAATTTAGTAAACCGCCTCATGATCCTCCAAATAGAGTGTTGAGGACCTGTGTATCTGAGATGATCAGGGTCAGTTGTGGATAAAAGGTTCTAGGGCTGGTCTAAACACAGTTCTTGATTTTCCCCATAGGGTAAAACAAGCTATACTGATGGAAATATCTTTATACAGATACAGCTGCATCTACACTAGGAAGTTCTACCACTTCATCTAGAAATGAAGGGCTGGAAGGGACCTTGAGGCCATCTAGTCCAGCCCCCAGTGCCGACGTAGGACCAACTATACCTAGACTATCCCTGATGGGTTTGTCTAACCTGTTCTTAAAAACTTTCAATGACTGAGTTTTCATAACCTATTGGTAACCTATTCGAGTACTTAATTGTCCTAAAGTTTTTCTTAATATTCAACCTAAATCTTCCCTGCTCTAGATTAAGCAGATTACTTCTTGTCCTACATTCAGTGGACATGGAAAACAAATGTGCAAATAGTGATTCTTTGGTGCTAGTAAAATAACTCGTTTTTTGTAGGGATTAAAGTACTATCAGTTTCTTGATTCTTGAGCCAGCACTCACCATGCCTTGTGTTTTCATAAAAGCGCCTTGGTGTATCAACACTTAACGTGGGTTGGGGAAGTATTCCCAACCTGCTGTCCTTGGGATGGTGTTTTGCTTGCCTGTGCTAGGGAACTGCAAATCAAGAGTGACAAGTCTTAAGATGACATCATAGAATTAGAAGTACAAGTGAAGTAACTGTCCCTTCCTGAAATAGTGTAAACATTCTGTATTGCTAAACAATTTGCATAGCATATTGTCTTGCTGCAGGTTTTAGTGTTAACTAGTTTGGCACCCATGATTGCCACAAAAGTTGCTTGTCATCTTAAATACAACTATCACTTGTTTACTGCCTGCAAACTAAAGAACTGGTATACTTTTCACTACTTATGCCATTATTATTGCATTTCCCTTGTTTTAGAGTAGACAGTAGAAGTCAGTTTTGCTTTTTGCATTCATTCTTTTCACTTGTATTCAATACAGTGATCTTTCAGTGGAGGGTACTGCAGGGGAATAGTTCTGTATTGTGGGGGTTTTTTTAATCACTGGAGCTGAGAGCAACTTTGAACCACTTAACTTGTTAAATTGTTTAAATCTAAATTTGTGTTGCACTCAGACAACATCCTTTTAAATGCAGCAATTTAAAGATTTAGACTAACTGAATTTTCAGAAATCCACAAAAAAGCAATTTTTATATTGCCTTTTCTTTACAGGATGATCTACTACCTGGACCCTTCTGTTCTTTCAGGTGTCTCTTGTTTTGTCATGTTCCTGTGTCTGGCTGACTATCTTGTTCCTGCTCTTGCTCCTAGAATTTTTGGCTCTAATAAATGGTATGTAAAATCAAAACTAAAGAAATAAACCCCTTATAGCTTTCCGATTTATGAAAATGAACATTGTCAAAATGGGCAATTGAGTGGCTAATATCAGGTCAGTTGTGTATACTGTAGCATGTAAGGGTCAGGCACTCATTTGCTAACCAAAAGATGCTAGTGACTCCACTCGTAAGAAATCAAACTTAATTTTATTTTAGAAGATGAGGAAGGTGGGGTACTGCATGTCTTCCCAGCTCTGCCTCATTCCAGCTAAAGATGTCTTTAGTGATGGGCAATATTGCCTTAATCTGCTTTAAGAGGTTGCCCCACTACTAACTTTATTCTTCTAAAGCTAACACTTCAAGTCTTACCAATTCAAACTTGCACAGGGAGTGATTTGTGTTAAATATGGCCTGACTAAAAATCTAGAAAGGGGAGTATACAGCACATGGATGAAACTTGTAGGTACTGAAGTGGAGTAGTACTAAACATAAATAAGGATGAAGAAAGTAATACACAGGGACCTAGAGTAGAAATTTGGGTGTGAAATAATCAACACTTCAACTTGGGGGAAGGAAAGTGAACTTTTACAGAAAGAAGTAACGATAACCTGACCTACTGGAAGGAAAACCTAGAGAATTACATGTTGGATTTTTAAAAAAACAATCTAAAGTGGGATAATTGGCTAATGCCAGGGTAAGACCATACAGCTGTTGGGGGGGGAAAAAAAATTCTATGCAAGAGTATCAGCTAGTGTAGCCAGACTTGGTAGCGGATAAAACTTCAGTAGAGGTGTGCATCTCTTATGCATGCTCTAATGTAGCATTATGCAAGCCTTTTTGAATTAATTGCCCTTGAAAGATTAGTACACTATTTTTGAGAGATTCAGTATACAGGCGAGTCTCATCTTACGCGGGGGTTCCATTCTGCGGTTAGCACGTAAAGCGAAAACCGCGTATAGTCAAAATTACATTGAGTTGAATGGCAGGCGGAATCACCCGCACTACAGGTACAGTATTAAAATTGTTATTTTGCACTCTTTTTTTGTTTTTGCCGACCGCATAAAGCTGAAATCGCGCATGTTAAATGTGCGTAAGATGCGACAGACCTGTACAGTGAATTCAAAAACAAGTTCAAAGTATACAGTCGATTGATAAATATAGGGTGCTCAATAAAATTACAGTAATTTAAGGAAATGTAAAAGTAAACAAAATCAAGATCATGCTTCAGTGTAGATAATACTGATGTTGAAGAGTTAAGATCTCTGCATGTTTTTTGCTTTTACTGAAAGAGCAATGAATTTTACATCCTGAACTTTAAACTGACCTTTGGATGATATTTTAGGCTTAAAATATTTCAGATTGTAGTAAATTTATTTTAAAAAAATTCTTTTTAAAAAGGACCACCGAACAGCAGCAAAGATTTCATGAAATTTGCAGCAACCTGGTAAAAACTCGTCGCAGAATTATTGGCTGGTGGAAACGTCTCTTCACGTTGAAGGAAGAAAAGCCTAAAATGGTACTTTGCACACTTGGCCCTGAAGAGTTTTTACATACCGGGGTTGAAAAAATTATTTAAATTGTGATTCTGCTTTATTCATATTTGAAACAAGGGTTTTGTCTCTTTATGAAATGGCATCTTGTATTTAGATATGGCAACTCTGGTTGAGTTTGCAATGCAGGGAATGCATCTTATTTTTGTGAATCTACCAAATGAGGGTTCAAAACACTTCTCAATGTAAACTCGACCTGTGACCAACCTTAACCTTAAAGCAGAGTATATATAACAACTTTGAGGAGCTCAACTTCTGAGACCATCTTAAATAGATGTCTTTCAGTAAGCGCCTGCCATCTGAAAACCAGGCTCCTTTTAAGGCCTAAAAATAGCTTCAGATGCTGCACCTGCCAGTTTTCTTATCAGTTGTAATGGTGGTGCAATTACACACAAATATTTCTCTACCACATCTGTGTGAAAGACGCATGCAAACAAAAGGAACAGTTAATATACTGGGAAACTGATAAATTGAAAATATGAGAACATTTGTCTGATCTCAAGTCAGGCATTTTAAATGATGCTTGTAACTATAGTGTTTGTAGCTGGGTGAGCGAGGGGCGCTTCCAACTAAAGTGGTTGGAAGTTAGTTTTCCTTTTTAAATTTGGGAATTTAAAATTTTGTGAAATCCCGGACAGGACTTCAGTAACAATGTTTTATCTCTCATTCTTAGTACTTCATGACCATGCTCTGTTCTCTTGCTGGAATTGCTTGGGTAGGACAGCAAGTTCATAATCTCTTCCTCACCTACCTTATAGGTAAGTGTTTATATTTTGCAGAGTGGATGCAAGCAAGAATATTTCCCCCTCTTCTGAATAGAGACATGATAGCCAAAAGTTCACATGCTAAACTGCTAATTTGTTTGAAACTCACTGTTTTCTGATGGACATACTTTCCTACTTCCACTGAAAGGAAAAGCAATACAGTAACTCCTCACTTAATGTCATCCCAGTTAACGTTGATCAATTAGAGAACATGCTCATTTAAAGTTGCGCAATGCTCCCTTATAACATTGTTTGGCAGCTGCCTGCTTTGTCCGCTGCTTGCAGAAAGAGCAGCCCGTTGGAGCTAGCTGGTGGGGGCTTGGAACCAGGGTGGACTGGCAGCCACCCTATCAGCTCCCCTAAGTTCCCTGTGTGGCAGCTGCCCAGCAGGCTATCAATTGCCGGGCAGTTCAGCTGTCCCTCCCCCCACTGCCATGTGCTGCTCCTGCCCTCTGCCTTGGGCCTCCTGCTTGCTGGGGGGGGAAAGGGGAGGCGGGAGGAAGAGGGATGTTAATGTCAGGATATCCCCCTTTCCCTGCTTCTGTACCCCATCTCCACAGAGCCGGGGGGGGGGGGGTGGCGGCACAACAGTGCTCAGGATAGAGGGAGCTTGCTGGCAGCAGCTGCTGTCTTAACTTGCTGATCTATTTAAAAAGGCAGTGTACTTAGAGTGGGGTCAGCGTACTTAAAGGGGCAATGCGTGTGTGTCTGACACCCCCCCCTCTGTCTGTCTCTCTGCCATGCTGTGTCTCTTCTCTCCATTTGTGCTGCCTTGTAGAGTGTGAGGCTACATTAACAACAATGTGTTAACCCTTGAGGGCTCAGCCAAGTGCCACTTCATCATTTAGCAGTAAGGCATTCCTTGGGAAATAGTCCATCCTCTGACTCCACCATCTCTACCAAGCTTCACAATCATCATTGCTATGTACATCATTACATTGTTTAGAACTTACACGGTGTGTGTAAAATTGGATTAGCTTAACATCGTTTCGCTTAAAGTAGCATTTTTCAGGAACATAACTACAACATTAAGTGAGGAGTTACTGTATAAAGAACAGTTAATAGGGTTCAGTGAGCATGTAGGGTTATATAGTGAAAGGAACTTTTTCTAAGAAAATATATACTGTTGAATAATTTATGTTCTGTCTGATCTCATTTTAGTGATTTTGTTGTTGCTGTTTCCTGGATTAAACCAACATGGAATCATTACGAAGTATGTTGGCATGGCAAAAAGGGAGATTAACAAACTTCTCAAGCAAAAGGAGAAGAAAAATGAATGAAGCATCACTTGCTAATTAAGCTACAGCATAAGATGTCCCTGGGAACAGTTTCTTGAATTCATGTATACTTAATATTATAGAAGCAGTTACTTTGCTCCTTGGCTCTAATTTAAATCGGGTCCCTATTCAGCAGAAATGCCATTCTCTGAACAGCTGAGAGCGTCTCATGTTTGCTCTGGTAGGCATATAGTTTTGTAGGCTGCTGGTGATTATATATGGGAAATACCTATTTTATGCAATGGGGAGCCCTGCTGAACTTATTTAACATCCACACCATGTGGGAAGTCTTGGGTACTAAAGCACAAGAATTGGCACTTTTGTAATGTATGAATAGTATCCTCATAATGAAGTTAGTAGTGTTGCCCCACCATCAATAGGCTACTGATTTGTGGGCGCAGAAAGTAGTGAAGTATGTGATTTAAGAACTAGTTAATTGGTGTGGAGATTTTTACTACTGATTCTAGTGGGAAGAGACCAATTAACAGTCTTCATTCCCATTCATTTCTTTCTGTGGGCACTTGTGCAGAATTATGGCTAAAAATGAATCTATGGCCTAGCTAAAATAGTATTTATTTGTTTGTTGGCTAGCTTAGTCGGTTGAATAAACCATGGATTATTTCTGCCAAATAGGGCTCCTGAACACTTAAATTTTGAATTTAGTCACTAGCTGTAGTGTAACTGTCAACTCGTTGCACTGAAACTATGTTGAAAGTGAGCTAGGGTACATGTACCCTAACAGTCAATTATCTGGAAAACTGCTGTATTCATGGAGCCATGTAACAAGTCTGTTTTTATGTATGTTGTACTGTCCATAGATGTATGAGATATATCTGTCTCTTGTAAATAATACTGTCTTCTGAGTTATGACTTCAGTTTTAAAAACTGTACTTCTGTTTCTTCAAGTAAAAAGCTGAAAGATGTTAACATATCCTGGCATCTTAAAAGTTAAACATTGTTTTAAAATGATCTTTCTTCAATGTTTGTCTCAGCTGTAAAACAGGTAAATGATGTTACCTTTTAATTTAAAATATAGACTCGAGAAAACCATTTTGAATTTGCTCTTTTGCCCATCCCTGGTATGTGTTCACAATGTATCTGATCTTTGCCAGGATGGAGAGTGGAGATGTGAAAGTACTTCTATGCTTCAACCTCACAAATATATCTATGGGGGGCACAGGGCTACTATTTTAAAGAATAGTCTCTCCTACTGAACTACTGCACTTATTCTAATGATAGCAAATGTCTATATATATAATTTTCCCCCAAAGAGTAAAGACTGTCCGTATAACTGCTGTTTATGCAATCTGAGAAGTAGTGCCTATGCTGCTGAGAAGCCTGGAATGTCATGGGAGCAGAAGAGACTGTAATGTCTTTTCTCTGCAGCAAATGGAATTCCGTCAACTGTTGCTTCTCATAGCTTTCATAGTAGCAGCTGCTTATGACTGACCTAGGTCAATTTTTAGGAACTGTGAATAAATCTGTGGGAAAGGCCATATATGAAAGTGACAAAGCAGGCCCAATCAACAAAAAATTCAAGTTTGAACTCTACGAAGTTAGACACTGCTGCGGAAAATGAAACATTTGTTAATGTCTCAAAGCTGACATTTAACTAACTGGATTCTGACAATGATGATGAGTGTCCCATGTAATGAGCAATAATACTCCAGGATGATAGAATTTCCCTTAGTCTCCATGACTGCAGAGAATCTTTAAAATGTAAACCGATGTAGGGTTAATAGTTTAAGTCTATAAGTAGCCTGAAATAGTAGCTTTCAATGGCATGAACTTTTCCATCTTAATCAACTTTGAAAAATATGTGCTAATGTTAACTTGCTCACTTCTAAACATGTCTATAGAAACAGAATACAATTCCAAACAGCCTCTAATGGGCTTCCCAGACGCTAAAAATCTGCTTTATCAAGCTGCCAGGCCTCCAGCTTTTCCCCTGCCAGTTTTTATAATGGGGATTGATACACAACTGTACCATACTACATTTAGGGTGTATGTTTAAAAACAACCAGCTTTGTTAAATGGTATAACTAAGTAATACCGTGGTGTTCATATACAATAAAAAACATCCCTTTTTTAAAAAAAAAGTTGCTGAAGAATCTCCAGACATCTGTGCCATAATTCAAGAGTTTTACTCCAAAATCTAGACTTGCAAGTGATTACACTGGCTCTTGGCTATGACTGCATTCATATGGCTTGAAAACTGGGTGAAGACCATAATGAAAGATCAGCCTTGGGGATATTGAAGTAACTATTCCTTTGTTTTGCAGTAACTATACCTGGCATTTTTCTGTGCATGTTATTACCAAAATATAGTGGCAATTTGGAAATAATACCTTTGTTGGAGGGGTGGAGTGGGAAGAGATGCCTCTGAGGAACAAGACACTTACTTTAGCATCATAAGAGTATAACTACTTGACCTTTATTGTAGCACCTGCTGTAGAAGAGCTTGGAGGATGGCTCTCACTTCTCTTTAGAGCAATCCACTCCCCATAACTATTTCACCACTCCCTGTGCTTTTTTGAACCTGGTCTCAAGAAAGGGCTGGAGGTGAGGATAGAATTTCCAGAGTCCTAAAAGGGGTTCAGGGAATGAAGCCACCCTATTGTTTTCTTCCAAGATCTCTTGATTCACTTGCAGAGAATGGAAAAAGACAGCTCTGTGAAGGAATCCAAATAAGTGATATCTTCTTGATCCCAAACTTAGAGTGGTAGAGCTGCTATATTAATGATAAATACCCTCCTGCAGAGTTTGCAGTGGGTGGAAAGGGCCTGCACTTCTACCTCCCAGTAAATGTCATGTTATGTTGTGAATGCCTGAAATTTAACAGCACAAAGCAAAAGTAAAACTACATTTTTTTTAATAGTATTAGGTGTTAGCTATACAGAAGTAGGGAAAATTATGAGTGTGTGTGATCCTTAATGTAAAGGTATCCTTTTTAAATACCAACAAAAATCAAGCTAACTTATATTCTTGGTATTTCGGTAAACTTGAATTCAGATAGAAATGTTCATCTTGCAAAAGGGGTAATAGTAGAATCTAGAATGTGAAGATACCTTTTTTGGGGGGGTTGGGTTTTTTTTGTAGCTTAAATGTCTGTATTTCCCACACTGATATAAAACTGGCCTATCATGCCCAGTTTAGGATTTTTTCCTCTCCCCACATATCCCTTCTGTTGGTCTCAAACTTATTTTCTCACTTAAACAATTTACTCCTTAAGACTAATTTTTTTGTTTATAAATTTATGGCTGCTACATAATGTTTAGTGAGTTGTGCAATTTCAAAAAGAAAAACTGAAGAAATGAGGTTTAAGCAATCATTTCAATTACCTCACTTCTGCTGAATGTACCCACAGTAACGTGCACCAAGCACAAAAGTTGAGTGAATGTACCACTGTGATTTAAATGGAATATTAGTATATCAGGGAATACGGCTGGAGTGAGAGTGAAAGGGTCAAAGCCTGTAATGTGCTCTGTATGAGTGGCCCCGTTTCTCACAAAGAAAACTTTAGGATCTGAATACATTTTTTTCATAATGCTGGAGACTAGTGAGTATGAAGGGCTGCTGTTAGTATATTACATTAGTGAAGAAAGTGCTACAATGAAGAAGTTACCTATAAGAAAATATAGCAACCAGAGAAACTAATGCCTCAAAAATCAAACCTGACCTTTTCAACAAAGCACACAACTGCTACCCCACTTCATTAGGAGTGCTATCATACATGCTATTAAAAGGAGAGATCATAAATAAACTGGTTTAAGGTAGAAACTTTTTTCAGGGTTTGTCTACATGAAGAAACTTACCAGCATAATTATACCAGTAATTTTTCTTGTGCAGGCCACCTCTTATGTTGTCTTCTGTGTTTTGAGCCACAGTAGCAGACCCAAATGCTTGAGGTTAGGCAGCTGTGGTTTTGTATTACTTGAATCAGATTTACTGGCAAAGTGGTGTTGGTGTTCCATTGTGGGGCTTTCTGACTGCATGAGGTGCTCAGTACCCTTTGCTATTACAGTTCCTTTCAATTTCTTTTCCTGCTGTTTCAAAAGAGATTTCAGAGTTTAAGGCCAAAAGGGATCATTGGATCCAGTCTGATCTGTATACCATAGGCCATTACATTTAGAACACATAAGATTGGTCATACTGGGTCTGACCAAAGATCCTTCCAGCCCAGTATCCTGAGGTGCCCCAGAGGGAGTGAACCTAACAGGTAATGATCAAGTGATCGCTCTCCTGCCATCCATCTCCACCCTCTGACAAAGAGGCTAGGGACACCATTCCTTACCCATCCTGGCTAATAGCCATTAATGGACTTAACCTCCATGAATTTATCTAGTTCTCTTTTAAACCCAGTTATAGTCCTAGTCTTCACAACCTCCTCAGGCAAGGAGTTCCATAGGTTGACTGTGTGCTGTGTGAAGAACTTCCTTTTAAACTTGCTGCCCATTAATTTTATTTGGTGGCCCCTAGTTCTTATATTATGGGAACAAGTAAATAACTTTTCCTTATTCACTTTCTCCACACCACTCATGATTTTCTATACCTCTATCATATACCCCCTTAGTCTCCTCTTTTACAAGCTGAAAAGTCCTAGCCTCTTTAATCTCTCCCCATATGGGACCTGTTCCAAACCCCTAATCATTTTAGTTGCCCTTCTCTGAACCTTTTCTAATGCCAGTATAACTTTTTTGATATGAGGAGACCACATCTGTCAATATTCTTATTTTCTATCACTTTTTTAATGCTTCCTAACATCCTGTTTGCTTTTTTGACTGCCGCTGCACACTGAGTGGACGTTTTCAGAGAACTATCCACGATGACTCCAAGCTCTCTTTCCTGATTAGCTGTAGCTAAATTAGCCCTCATCATATTGTATGTATAGTTGGGGTTATTTTTTCCAATATGCATTACTTTACATTTATCCACATTAAATTTCATTTGCCATTTTGTTGCCCAATCACTTAGTTTTGTGAGATCTTTTTTAAGTTCTTCACAGTCTGCTTTGAGCAGTTTAGTATTGTCTGCAAACTTTGCCACCTCACTGTTTACTCCTTTCTCCAGATCATTTATGAATAAGTTGAATAGGATTGGTCCTAGGACTGACCCTTGGGGAACACCACTAGTTATCCCTCTCCATTTTGAAAATTTACCATTTATTCCTACCCTTTGTTCCCTGTCTTTTAACCAGTTCTCAATCCATGAAAGGATCTTCCCTCTTATCCCATGACAACTTAATTTACGTAAGAGCCTTTGGTGAGGGACCTTGTCAAAGGCTTTCTGGAAATCTAAGTACACTGGATCCCCCTTCTCCACATGTTTGTTGACCCCTTCAAAGAACTCTAATAGATTAGTAAGACAAGATTTCCCTTTACAGAAACCACGTTGACTTTTGCCCAACAATTTATGTTCCTCTATATGTGTGACACTTTTATTCTTTACTATTGTTTCAACTAATTTGCCCGGTACTGACGTTAGACTTACCGGTCTATAATTGCCAGGATCACCTCTAGAGCCCCTTTTAAATATTGGCATTACATTAGCTATCTTCCAGTAACTGGGTACAGAAGCTGATTTAAAGGACAGGTTACAAACCATAATTAATAGTTCCGCAATTTCACATTTGAGTTTTTTCAGATCTCTTGGGTGAATGCCATCTGGTCCCGGTGACTTGTTACTGTTAAGTTTATCAATTAATTCCAAAACCTCCTCTAGTGACACTTCAATCTGTGACAATTCCTCCAATTTGTCACCCACAAAGGACGGTTCAGATTTGGGAATCTCCCTAACATCCTCAGCCATGAAGACTGAAGCAAAGAATTCATTTAGTTCTTCTTCTAGTGCTTGCTCATATCGATTCCAATTAGGTGGGCACATGCTGTGTGCACGATCGTTGGAGAATTTTTACCCTAGCAACACCCCGTGGGTCGGCTGTGGAGCCCCCTGGAGTGGCACCTTTATGGCGCTGGATATATACCTCAGTCGGCCCAGCACCCCCTCAGTTCCTTCTTACCGTCCATGGCTGTCGTTGGAACTATGGAGCTCAGTTTAGCCAACACTCCACTCTCCCTAGCGCTCTTATTGCAGTTTGTACATAGTTATAGTGTTAGTTGTCATAGTTGTAGTTTAGTCTAGTAGTTGTAGTTTTTAGGGGTGAGGGGTTTCCCCCCGGAGTTGTTGGGCTCATGCCCAAAGCTCCAGGATTTAAGCCCTGCGGCTCCTGCTCCAAGCCCATGCCGACGGGTGACCCCCACGACTCTTGCCGTAAGTGTCTGGGGGAATCTCAATGAGTCTTCTGGGTCACATGGCTTCCTGCACATTCATAACCAGGTATGCCAGGCTACGGCTCCGCCCTTTTCAGGAATGGCTGGCATCTGTCTATTGCCCAGGCCAAGACAACCTGAACCTGGTGGTCACTGTCCCGGACAGAGTCCTGGCCTCCCTCCAATGGTGGCTGGACCCATGACTGGTGTGTGAAGGAGTTCCATTCCGCACCCCTCAGCCCTTCTTATCCCTTGTCACGGACACGTCAGCCCTGGGATGGGGCACCCATCTCGGGGACACCCAGACACAAGGTCTCTGGACTCAGTCAGATCTCTCCCTCCACATCAACGTTCGAGAGCTGATGGCTGTTCGTCTGGCTTATCAAGCTTTCCAGGAGCAGCTGCATGGTCGTTGTGTAGCAGTCCTCACAGACAATACCACGGCCATGTTCTACAGCAACAAACAAGGTGGCACTCGGTCCTCCCCCATTTGTCAGGCCATTCGACTGTGGGAATTCTGCACAGCTCACTCCATTCACCTGGTGGCATCTTTCCTCCCAGGGGTCCAGAACACATTGGCGGACTGCCTCAGCAGATCCTTCTAATCCCACAAGTGGTCAAGATGCCCAGATGTCATCCATACCATCTTCCTGAAGTGGGGGTTTCCCCAGGTTGATCTGTTCGCCTCACGTGGCAACTGGAAATTCCCGGCGTTCTTCTCTCTTCAAGGTCGCTCTCCGGGCTTCCTCACAGACGCCTTCCTGCTTCCATGGACAAGCCGGCTGTTTTACGCCTTCCCGCCATTTCCCCTTGTATACAAGGTCTTGCTCAAGGTGTGCAGGGACAGGACACGTCTGATCCTGGTCGTCCCAGCGTGGCCCAGGCAGCATTGGTACACCACACTGTTGGAGATCTCCGTTGATGCCCCCAGTCCCACTGCCCCTCTTTCCAGATCTGATCACTCAGGATCACGGCCACCTCTGTCATCTCGTTCTTCAGTCCCTCCACCTCACAGCGTGGATGCTGCTTGGCTGAGCCACTCATAGCTCCTCTGCTCTCGTTTGGTGCAGCAGGTCCTGTTGGGCAGCAGGAAACTTTCCACTTGGGCCACATATATGGAAGCGATTCTCTTGCTGGTGTTCTAAATGGAAGCGATTCTCTTGCTGGTGTTCTCTCCATGACATGCCCCCCCATCCAAGCGTCTGTACCTCTCCTCCTGGACTATCTCCTGAGCTTGAAAAGGCAGGGCCTGGCAATATCTTCTATCAGAGTTCATCTGGCAGCCATCTCAGCCTTCCACCTGGGAGTGAATGGCTGTTCTGTTTTCGCCAACCCCATGGTTGGTAGGTTCCTCAAGGGACTAGACAGCCTCTACCCACAGGTTCAACAGCCAGGACCCATGTGGGACCTTAACCTGGTCCTTTCCAGGCTTATGGGGGCCCCTTTTGAACCGTTGGCCACATATTCCCTCTTATACCTCTCTTGGAAGACAGCTTTCCTCGTTGCTATCACTTCGGCGAGGGGTGTCTCCAAGCTCAAGGCTCTCACCTCGGAGCCACCTTACACGATCTTCCATAAGGACAAGGTGCAGCTACAACCTCATCCTGCCTTCCTTCCCGAGGTGGGGTCGTCTTTTCATATCAACCAAGACATCTTCCTCCTGGTTTTCTACCTGAAACTGCACGCCAGTAGTCAGGAACAGTGGCTGCACTCCCTCGATGTTCGTAGGGCTCTCGCCTTCTACATTGAGCGTACGAAGTCTTTTTGGAAAACGACGCAGCTCTTCATTGCGGTAGTGGACCAGATGAAGGGCCTCCCGGTCTCCTCCCAGCGGATCTCTTTGTGGATCACGTCTTGTATTTGTGCGTGCTATGATTTAGCGGGGGTCCTGACCCCTTCTATCACAGCTCACTCTACGAGGGCTCAAGCCTCGTCAGCAGCGTTCCTGGCCCACGTACCAGTTCAGGAGATCTGCAGAGCCGCCACTTGGTCATCAGTACATACATTTGCCTCGCACAATGCCATCGTTAGGCAGGCCAGACGATGCCTTCGGTAGAGCGGTCCTACAATCCACAGTACTTTACTCCAACCCCACCGCCTAGGTAAGGCTTGGGAGTCACCTAATTGGAATCGATATGAGCAAGCACTCGAAGAAGAAAAGACGGTTACTCATCTTTGTAACTGTTGTTCTTCGAGATGTGTTGCTCATATCCATTCCAAACCCGCCCTCCTTCCCCTCTGTTGGAGTTACCGGCAAGAAGGAACTGAGGGGGCGCTGGGCCGGCTGGGGTATATATCCAGCGTCATGAAGGCGCCACTCCAGGGGGCTCCACAGCCGACCCACCAGGTGTTGCTAGGGTAAAAATTCTCCGACGATCGTGCACGCGGCACACGCACACCTAATTGGAATGGATATGAGCCACACATCTCGAAGAACAACTGTTACAAAGGTGAGTAACCATCTTTTTCTCCGCAATGACTTTATCAACTTTAAGTGCTCCTTTTTTATCTCGATCGTCCAGGGGCCCCACTGGTTGTTTAGCAGGCTTCCCGCTTCTGATGTACTTAAAAAACATTTTATTACCTTTGGAGTTTTTGGCTAGCTGTTCTTCTTTTCTTATTACATTTTTACACTTAATTTGGCAGTGTTTATACTCCTTTCTATTTACCTCACTAGGATTTGACTTCCACTTTTTAAAAGATGCCTTTTTATCTCTCACTGCTTCATTTTCATTTCATTGTTACCCCTGCACTGAGACCGGTATAATTTGTATAACCATACTGCCCCAGTGTGGTAGGCACTGTACAAATACAGAACAAAAAGACAGCCCCTGCCTCAAAAAGCTTATGCTCCAAGTAACTTGTGTTGGACTAAAGTGTATCTTACAGAAAGGGAGGCATTCCGTTTTTTCTTCACTAGATGAAAAAGTCCTTAACTACCTGATATCTTCTGGTGAAGGCCTTATGCACTGCAATCAAGTAATCTCTCAATCTTTTTGATAAACTAACAGAATGAGCTCTTTAAGGCTTTCACTGTAAGGCATTTTCTCATTGAATAATTTTTGTGGTTCTTTACCCTCCCCAATTTTTCAAAATCCTTTTTAAAATGTGGGATATCAGAATTGTATGTTGTATTCCAGTATCAGTCTTACCAATATCAAATAGAGAGAAAATCACCTTCCTACTCCTGTTTAGTTTTCCAGGGATTGCATTAGCCCTTTTTGCCTCAGCATTACACTGGGAGCTCATGTTCAGTTGCTTGTATGCTTGGACCCTTAATTCCATTTCAGTCACTCCCTTTCAGGATTCAGTCCCCCATTTTGTATGAATGCCCTGCATTCCTTGTTCCTAGATGTATAACTTAGATGGATATATTAAAATATTTTGTTTGAATGGGCCTACCTTACTAAACAATCCAGATTATTCTGTGTGACTGCCCTGTTCTTATCATTATTTACCACTTCACCATTCTTTGTGTCATCCACTAATTTTATCAGTAGTAATTTTATATTTAGTTTTAGGCAATTGATGAAAATGTTGAACTGAACTGGACCTGGTACTGATCCCTGCAGAACCCTGTTAGAAGCATCCCCATTTGAAGATGATTCCCTATTGACAACTACCTTTTGAGATCCATAAATTAGCCAGCTCTGAATCCATTTAACATGTGCTTTATTGATGTTGTCTAATGCTATTTTTTTAATCAGAATGTTATGTTGTGCTAAATCAAACAGCTTACAAAAGTCTATACATATATAGTTACCTTTCTCAACTAAACGTGTAATCTTCACAATTGGGTTTGTGTCATAAAACCTATTTTCCATAAAATCATGGGATGAATTACATTCCTATCTTTAATCCTTCATCAATATAATCCCATGTCAACTTTATATTATTTTGCTCAGGATTTATGTCAGGCTAACTGCTCTATAGCTATCTGGGTCATCCCACGTGCCCCTTTTTGAATACTTGCACAACATTAGTAGTCTTCTGGTATTTTTCTGGTACTCCCAAATTTATTAAAAATTAACATCAGTGACCAAAGTTCTCCTCATCCACCTGTTTCAGGATTTTTGAGTACAAATTATTCAGGATTGTTAATTTTAAAATGTTTATCCCTAGTATATGATCTTTGACCTCCTCCTCAGTTACTAATGCACTGGAAACTACTTCATCAGCCTCATATATGATTACATTATCCTGTTTCTTTCCAAATACAAACCAGAAATATTTGTTGAATATTTCTACTTTTTCTGCATCATTATTAACAATTTTACCATCTGATGTCATTTCGACTAATGTCTTTGGAATGCTGTCAAATGCACAACACAAAGCTCTCTTCCAGCCAGTTCCACCGCTCATTGTGCTGGTTGCTGAGCTCCCCACTTCTAGGTCCTGAAGCCCTTACTAAACGTCTCTGTTAGGGCTCCCTAACTGTGTGGGGTGACAAGTTCTCCCCTTGTGAATGCTTCTAAACATGAGAGGCAGCAAGCTTCCTCTATGCAACCCTTGATGGGGCAAGGCACAGGGCTCACCCCACGACCCCCTAAGGTGTCTAGCTTCCCCCGTACCAGGACATCTTGACTGCAAGGCACAAAGCTCACTCCATGACCCCCTTGGGTAACTTCCCCCCATCAGAGCCCCCTGACTGGAAGGCACAGAGCTCATTGCATGACCCCCTGGTGTTTAGCTTCCTCCTTACTAGGTCGCCCTGACTGCAAGTCAGAGTTCAACCCATGGCTTCCTAGCCTGGAGGTCCCCGCTTAGCGGACTACACCATGTGGGGCACTAAGTTCCCCACTTCTGGCACCCCTGAGGGGGGGACGAGCTGAGCCTCAGGGCTCCCCACAAGTATGCGAGCTCTGAGCTCGTCCCTCACTGCAACGAGACGCTGCTTCCCTGCGCCAAGGCCTTCACGCTGAGCCCCCTTCCTCACCCCAGGGCTCCCCTCACCCCCAAGATGCGGAGCTCACCTACTCCCCGCGAGCCAGCTAACTCCCGTCGGACTGCGGGCCACCGGGTTGCGGAGCGCGCCCCTCCCAAAAGGCGGTGACAGGGTGAGCGGGCATTAGGTTTGTCCGTTCACACTTGCCTTCACCCTCCTCCCTCCCGGATCGGAAGTATTCCGGTTGCTATTGGATACCCGGCGGAAGTATCGACTGCCTGTCCGAGGAAGGGCCAAAAAAAATGGCGGGCGCCGCTCTCAGCCAATGACAGCAGGAGAGACAGGCGAGCGCTTCTCTCCGACTGGGAGAGCGGGTATCGCGAGATCTCTGAGATCTCCTTCCACCACCCCGAGTTCCCATAACACCCTGCACGCGCCTGGCCTCTTCCTTTTTCCGCCATCTTGCTGCACCGGTGAGTTACGGGCCTCGCTGGGCCCTAGGCGCCATCCGCCGGGTACTATCCCCATCCTGGCCCTGCGGGCGTCTTCACCCGCCTTCCCGCCACCTCCGGACTTCGCCCAAGCGGCCCAGTCTGTTTTGAGCCGCTTGCGTCCGCCACGGCCGCCGGTGGAGCCACCCGAATAGGGAGGGGGGAGGCGCTTTCCTAGCCTGAAACCCGCTCACTGGAGGGAGCTGGAGGGGGGGTTCGGGTGGCAGGCTGGGCCCGGGGAGCGTGATGGTGGGATCGGGAAGGAGGAGGGGAGCTGGGGAATGTGGGACGGTAGCCTTGGCCCTGGGAGAGGCGGTGGTAGGAGGGGGCATCGCGGGGGTAAGGGGGAGTGCAGGCGTAGGCTTGGCCCTGGAAGAGGAGGAAGAATCGGGGGCGGGAGGGCGCAGACTGGGCCTGGGCAGGGAGCAGTCAGTCTCTCTGAGTTCACGCTAAATATCCCGTAGTTTATCTCCTGTTAAGTCGGTGGGTGCTGATTGAGTTTAGCAGTAAATGCCCCCGTGCACAGTGCAGATAAATACACCGGGCAGGAGCTTATTGCGTGTGGCAACGTGGCTTGATACAGCCCCTCTGGACTCCAAGCACCTCCGAGCCTATTGTAAAACTGTATAGCCCAAACGCCAACAGTGTAATGGTAAATGGAGCGATAGTACAATGCCTTGTTTAACTGTGGGATACGTTGCCCTAGTCATCAGAACATAAGCTTGAGTGCCCAAGTGCCACAGTATCTTCAATATGCAACTGGTTTTCTGCTAGAGATGGGTGAATTGGGCAATACTTAAAAGATTTTTCCCTTGTTCTGGACAGGGTATAATGCAGGGTAAATGATTCTTGAAACCCACTATCAAGAGTTGAGTAATTTAGTAACTCTTCCCCCCTGCCCCCCAATAAAAAGTGCAAAGCCATGTCATTTTAATGGTGTAACAGTTGTGTAATTTAATCAGGGTCTAAGATTTTGCTCGGTACTCCAGTGCAGTCTCAGCAGGCCTAGCTCCTACTGTGAGATTTTAGCCCACATTAACCAATAGGTCCAAAAATAACTAGTGACTGCTTCAGTTTTGGGGTGACTGATTTCAGAAAGTACAGCTAATCTCTGGAAATTAGGTCTTTCTCATATTGAACACCTGAAATCTCTGGTCACTTATGAAAAATCCTGGCCGGGATGTCTTGCAGCATCTTTAAATATGCTTTGTCTAGACTGTAAGTCTTTGTCTCTGAACATATCTTATTGTAAAACACTTAAGTTTTATGCTGTATATATTGTATAAACTTTTTGTGGCATAAAATGTAGACTGTTGAATATAGTTATGGTGGGTTTGAATTGTGGTGGACATGCACAAATAATAATCCGACCTGCGTGGTGTTTGCATAAAACATCTTGAAGCTTTTGCTTCTCGGCTCTCTGTGAGTTGAGGGGTGAAAACATCATCTACTATCTGCTGTTCTGAGTTCAAAAATTCTGAAATTAACAGTGTTATCTTTTTCTAAAAGTATCCCTGCTTAAAGTGAAAGCAAGAAGTTAGCACCCATAACTAACTTTGTTCCACACACAGGCATCATGGTGCGCATGAATGTTCTGGCCGATGCCCTTAAGAGCATCAACAATGCAGAGAAACGTGGAAAACGTCAAGTTCTCATTAGACCGTGCTCTAAAGTAATCGTGCGGTTTTTAACTGTGATGATGAAGCATGGTAAGTCATCAGAAAGTAAAATTCATATCTAATTATTTCTATAAAAGGTAAGAGGCACCAAAATAGTGTAAAGCTTGACTGTTTCCTGTAGCAAAAAGTGACAGAGTCCAATGGCACCTTATAGACTAACAGATGTATTGGAACATAAGCTTTCGTGGGTGAATGCTCACTTCATCAGATGCCACTACATGCATCTGACGAAGTGAGTATTCACACACGAAAGCTTATGCTCCAATACGTCTGTAAGTCTATAAGGTGCCACAGGACTCTGTCGCTTTTTACAGATCCAGACTAACAGGGCTACCCCTCTGAAACTTGGCATCCTGTAGCAAAGGGATATTGCATCACTTGCAGTGTTTCAAACCCCCCAAAAAATCATTTTGGGGTGGGGAGTGGGCAAGGGCAAATACTTTGTTTATTGTCCTTTGCTTGGAGTGTGTAGTGAAGGATAGAATTGGAAAAACTTGGGTATGCTGCCAAGATAAAACCAACAATGCAATTTTTTGGAAGCTATACACAGTGGCCAGTGTGCAGTGTCTGAGTGATTCCTTAGGTAAAACGTGCATTGCCTTTTCAAGTGAAGGCCTTTTCAAGTGAACTTAAGTTGCATTTAGTTTGAGTCTGTGGGAAACTGAGCTGATCAGTTACCCTGCTCTTTTGTAGAGTAAGCTAATCAACTTCTTAAACTGCCAAGTTGAAAAGAGTACTTGGAGAGATGCAGGACTAACCTTACAAAGTTAGTGCTGCCTCGAATATTGCTGGATATGAGACCATTGTATTAAATACATTATATGGAGAATAATAGATGTGTATTCAGTAATAGCTGAAATGTGATGACTTGTCTACATGAAAAAGTTGCACCATTTTAACAGTTGAGTGCTAATAGTTTTAATTGTGATTGTTAAACCAATTCAGTGATATCAAGGCAAAAGACTGTGTGTGGATGCTTATTTGGTTTAGCTTAAGTTGATTAGGACTCTTAAGCTAAACCAAAATAAGTCAGTCTTAAACTACAATAGGTGTCCAAAAAAGCTTGGCAGCAGTTTAATAAAACTGGTATATAAATTCATTTTAAGTTAAACCACTGCAGCTCTCTCATGTAGACATGGCCTAAATGTTAAGTTTTTGACTTGTCTGCATTTGAGACAGTGCACTAGTTTGGATAATAAAGGTTCTGCTTGATTTAATCGTTCACAGGTTACATTGGTGAATTTGAGATCATTGACGATCACAGAGCTGGGAAAATTGTTGTTAATCTCACAGGCAGACTGAACAAGGTAGGGTTTGATTTAGTGCTAAATTCTTTTTTCTTTCTAGAAGGCTGTTTAATTCTGAGAAATATACACTCTTCATATGCATTTATATTAATCTTAATTCTGTGAATGTGGTTGTGTAATGATAGATTTGATAAGGGCGTGTGAATGGAGGCTGGTCTGCATGTGGCTTAAGTGGAAGCTTTTTTGAGTCCTAATGATTGTGCTGAATAAAAATGTGCTTGAGCAACCATAACAAAGTAAATGAAGCTTGTGTGGGAATATGTACAGGGAACTTTGCTTGCCAGCACCACTTTCTCTGCTTTTTCCTTAGGAGCCTTCTAGAAAGTATTTATTGTCCACTCATACAACCTGTCTATATTTGTGTAGTCTGATATTCTAGTTTCAGACAACAATTCAATTATGAAATAATCAGTGAGCTAGAAATTGAATACTGAAGCATTTCAACTGACTTTGATTGGAACAGATTTGTTTGGAAAATGTTTCAGAAATGCAAACTTGTATCCAGGTGATGCATAATACTAGTAAATGACTAGAGAAAATTGTAGAAGCCAAGCCTTTCTGCTACTAACTGGATTTTGTATGCAGTGAACTATTGAGCTGTGCATCTTGTAGATATGTCAGTGCATTGCATAACTTCTTCCTAAATAGCCATGTAGTGTTTTTGGGTTGTCAAGAAGATTTCTTTTAACTGTCTGGAAATCCTGTGGGCTATATAACTTGACTATTACCATCATGATCTATTATAACAGATTCCTCCATTGGTTCAAAACCATTTCTCACTAAAATAGTTTAAATGAAAACACTGCCCATCCGGTAGATCAACTTTCTCAATTGGTAGCAGAGAAAGTTGACCCCTCACGAGCATATTTTGGATCGCTTCCATAAAGAACAGAAATCTGTTCACATAAACATGTCTTTCAGCTGGAAATTACTTGTCTGGAGCAGCCTGAGGATTATAAAAGTGCAGTAGTAGAATCTCATAATTTGACCAGATGGAACTTTATAACAGTTTGGAGTCTGTTGTACTTTAGGATAAGGGTTTATGCTGTCACTGAGCTACTTGGCAATTGTTTTTTGAGTGATGTTTGGCACAACCGAATGTTTTTCTAGAGCAGTTCTGTTATGTGGGCCAGTCAAACATTGAACAATGCAACAACAGCATACTTTTTGTGCATGCTTAAGTGGCAAAGACTTGTTAAAATAAATGTAAATACCAATTAAATGGTGAAAATGAAAGTTGCTGTCTGCTCCACTTTAGGGGCCAGATTGTTAGCATTGCTGGTTATTGACATGTCAACACTTATACTAACCCAAGATATACTCTCTATTGGCAGTTCTAACTACACTGTATACTTCTGGTTTTTAATCATTTGCATAAGATTAGTATAATTAACTTGAACATTTCTTATTAGGTGGTTAGTTTCTAGGCATGGTTTTTAATTTCTCAGACATACCTAAAATACAAGTTTGTGTCCAGGTAGCTATCTTTGTAGATATTCAGTTCTTCTTTGCCATGGTTAAGAACCTGGGAGTAGTCTCCATTCCTTGGTAGGAATGCTCGGGAGTTGATGCTTTCTTTCAAGTAGTATACAGCATGTTCTTATGCTCTCCGAGAACTGAACTGACCACAAAATGGCATTGCCTTCTGAGTTTGTAGCCCCAGCAGCAATCTAGTTTCAGCCTATCTAGTTGAAAGGAAGAAGGTAGTAGTATCAAAACAGCTCAGAACTGAATAGTTAGATCCTCTGCCTAGTCCAGCTGGCAACCGGAGTATGCACTGTGGATGAAGTTGATGCAGTAATGGAGTGCCATTCTTGGACACTTTGGTCTTTCCCCATCATACAAGTTGGATACTTGATTGGCACTATTAATCCCCTTCTGATCAGTGATTTGAAGAGAGATATAGGGCTGAATGCCTTTTAAATGCTGCGACTTGTGTAGAGAGACAAGGTAGGCAAGGTATTACTTTTTATTGGATCAACTTCTGTTGGTATGAGAGACAAGTTTTCGAGCCACACAGAGCTCTTCTTCAGGTCTGGGTAAGGTATTTACAGTAAAATGCATGGTGGAACAGATTGTAATGGACCATTCAAGGGAGGATGGCCTGTTAACACCTCTGCAATCATAGGCTGAAAAGGGGAGTGTGTGTTAATGGGTTATAGATGGATTTATGACTTATTACAACAATTTTCTTTCCCAGACATGAAGAAGACTCCATGTAGCTTTGAAAGCTTTTGTCTCCTATCAACAGAGGTTGGTCCAATAAAACATTACCTCACCCACTTTGTCTCTCTTATAACCTGGGACCCAATAGGGCTACAATTACACTGCGTACAACAATGGAAGAAATATATGTAGTAGTCCTCCTGTATCAAAGTTCTTCAGCTTCTGTTGGGGTTTTGTTTTATAGTGTGGTGTGATCAGTCCCAGATTTGATGTTCAGTTGAAGGACCTGGAAAAGTGGCAGAACAACCTTTTGCCTTCACGTCAGTTTGGGTAAGTGCCAGATATGCAGAGTTAAATTGTTGAAATTCACAAATAGAACAATTTATAGCAGTTCTCCTAAGTGAAAGTGGTTGGTGCAAAAGAAAACCTCTTAGGGTAATTTCATAAATGAAACTAGCATTGTTTTGAAGATCTCTGTTCTGATCTCTTCTTCAGAAAGGGGACACACACTTAAACAGTTTTTATATAAGCATTTTTTAACTACTGCTAAAAGTTAACACCAAGAGACAGCCGTCTCCGTTTTTCAGTTTGTGCATCTGACAAGACTTCATGTAGTCAATTTCATCTACATCAGGGGTCGGCAACCTTTCAGAAGTGGTGGGCCGAGTCTTCATTTATTCAGTCAAATTTAAGGTTTCGCGTGCCAGTAATATGTTTAAACATTTTTAGAAGGTCTCTTTCTATAAGTCTATATTATATAACTAAACTACTGTTGTATGTAAAGTAAATAAGGTTTTTAAAATGTTTAAGAAGCTTCATTTAAAATTAAATTAAAATGCAGAGCCCCCCGGACCGGTGGCCAGGACCTGGGCAATGTGAGTGCCACTGAAAATCAGCTCGTGTGCCGCCTTTGGCATGCGTGCCATAGGTTGCCTACCCCTGATCTACATCATTCTCACTCTTCTCCCTCCAACTGTTGGTCTTAATTCTGTAGAAACACTTAAAAAGAAAGTTGTAATAAAAATACAAATTAACAGTACTTGGGTATAGGGTAGAAGTGACTGAGGTCTTTTTTTTTTTTTTAATTCTCTAGATATCAAACTAAGGACTTCCTTTTAATAGAGGCCTTGGCTGTTACATTAAATCAATATAGTAGAATCCCACTGACACCGAATCTTGTGAATAAGTGAACAGACACACCAAAGCAAGGAAACATGCATCGCAAAATGTACAGTTACTATAAACAGTTAACTGTAGCTAAACATTGCTGTAGTATTCTAGTACATATACTTCAGCATATTTTGTGTGAATTAAATAGAAACTCTTGTGAGGTTAATCTTGACAGTCAACTTTTGTCCAGAAAGCATGCTAATTACCATAGATAGGTGTTAGAAATAACTAAAGTTACCTCAGCTGTCTGCAGCTTAGTACTAATATTAAAGTATTAGCAGCATGAGCAACTTTAGGAGTCCTACCATATGAAGTTTTCAGTTAGCAATCTGGCAATAGCAACCGTACACTTATTATGAGCAGGTAATTGACATGGGTTTGAAAATGGCGACATGGTCCAGCCGCAAAGTTGGGGCTTATGACCCTGCTAACACTTGTTCAGTTCTACAATGCTAACGGGAATGTCAAATGAAAATTCCTAGTGTAGATAAAGTTTGTGGGGAAGTCTGCTTTAAAGAGCATATAGTCAAATTTAAATTTGACATTAGTACAATTTTAAATTCTCAAGCATGTCAAAATAGCATATTTGTAGGGTTTGTATAACTATTTTACATTAGGACTGTTGTAGTCTAAGTTGTCACATTTCCTTGCATTGGCTAAAGAAAGTGAGACGTTGCACTACAAAAATGAGATTGGACCGTTTTTCTAACTGTATGAGTGGTAGGGAAATCTACCATAATATGCTACTGAAAATACTTTTTACTTAATAGGTACATAGTGCTGACAACTTCCGCTGGCATCATGGACCATGAGGAAGCAAGGCGAAAACACACAGGAGGCAAAATCCTGGGATTCTTTTTCTAAAACTTGTAAAACAGGCATACTAATAAATTGTTCAAATGGACTCTGTTTGCATTCAGTATTAATGGTTTGGAACACTTCCTTTGGGAACACTTATTGATAACATATTGTAGTGAATAACACTTAAGACCTAATGGTATACTCCACACACTGTAAAATGTATTGTAATTGAGCCAGTTCTAGATTTGGCATCTATTCTGCTCTGCTTACAGTTTTCTAATTCTACCAAGCTGTTAATTCCAATTCAACAAGAAACAAGTTATAGCCAATTACTCCAAAATGCCCCCATATCCTCTGTGTAAGTTCTGGAATGTTGAACTGCACAGTATTATAGCCTATGACTGGGGCCACCTCTTATTCGGAAGTATGAATATCTAGTGCCTAGGGTTGTTAATGTGGATTGTTTTACCTTAAGGTTAGGTGATGAAAGATGGTTTGCAAATTGCTATGAAGACAGTGCCCAGGGAATAGTAAAGTAGCTTGTGTGCTTTGAAATCTAAATCCTAATCTTATAAAAGTTTTTACTAGTCCAGGAAATAAGTACACCGGACAGTTAATCAATTTGTTCCTAGGTTTTCCAATTAATCTTTTTGTTAAAGCTTGTTTAAAAGAATGCAAATTTATATGCCTTCTCAATGTAGCTGTGCAAATTTAGAGTTGTGAGGTTCCGGGACTGTTGAACCCATTCCAGAATGGCAAAAAACCCTGAGATCTCAGTCTCCCACAAATAAACAGAGCAGGCAGCAACAAAAATTGGATTAGTATCAAGTTATCGGTCACATTCTTCAAAGTCTAAGTACCCCCAAGATACAGTGGATTTTTTTTTTAATGCCATAACAGGAGAAGAGACAGCTCATTTCAAACAGTACCAGAAAACGTGAAGCAGGCTTCCTTGTAGCACAGCTGCGCTGCTGTAGCACTTCAAGGTAGACGTTACTTATGCTGATATGAGGGGTTCTCTCATTGGCGTAGGTAATCCACCTCCCCAAGAGGTGGTATCTAGGTTGAGGGAAGAAGCCTTCCATTGATTAGCACCGTAATGCTTATAAAAACTCACCAAATCTTTTTCAGGGGACAAGGCAATAGGCTGTGTTTATTTAAAATGCTAAACAAGTATTAAAAATCAGTAAGTATATGCATATATTCAAACAAGCACGCATGCACACAAAGGTTTTGCATCTGGTGTTCTAGTTACCAGTCCTTATTGTTGCTCGAGTCAGCCTAGCGGCCAGCTAGACTAAACACAAGTAGGGGGAGCTGGGCCTCCATCGAACATGTCCGATTCTTCATTGTTGCAGTGACCCAAAGCCTCCTAGCTCTCGCCCACTTTTATAGTAGTTGTCTTTCATGTAAGTCTATGGATTTTGCTGTGTCAGCTGGGAGCCGTTAATTGCAAATTTGCTGTTCTTGGTCATCTTTCATCAGTGATGTTTGGATCCTCAATCACAAACTAGGTGCTGGTATTTACACAGCTGCTCCTTATCTTATACTTGGTTCTTAGTTTGGGGCAGATGCCTCGCACTTCAAGGTCGTTAATCTGCACTCCTTCAGGCCATCAGGACAGTATGACACTGGCATGACAGGACAGGATGACTCCTATTCACATCCTTGCATGCCTCACTCACACAAAGAATTATACACCCATCTACTAAGCAATTAGAGGAAGTTAAACAATTTCACAGCTATACATTCTTCTAAGCAATTAAAAGGAACAGCACAGGAGCTGTTAATTTTCTAAGAAGCAGGCTTATAATGGAACATCATGATTTGAGACAATCCATCCTATTTACTACTTTAACTCATAAAACAAATTACTAACTCAAAAAATCCAAAACAGCTTAATAGATCAGGGCAACTTTGTCAGGGATTGGTACTGGGTATGCACTGGCTAACAGCACTGTCTACACAGGGACTTAGGTCGATTTAACAGCACCACTCGGGTGTGCATTTTGCACACCCCAACCTGGCATAGTTAAATAGACCTAATTTTCTAGTGTAGACCAGGTATTGCACTAAAACTTGAATAGACTTGTTGGAATAGAACAAACATCTTTACATTTTTAATCATTAAATATATAGTTTTCCTTAGTATAATCAAGTATACAGCTTGCAGATTTCTTTCTTTGTGTCCTGGACATCAGTGCAATCACTGTATTAAAAATAACTGGATCGATGGAAGTCTTCCACTGCAGAATCCTAAACTGAGCCTAAGATGGAAAACTAACCTTATTCATAGTGCTTGAGTTGAATAACCTAAGAGTAGCAGTAGACTGGTAAATGCAAAATAATGGTTTTGGTGTTAAAAGGATTCCTAAAAGAAAATTGGAAGACATTAAGTATTCCTAAAAACAAGTTCTCATTTTTTTGTAAGCATGGGGATACCTGTTTGTGCTATTTAGTGGTGATGGATGCAGTTCCCATTGCAAGTTTTCAATCTTACAGCTTGATGTTCATAAAGCTCTTGGGATCACCTTAAGATATACCATCGTTTTCCTGAATTCCTTGCTTTGTGTTGTTACCCTCCAGACTGGAAATAGTTGAAATGTAGATGTAACATCAAAGCTGTGGTGATAGGTATTCCCTTGAATGAGGTTCACTCTAGTTTTAAGCTCACTAATTTAGTTATTTTCTTTTGTTTGTGGCTTATGGAGCCCAAGTGTAATTACAAAAATCAGCCATTAACATGTGTATAGCTCTATCCAGTAGTCTATCTGCAGTAGGTGTGCTTGCTTTAACCTCATAAAGCACCTCATTGATGTGATCCTACTTCTGAAATGGAAGAATATTTTAATGTCTCTGGATGACTTCTCAGTTTAGGCTAAGGTTGTCTTATGTATTGGAGTATATTCAGTTTATTTCATGATCCAATACGATTGACACCAGGCCTAAAGCATCTGTTCCTTCGCATTGATAGTCCCTGCACCAGATGCAAGAGAGAGGCATGTATGTAAGTAGGTGGCACCAGGAGCACCATCCCAGGACAGATTTTATTGTACATAATTAAGTTTGTTTTAGAGTGGGGGTTTCCAGACTTGCTTACTATGGACTACATTCTAATATGGGCTTCCTTCCCATTCATGATCAAATAAAACCCCAGTGGCAATTACAGCTTTCTTTAATGTGATTTAGCACTTAAAAGTAAGGGAGAGTAGCCTTATGTGATCAGCCAGCCTTCCACAGATGGAAAACTTGAAAGCAGACTTGTAGTGTTTGAGGTTTCTATACACACAAGCACTGGAATGATTCTAAGGGAAGAAGCAGCATTGGTTGCATTTAAAAAAACAAAAACAAAACAAAAAAAAACCACTTGCACTGACGAAAAGTGAAGAGACTGCAAATGTAACTATGAAAGTAATTTTCTGGTGACGCTATTTGTTTGAATATCTCATCTTCATTAGCTGATACTGCTTTGAAGTTATAATCCTATATCTGATGCATCTATAGTCACAAATTGAAATGTCACAATACAACATGGAAAAGCTAAAATGTGGTAACATGAAGAGAATCTTGAAAGCTGTAAAATACTAAAGCAAATTGCATGTCTAGGTAGTTTTGCTTCAGTAATAGTCCCCATTTAACTCTGCCTAATGTAAGATTTCCATAATCTCTGGCTGTGGTTTTACTAGCTAGTTGCTGCAGGCTAGAGATGTATTTAATTTCTGAAACAAGATTCAGCAACTAACACGTTGGATTTACAGCACCCAGCACAACGCCTTAGTATGGAGCTGCCTTAGAAGGTTTTGTAAAAACTTTCAGTTCTAAAGCAGGCTGTAGAAAGTGGGAAGAGAGAGGTGCTGAAAACCTGTGGCACTGCTCAGAACGTTTAGATATCTTCCGGAGTGAAATCTAATCTTTGCAGATTGTTCAGAAGAGCTCCAAATCCAATAGCATGCAAGTTTTCTGAACTGCATGTGTGCCCCTCCCCTCGGCTAGCCAGAGGTGGACTTTAGAGAAAAGCATTAGCCTGACTAACAAACTTGAAAGACTGCATCTAGTTGCTATTCATAAACCTGCACGCTATCCACTATTAAATCCAACTCCTTGAATTAATTGCCTTTGGAAGTGTTTCTGGAAGCAGAATCTGCTTACCTAGTTGAGGAATGGTTAGTATTTGTAAACCACAAATAATAAGCGTTCTTCCCACATGTACAGTGCATTCTCACTTTCATGTCCCCACAACTTACAAAGGTGGGTAAGCATCACTAGTCCTATTTCAAAAGTGGTGGAATGGTTAAAGAGGCTAAATAACTCACCTAAGATCAGCTAAAAAGTCTGGGACAGTCAGGACATGAATGGTGGTTATCTGCTAGACCAGTGGCTCTCAACCTTTCCAGACTACTATGCCCCTTCCAGGAGTCTTGATTTGTTTTGCATACCTCAAGTTTCACCTCACTTAAACTACCTGCTTACAAAATCAGACAAATACAGAAGTGTCACAGTATACTATTACTGCCATTGCTTACTTTCTCATGGAATATAAATATTGTACTTGCATTTCAGTATATAGCTATATAGACCCATATAAACAAGCTGACTGTATGAAATTCTAGCCTATACTCCAGTGCTTTTCATGTAGCCTGTTGTAAAACTAGGCAAATATCTAGATGAGTTGATGTACCCCCTGAAAGACCTCTGTACCCCCATGGCTGAGAAACAGTGTTTGTCATCTGATTCTTTTGATCACATGCACTATAGAAATGGCATCTTCCTTTCTTACTGACTGGGCATTTCTTTTTCAGAGTTTTACAATAAATTAAAGAAAATCACTGATTAATTTTGCTGGATATGTATTTCTCTTGCAGTGAGAGATTCTGCCAGCAGGTGGTAGCATATGATTTAATCATCCAGGGTTTTTGAAAGGTTATGCTAAATGGTGAGTTACAAGTCCCATCTATTCTAGTTGTGTTGATTACTTCCTTGCTCTGGAATCATGATGGAGGTACTTCTGTCTTTTGTGTAGCTAAGGAAAGATCCTGACTCTTACCTCACACTAGTGTACTTCTGTTTGTTTTGCACAAGGCTAAGTGAGATGAGAATAAGGACTGAAAAAGAAACCTGATCTACAAGATGCTGGATCAAACTGAAGCCTGATGTAAAATTCCATTGAAATCATTGGCGTTACACCAGGACTGATTTTTCTGATCCCTTATGTTTTAATTACTTTGTGGGAGAAGCCAATCAAAGCAGTTCTATCAAGAATGGCACACTTTTTCAGGTTCTTAAAAATTAAGACTTATGAGTAGGGCCCTACCAAATTCATGGCTCATTTTGGTGAATTTCACAGTCATAGGATTTTTAAAACAGTAAATTTCATGATTTCAGATGAAATCTGAAATTTCACAGTGTTATAATTGTAGGGGTAATGACCCAAAAAGCTTTGGGGGGGGGGGAGGTTGCATTATTGTAGGGGATGGGGATTGCGGTACTGCCACCCTTACTTCTGCGCTGCTGCCTTCAGAACTGGGCAGCCGGCGAGCGGCAGCTGCTGGCTGGGAGCCCAGCTCTGAAGGCAGAGCTGCTGCCAGCCGCAGCGCAGAAATAAGCATGGCATGGTATGATATTGCCACCCTTATTTCTGCACTGCTGCCTTCAAAGCTGGGCCCTTGGTCAGCAGCCACCACTCTGAAGGCAGCAGTGCAGAAGTAAAGGTGGCATGGTATGGTATTGCCCCTCTTACTTCTGCGCTGCTGCTGGCGGGGCACTGCTTTCAGGGCTGGGTACCTGGCCAACAGCCACCACTCTCCGGCCACCCAGCGCTGAAGGCAGTACAGAAATAAGGATGGCAATACCGGGACCCCCCTAAAATAACCTTGCAACCTCCCTGAAACTCCCTTTTGGGTCAGGACCCCCAGTTTGAGAAACACTGGTCTCCCTGGAGAAATCTGTATAGTATAGGGTATGAGCAGACAAAAGACCAGATTTCACAGGGGCAGACCAGATTTCATGGTCCAGAACACATTTTTCATGGTTGTGAAATTGGTAGGGCCCTACTTATGGGTCAGTTACCAGAAATACAAGTAGTAATTACACTTAGATCTTTATTGTCCTTTGAACTAAACAAAGTTAAATTATTTCAATGGCTTTCCTGTCAGTGCCTTTGAGATTCTAGGAGACAAATTCAGTGGTGACAAACACTGATGGATGTTAGTTATCAAGCGTAAACTGGACAGAAAATGGATGTATGAGTTTAAGTGGCAAAGCTTTGACTTTCATCATTGCAGGTTGAGGGATAAGAGTGGGTATAACAGGAAGTGAAACTAATAGAACTGTGAAGATAAAGCAGATCACATCGTTTTCTCTTGTGCTCTCATTATCTTTCCTACTACATCGAGCCCCTGCTTTGATGTGTAAATCCCAGGTGGCCTACCCACTGAATGCCCAATCAGTGCAAGTTACATTGGGTCCAGAACTAGGAAGCAGTAAAGCACTTACACCACTGTTTATTGCTGCATTTGGCTCAGACTTCTGTGGTCATGACACATCTTGGCATGATGGGTACATGTAGCAATCTGAAATGCGTTCCCACATCTATGAGACATACCATTACTGTGGTTACTAATATTGTAGGTATAGTTTGGTCTAAGATATAGCTGTTAATAAAAGGTCTGAGGAAGAGCAAAGCTAAATGTTACTCAAGAGTACTGAAGTTACATTCCAAGACATCAGCTTGCCTACGTATAGGTAAAATGAAATATGAGTGAAATCCTGGCCCCTGTAGTCAATAGCAGAACTCTCATTGACTTGAGGATTTTATCCTTATTGGGAATGGATTGCAGTCTTGATGCCATGTCCCTCTGTTGTACTTTGGGTAGGAAAGTTCTCTCTTCTACTGTGACATCCATTATTTGGCAAAAAGATAATTTTAAGAAAGAAGCTGCCCTGCTGATGATTGACTTCTTTAGAGCTATATTCGGGCTGAATTTCTAGGATGTTTGAACTGATGAGGTTTTGGTATTTCCAGTTGCTCATTTTGTAAACATTATGTCCTTGATCTGCGTGGTAGGCTAGTAATAAACTTCAGGCCATGGCTGACTCTGCTTTTGGTTGAGAAGTTGCTGTGAGCCTCTCCCCTTCAGTTTGTCTGTGGCACGTCAGATAGTATAGGTGGCAGATGTTTCTCTCATCAGATTTTGTGGGGATATTTAGTTTTTGACTCCTGAGGAGCCAGCCCAAGTATACTGTACATTAACTGGTCTTTCAATTCAGGTAAGCTTCAGCTAAAAGGCCTGCATCTCAGCTTCATCTGTGTCCCAAAACACTAGTGTCAGATGCGAGGGTGTGATGTTTCTCTTTCTGGTGAAATTATGATGGAGGGCCCTCCGTCTTCTGACTCTACGTAGTCAAAGAGGAATGATGCTGATAGTCAATAATATTACACCCTGCAGATCATTGACCTGATGAACTGGGTTCTCTCCCTTGATCCAGGGGCTCCTGTAGTTTTCCCTTTCTTTCACTACTCCTTGCAGTTCTTGGCCTTTATAAAGACCGGGTGCTTTTCACTATCTCCAGCCTCGTGGACCCTGGCCTGAGCTGAGAAGGAGATGATTAGTCACAGGTGTGACTGGGCCCTTCTGTTAAAAAGGCCAGTCACCTAGTGACATTGCTTTTGTCTGCCTTTTCTCTCCAGGAAAATCAGTATCCTGTAAAAAGCTAATGCAAACAGAAAATGTGAAGGAGCTACTCAATTGGTTCATGATTACAAATTACATAGTCTCAAATGACCAGGTTTCCTGGGTTTTTCAAAAGGCTAATTCAGATTTATAAATAAGATTAGCCAATGTTAAATATCTCACAACCAAATAAATCACATTATGATTTGATTTGACCAAGAGCTTGATAAATTGTCTCAGTAGGTTTGGTAAACAGAACCTGAATGTTTAGTCCAGAGGAATGGCCTATTCATTTCAGGAAATTTCAGAAACAGCATGTATTCATTCTGAAAGTCACCTATTCAAATGCTTTCTTTTCTCCAAAGGAATCTATTTATACACACAGTTCCATTTTAAAACATAAATAGAATGATCTAATTTGACATAATGCTGATTTACCGTAGCAGACAGATAAGTATAACAGCAGGAATATTAAGGACTAGTGGCTCCACTTTAACTGGGAAATTGGTATTAAAGTAAGTGAAGATTAAATAGAATCTGTTATTCTGGACCATTTGAATTTGATACCAGAGTGCTCTGTGATATTTCTTTGTAAAGATGGGTGGAAATGAATTTTTTTTCTGTGTGTCACCTGAGTACAAACATCTAATTTGGTTTTGTTTATAAATTGTATTTCTACCACAAAAGATATACCAAAATGTTGGCAGCGTGCATTAAAAGCATAACTGGATAAGGATTCTCTGTTGAATGAGGTCTACTGAATTCTCTATTGAATTTATTTGAATACCAGTCTACCCCTTCTGTTGAAAACAGGACCAATGACAACAGAGGGGAAAATGTGAATACCACTGTAAATAAAATGTTTCACTTATACTGGTGTTCAATGCTCATACTTAACATTATGTAAATGAGTGCTAAGCAAATAAGCTGAATCTTTGGCCAAACAGAAACAAAGGAGAATTTACTGAAAAATTCTCTATTGCTGTCATAATATACAAAGGAACTGGACATATATAGGGTTCCATCAAAGTCATTGACTTCCATAAGAATGGGGATTGGACTAAAGAGTAACCTGTCAACTCCTCGTGGGAGCTCTATGTAAATATACAAATCTAACTACCGTTTCTGGAAAGGTGGCCTTGTAAGTTAGATTTGGCCAAACCGGATATAGCACAGTACTGGGAGTCGGGCGTTCTATTCCCAGCTCTGCCATGGACTACCCATGGGGCCTGTGAAAGGTAACAAACTCTTTGTGCCATAGTTTATTGATCTGTAAATGTGGTATTATGATTCATAGAGGAAAAGCGTTACATTCCACAGTGTGTAATCAGCTAACTTATACTGGGATACTATATCTTGACTAATATGAATTTCACTGCTGTACTCAAAGGGTTAAAACTTTACAAGTAAAGGGAAATGGCCCCAGTGCCTGTCTGGCTTCAATTGGTACTGGACAGTGGTGATACATTTAAACAAAAGAGGTTTTTAACGGCCCTTGTTAGGGAAGAAATTGTTACATTTGTGTATTGGAAGCAGATGGCATTTTCTTGTTCATTTTGCATAATGGTTTTGGTTATAACACTGTTCTAGTTACACGGTTCCCTAATCAGAATGTCCGCCAAAAATTTAACCAAAAAATTTGTTGCTTTCAGGAATTCATCTTTATTAACGCAGCGCGCGCACACACACACAATGATGAGCAGAAGTCTAATTAATAACTAAATTACATCTTGCTAAAATGTGATACTTTTGCTTTGATATGATATTAATCACATTCCCTTTATATAACCTGGGTTTCAACTGGAATTTTAATTCCTTGAACACACCAGGCATACCTTGTTCATTGTTCTGAAACTGAAGAATGGATATGTTAAATACTGTACAGCTATTTTAAGTGATCTGAAACAAATTGTTCTAGCTGCATTCCTGCCTGAGGTTGACAGGTGAGACAAAACTGTGGGCCAGAAATATACATATATACTATTAATACAGGTGGAGAAATGGTGCTTGTGTCATTTTGACAATGTTCCCCATAGTAATTCTGGATTAATAGATTTTAAGGCCAGAAGAGACCATTAAATTATTTATCCTGACCACCTGTATAACACCATAAAATTTCATTCAATTACTCCTGTACTGACCTGGATGAAATTCCTAGACAGCTGGAGAGAGAGACTTTAGTGAACAAACATAAACTGGAAGCCTTGCTAGCAGGGAAAATTGTTCCATTTGTTGTTCTATCCTTACAAAGGTTTCATGCATCAAACTTAGAAATCTTAATGTACATGAGTTCTATGGCACCAGTTTAGACATGTATGAATCTGTTTTGAAAAACAACAACCAATCTTATGAATGTCTAGTCACTCAGCTCCCATTTAAAAATAAAAAATCTGATTTCTATCTAATTTCTTTAGTACAATAAGTCTCGCTCAGTTTGCTCCACCGATATTTTGAATTCTATATTTTTTCTCAGATTCTCTTTATCTAATAAACCAGTCAAATATGCAACTATCTAATAAGAATAATACTTTACACTGACAACACCTTTTATTTGAGCATCTCAAAGCTCTTTTCGAACAGTTCTCCCAATGCCCCATGTCTCTCCATACCCGTGTGAGGTACGTAGGTAAGAATTATTACTCCCATTGTACAGATAGGTGACTTGCCTAATGTCACACAGCAAGTCAACAGCAAAGATAGGAATAGGATCCAACAGTAAAGAATATTAGTGCCATCAGTTTAATTACTTGAAAACATCAGCTGGTTTGGCCAAGGACAATGTGCTTTGTAAGAGGCCCCACCTAGAAGCAGACACAGAAGCCCCATTACAGAGTTGGTTGCAGGCAGAAAAGTTTAACTTTTTTGCTCACTGTGGTAGCTCTGAGATACACGTCTTGTTCTTCTGAGTGCATCAGGGTAATGCAGTACTAGTTGATCATATTTCAGTGCCATACAAACAAAAGAATGCAGGATTCTCAAATAGCCAACAACACCCAGCACTCACAATTTCCGTTCTTTTTACAGTGGAAAAAATTCTATAAGATAGAAATCAAATGTTTTTTGACATCAGGCTGCTTTGCTGCATATTTTTATGGAACAGGTATTCCACCTATTCTGGGCTGTGACTCCAGAATTTGGTTTCCCTAGGCAGTTTAGCCATAGGCATTTTCAAATGGGTCAGCTGAGCATTCTTGCAGTTTGAGTTGGTTAAAAGTTGGCTAAATGTGCTGGTATCAAGCCACGAACATGTTACTAAGCAACGTAAGCTACAACTTTCTGTTAAATCCAGTCACCCCACTTGGTAATGTGGTTGGAAATGAAGAATGATGTGTTTGAGGTTGCTTGCCTGGTATGCCTATTGAGTGACTTTGCTATTTAATCATCATGACCTCTTGTGCAATGGTGCAACGCCAACAAGAGCCTCATTACTCACCTGATGTCCATGATACCGTACTCAGCAGAATTCTGTAGAGTTTATGAAATGTCCCTTTGTGAGGCTACCATCTGTGATTTACTGTCTGCACTAGAGCCACTGTAATGTGTGGTGAACATGAATGTAGCAACTTTGGACATGATCGTTGTTTGAGGAATCAAGATCCTCTCTTGGTAGGGCACTTAAATAGCTTCAGAACTTCACTACAGTTCTGAGTGAAGGCCGAAAAGGTACCGAGATGACATTGGCGCACCAGCCTCTGTTGCGAGTCATGCCAAGTATACCTATCTTTAGGGCAAAGGAGGAGCTAGCTGTGTTTTCTGGGAAGACCTATGATACCTTTTCTGCATAGCTGTACAATACTAAGTGGCCTCTTCTGCTGATGAGTAAAGTGCTGTACTGTGTGGCTCTTATTCATTTTTCAATAGGTTGATCATCACCCAGGATTAGGGGCTCGTTGCGGAAGGAGGGTCATAAACTTTTGTTCCTACCAAAGAAACAGTCCGGGGAAAATTTTACCATCATTACTCTGCACTTCCCGAAGAAGCCCAATTTTTTCCTGTTGGGTTTGTTTGTTTAATTTTGGGCATGGTTATGAGAATGCTGGAAATATCAAAGGTAAAATGTGCTGATGTACACTGATTTTGTGAATATGAATGAGTGTATGATATTGCCTTGTAGTGGCTGGGCGGATAAGAAACTTACTACCGCATATACTCATTCATAAGCCGAATATTTTTGGTAAAATGTGACGCATCAAAGAGCGGGGATCAGCTTATAAACGGGTCTGCACCAAAATTTGATGATTTTAAACTCCATGCAATCATTGAATTGAATATCTAATACGTTGTCATTTTGTTTACCTGGAGTGTCTGCAGGCATGGAGCCCCTCAGCTCCCTGTGGCTGCGGTTCCCTGTTCCCAGCCAATGGGAACTGCGGGAAGTGGGCCACTTGTCCCGACCAAAATGTCATCGACCCGCCAGCGGCTTACCCAGACAGCTGGGAGCCAAAGTTTGCCAACCACTGAAATATAGGGTCAGCTTATGAAAGGGTCATACAGTTTTTGCTATTTTTACCTAACCATCTTTGGGGGTCAGCTTATAAATGAATGGGCTAATGAATGAGTATATATGGTACTCCTATGTGCTAAGGAAGTTTTCCATTAGCTCAAGTGGTAAAGAATTCTGATTTTGAAACTGAAGGAGCCGGGTTCTAGGTCCAGCTCGCAAGTGAAGGTATGTGATTTATCTAGCAGTTATATCTGATAGCAGTGCTTGGATTCATTGCTGCTTGGTACCTGGCCATTGCATTTGAACTCCTGTTTTGTAGAGGCAATACTAAACTAGAGGAATATATGCACTGAATAAATCACTCATTTTGTTTTTTATTCTGCAAGAAGATAATTGATTTGAAAGATTTTTGGGAAGGGCCTTGTCTGGCCCTAAATTATTAAAAAGATACTTAAGAGAGCATCATAAAATAAAGAATTCCCATTCACCATCCAGTCCCTGATTTAGAATACCTTCTTTAGTTCCTGGTTATAATACTGAGTTCTTTCTCAAATTCCATCCTAAAGGATCCTTGTATTTATTATACCATCATGCCATTCAGCCTAGGGAGAACCATGTTCATCCAGAAACCTGCACTCACCTGTCTATGGTCCCTAGATGTCTCTATTGCCTTAGTAGATGGAAATTTGAAAGACAAAGAATGTTAGACAATCACAACGTGTTATCTTGAATAGAAATATGCTATGTGAAAGGTTCCATAGTTTTCTACTCTGTTGGTAAAATAGAGTGAGGTTCTTCTATTGTGTCACAGGGGAAAAATGTTTGTGTAAACTTTTTTATTGCTTATCACCGATGCAAGCAGATTTTGCAGCTGGTTGGTATTGGATAGAAACAGAAAGAGGAGACGATTAAGCTCAGAAGCAGAATGTGAAAAGCAGGTAACTGGGTGAGATTAATAGAAAATTAATGTCTCAAAATTATTTCTAAACCACCTTCCCAAGGACCCAATCTCATTAACGCCACAGATAGAGCCTCATGGATCCTGGAGTTTCTGTGCCAGTTGCTTTGGGGCAGATCATTCTTATGGTCTGATTTTCAGAAGCGCCGAGTACTAACAAAGTTCATTGTAGTCCATGGGAGCTGCAGGTAGTCAGTATCTTTGAAAATCAGGCTTTGGGTGTTGTCAGTGGGAAATCATAGAAAAATGGTGAGGAATGCTTTGAATGTTACCAGGGATTCTTTTCCTCCACACCCTTTTGCAATTCATGTTGATGGTTTCTCATATACTTCAATGGCAAAAGCAACTATTCTCAGGAAAAAATGAGCTCATCAAAGCATAATCCATGGGTCTCTGTGTGGACTAGTAGTTAGGAGTCCTGGCTCCCAGTCCTGTATGCTAGGGTCACTTCTCAGCTCTGCCACCTACTCACTAGGTGACTTACTTGAGTACTTGTGTCCCTCAGGGTGAAACTGGTGTATTAATTCTTACCTAGCTCAAAGACAGGTTGTGAGACTCTGCTTGTGTACACTTAAAATGCTACAGCACCGATTTTTTACTAATATAGTTACAGTGGCACAACCCTAGAGTTATTTTGCTTCCCAAATCAGAATAAGCTATATGGATATAAGCACATCTATAGTGGTGCAAAGGCATCCACACTAGGTGGCTTTTGCCACTTTAACTGTACCAATAGAGTTAAAACAACACACGTTCTAGTGTAGACAAGCCCTCTCTGACCTGGCCAAGAGGCCTCAGTGCAGGATCCAAACATGGTATGGAACAAAGGTGGCTTTAAGCCAATCCATTTTCTGATGCCTGCCTGCCTGCCCACAACTCCAAGGAACTGTTCTGGCAACTTGGAGTTACCGGGTTGTAGGGATGTCCCGCCCCCAGCCACAACTTGTTTTCCCCAAACATGCCCCTATGCCAGGGGCTGGAGAGATGACCTATAATCACTATGGAGACCTTATGGCTAGATCCTCAAAGGTATTTAGGCACCTAACTCCCATAGATTTCAATGGGAGTTAAGTTCTTAAATGTCTTTCATGTCACCCAGAGATTCCTAAACATGGGCAATACTTGGGGACCAAATTTAGCAGTTTCTTTTGCACCGCCAGAACAGCACAAAGCAGCTGGAGTGCACCCGAGAACTGGGGCCACTGCATGTGTTATAGTTATGGTGGTATGAAAAAATAAAAGCCATTTTATGTCAATGGATTTTCTTGTTCCAAAATGTAGCTGTGAGAGCTTGCCTTGCAAGTCAGCGAAAGAGGAATCCAAGGCTGGCAGGCGAACACCACGAAAATAGAACAATATTGCTACAGTGGGTAACATGTTCCCCTGACAGCTGAAGTAAAAAAGAATTAAACTGAACAAAAATCTGCTTTAATTGCTATCTCTCTGTCTCCTGCCTGCCTAATTCACTAAAAATAAAGGTCTTCTCTTTAGTGATGCTCAGAACCAAGCTAAGCAGACGTGATAGGGAGATAAACATGTTTGGAATAAATACTGATATGAATGACACTTATTAGCTACAGCGTGGCATATTTATCTCTCATTAGGTAGCATAATAGCACATTGTGACAAGAGAAGGGTTCTTTACTTTTGTATTATTATATATATGTAACCCCCCCCCACAATAGATCATCCGGGTGGGGAGGCGTGCAGATGTTAGCAGATGATTTTCTTGTGTCTCTGTAATTAGCACTGACATTGTTTATTGGGAGCTCTGAGCAAACAAGATGAGCACAGCTGCAATTTGAGGTTTTTCTCCTTCTGTGTCAAAAAGTTACTCTGTTCACTTCACACATAGGGGATGAAACAATGGAGATGCGCCATGAGGGAAGAGCATAGCAGAGTGCTCATCAGTTATGTCATTCCGGTTGGCCTTCTAAATATGGTAGAACAGAGGCTGGGCCAGACTTCTCCCTGCTGTAGCTCCATTGAAGCAAAGGGCCAGACTGTAGTGGCTTTTGTCAAAGAGTGGAGGGGATTGCACTTTGCGCCCCCCCAGAGGGACATGCAGCAACTGTTCCACTACTTTATAATGTTCCCCAGTGCAGTCCTGCACTTAGAACGGAAGAATCTCATGCACTGCTACAGACTAGGGACCAAGTGGCTAGGCAGCAGTCCTGCAGAAAAGGCCTAGGGATTACAGTGGACGAGAAGCTGGATATGAGTCAACAGTGTGCCCTTGTTGCCAAGAAGGCTAATGGCATTTTGGGCTGTATAAGTAGGAGCATTGCCAGCAGATCGAGGGACATGATCATTCCCCTCTATTCGGCATTGGTGAGGCCTCATCTGGAGTACTGTGTCCAGTTTTGGGCCCCACACTACAAGAAGAATGTGGAAAAATTGGAAAGAGTCCAGCGGAGGGCAACAAAAATGATTAGGGGGCTGGAGCACATGATTTATGAGGAGAGGCTGAGGGAACTGGGATTATTTGGTCTGCAGTAGAGAAGAATGAGGGGGGATTTGATAGCTGCTTTCAACCACCTGAAAGGGGGTTCCAAAGAGGTTGGATCTAGACTGTTCTGTCATCCACTACCACTGAGAACAAGGAGTAATGGTCTCAAGTTGCAGTGGGGAGGTTTAGGTTGAATATTAGGAATGGGTTACCTAGGGAGGTGGTGGTAGGGTGACCAGATGAGGGGAATAAAATATCGGGACACGTGGCGGGGGATGCGCGGGCTGGCAGAGCAAAAAAAAAAAAAAGATATATATATAGTGCTGCCATTGGATATCGGGATGCGGGACAGACACCGAAATATCGGGACGGTCCTGATTTTATCAGGACCCTGGTCACCCTAGGTGGTGGAATCTCCTTTCTTAGAGGTTTTTAAGGTCAGGCTTGACAAAGCCCTGGCTGGGATTATTTAGTTGCGGATTGGTTCTGCTTTGTGCAGGGGGTTGGACTAGATGACCTCCTGAGGTCCCTTCCAACCCTGATATTCTATGACTGTAGGTCATTAATGTAAAAGCTTTGATTCTCTTCCCTGGACAAGCCAGACAAACCTCTGGGGGCCATGCACTATGCAGACTACTTTACAGTCAACATAATGTGAAAAGATCCTGGGTGGAAGATCAGCTTAGTCATTTGGATATTAAATATATTTGCTTTTGAATGATGGTTGGCCTGGACGTCTCCTGCAATATTATTATTCTTTGTTGTTATTTCTTTTTCTTTATATGTTTTTTGGTAATGCCCACAATGTGCTAGGCACTTTCCAGATATTCAAGAAGGAACAGTCTCTTTGCCAAGGAGCTCACAGTCTATGGACAGACAGGTAGAGCTGGGTTAGGAGAAAAAGAGCAATAAAGCAGGAGTTCTATACACATCAGTTGCAGAGGGTCCTGTGGCACCTTTAAGACTAACAGAAGTACTGGGAGCATAAGCTTTCATGGGTAAGAACCTCACTTCTTCAGATGCAAGTAATGGAAATCTCCAGAGGCAGGTATAAATCAGTATGGAGATAATGAGGTTAGTTCAATCAGGGAGGGTGAGGTGCTCTGCTAGCAGTTGAGGTGTGAACACCAAGGGAGGAGAAACTGCTTCTGTAGTTGGATAGCCATTCACAGTCTTTGTTTAATCCTGATCTGATGGTGTCAAATTTGCAAATGAACTGGAGCTCAGCAGTTTCTCTGTGGAGTCTGGTCCTGAAGTTTTTTTGCTGTAAGATGGCTACCTTTACATCTGCTATTGTGTGGCCAGCGAGGTTGAAGTGTTCTCCTACAGGTTTTTGTATATTGCCATTCCTGATATCTGACTTGTGTCCATTTATCCTCTTGCGTAGTGACTGTCCAGTTTGGCCAATGTACATAGCAGAGGGGCATTGCTGGCATATGATGGCATATATAACATTGGTGGACGTGCAGGTGAATGAGCCGGTGATGTTGTAGCTGATCTGGTTAGGTCCTGTGATGGTGTTGCTGGTGTAGATATGTGGGCAGAGTTGGCATTGAGGTTTGTTGCATGGGTTGGTTCCTGAGTTAGAGTTGTTATGGTGCGGTGCGTGGTTGCTGGTGAGAATATGCTTAAGGTTGGCAGGTTGTCTGTCGGCGAGGACTGGCCTGCCTCCCAAGGTCCGTGAAAGTGAGGGATCATTGTCCAGGATGGGTTGTAGATCACTGATGATGCGTTGGAGAGGTTTAAGCTGAGGACTGTAGGGGATGGCCAGTGGAGTTCTGTTGGTTTCTTTTTTGGGCCTGTCTTGTAGCAGGAGGCTTCTGGGTACATGTCTGGCTCTGTTGATTTGTTTCTTTATTTCCTTGTGTGGGTATCGTAGTTCTGAGAATGCTTGGTGAAGATCTTGTAGGTGTTGGTCTCTGTCTGAGGGGTTGGAGCAGATGCGATTGTACCTCAGTGCTTGGCTGTAGACGATGGATCGTATGGTGTGACCGGGGTGGAAGCTACATACTGCACAGACCACAGTGAGAGATTATGCCATACACTATCAAAGAAACTGAGGAACCACCTGATCAGCATCCTATACAGCAAACAGAAA